>NC_138042.1:16674210-17068712 GCF_964106645.2 Podarcis pityusensis | reverse complement strand
CACACACAGGTGGGGGCGGCTCAGTGACACTTCAGGCTCCCAAATGAAACTGGCAATGAAGGGCAAGGCACAGACGGTCCGGGAATCAGCATGTTTTTACATGAGTAGAATGTGCCCTTTAATTTAAAATTCATCTCTGGGTTATTTGTGGAGCATAGGAATTCGTTTATTTCCCCCCCAAAAAATATAGTCCGGCCCCCCACAAGTCTGAGGGACAGTGGACCGGCCCCCTGCTGAAAAAGTTTACTGACCCCTGACATAGGCTAACAATGAGAGAGATGACATGGTGACCCTGTTTAGGGACGTTTTTAATGACTGATTTTTAATGTATTTTTAATCTTCTGTTGGAAGCCGCCCAGAATGGCTGGGGAAACCCAGCCAGATGGGTTGGGTAGAAATATTATTATTATTATTATTATTATTATTATTATTATTACTCATTGAGCTGCCCCCTCCTCCAACAGCTTCACCTTACCCTCATAGCAATTGTAAGTAGAAACACCGATACTCCCTTCTTAGTCAACTGCTTTGCCGTTGCCATACATACTTCCATTGGTTCAATCTTATATACTTCTGTTTGTTTGAAATCGCTTTCACTTTCATGATGTTCTCAAAATAATCTTGGTTTGATGGCTGTTTGGTGATGTTGAGGCTCCTGTAGCTTCAATTGCTGAAGAGGTCATTTCAGCAGGTGTAGCTTTACCTGGTCAGATATCCCCAGGTTCCCACACCAAGTCCCATGGGAAGAGGGAAGTTTCAGTTTGTATTAGGAACATAGGAAGTGGCCTTAAAGTGAGTCACACTCATTGGTCCATCTCATTCATCGTTGACTACACAGCCCTCCGGGCAGAAGTCTCTTCAACAGCCCTTCCTGGATACAAACAGGATTGAACCTAATACCTTCTACTCCTAAACCATGGTTTTGATCCACATTAAGTCTCTCTGTGTGGAGGGAGGAATGGAGAAGTTCAGATAACCCGGTCATCTCCATTATATATATAAAAATGTTGAATTATCCCACCTAGAACTGAGAGAATCCTAAATGCTTATCTACCAAGAAAAGTCCCAAAGATTATGGTATTTTATACTTTTAATATTGCCATTCCAGATTAGGGGTGCTGTTTAAACAGAAAAAAAAGCCACCAGTTCAGCCCACAATGAATCAGCAGTCATGGCAATAGTGTTGCTCCAGCATTATAGATGCAAACATCTTGTATGTTTCATTGACATGGGAAAGCAACTTATTTGTTTTGATTTTTTAAATGAAAGATTTAGAGAAGGATGAAACACAAACCAAATTGTATTTTCCAGGAAAATAACAGGGGTGGGGAAAAACAGAATTCACTTAGCATATAAAAATATTACATGGCATTATGAAATGAATGTGCAGATGCTTTGGCGGTAATGGCAAGCTGAGAGTGGAAAACACAGAATTGTATTCTAATATGCTTAAACGTTTTGCTCTGAGAAGCAGAAAATGGAAAAGTTTGGAACAGAAAACACATCTCCGTTGGAAATTACAAGAAAATGATACCGACTCAGAAATACAGGCATTATTTTTACATCTTACCCGTTGGGTTGTCAACTGACCAGGAAAAAAATATATATTGCCGCTTTTGGACAAGTTGGTTGTGTTTGGATGTCAAATCAAACTGGTTTATTGACCTTGTCCCTTGCCCTCTTTTTCCTCCTCCTCCTGCTCCTCCTCCTCCAGTGTGGGCTCAAGGAGTGAATCAGAAGCTTTACAGCAACATCTTGCAATATATAGCAACCTCCTTTGAAGCTCATTGGTGCTGAGAGCACATCTTCAGCGGATTTGGATTTGGATTTGATATCCCGCTTTATCACTACCCAAAGGAGTCTCAAAGAGGCTAACATTCTCCTTTCCCTTCCTCCCCCACATCAAACTGTGAGGTGAGTGGGGCTGAGAGACTTCAAAGAAATGTGACTAGCCCAAGGTCACCCAGCAGCTACATGTGGAGGAGCGGAGACGCGAACCCGGTTCCCCAGATTACGAATCTACCATTCTTAACCACTACACCACACTGGCTGGGTCTGACTGGAACTGCTGATCAGCCCCATTGAAATCTATTTGACTCCAAACTGCTTCCTCCATATAGGGCACTCTCATGTCTGCAGAGGAGGGGGGGGGAATGCTACTTGGAAGATGCTGTTGAAAGCTGCTTCCTGTGCAGAGGGGAAATGTCCCATCTGGGCTTCCAAACAGTTGGATATATCCAGCCTCATATAACCAAAAAGCTTAATTCTAATTGATGCAGGAAGGGGTTAAGAGTTAAGCTATCCTGCCAGGCTCAGCTATGTCACACCCCTTCACTTTGGGACACTTTATTCACTCTCTTTTCCACCATGTGAACCCAACCGGTAAGGATGCTTATGCTGAATGCTCCAAGATTAGACCATGGGGCTTTAGCAAGCCATCTTTGTGTTTCTAGACATATAATTTAGAAATTCTTTCCATTTTTGAAACTAAGTAGTAATGCCTGTCTTTTCTTGCTGCTGTATGGGAAAGCACATGAATCTGACCTTTGAAGAGTTTGTAAGGAAACCATTTTTCACTTACTAAATGTGTGGTCTCCTTCTATGTCAGGGAAGTGGGGGGTGGGGGCCTTGGAAACTGCTTAGAATGAGATATTTTAAAGATAAAACAACTTATATTTCCATGTTTTACTTTGCTGCATGTTTTGTGATTTTTAAATCTCTGTTGGGGGTCTCTCACCAAAGAGAACTTGCCCCAAATCTGGATCTAGGCATCCAGATAATTTCCCTTTTATTCTTTAACCAAATTACAACAACAACAACAACCACAGAGGAAGTGGCTTAGGCATCTGCAGAGAAAAAAATCTTTGTTTGGAGGAAATAGTTTGTATCTCCTCAGATTATTCGCATCATGAAAACCATGATTATTGTGTTGCCCATATACAGGAATTCCTCTTAGCTGTACACCAGTAGATGGCTTTTTCACTAAGCTCTGCCCCCCGAGCCCACCACAGACTAATAGGCTCCACTATAAGATCAGCCAAAATAGATTTGGCTTAGTCCTTATTTTTTCCTAAAAACAAAAAGAGGCTGTCATCCCCCCCCCCCCCAGTGTGATAAAATGAGCCCTGCTCCTTTCCAGCAGAGTACGTTTCCCCTTAAGACACTTTACTGGGCAAAGCAAAGCAATGGAACAAAGATGGCAGCCAAAATGGCTCATAGACATGAAAACTTGGGTCTAAACTCATTTGCACCAGTTTACTCGATTGAAATGCCAGTGATGTCAGCTGACTGACTGCTGATTAGTGCTGTTGCCCACAAAACGAAAACCTGTCCTGTTAGCTGCAGATCGCAAGGAGTTTGCTCAGTCAAATGACAATCATGTCAAGCTTATTCGTCGGTCTGAGGCGGTGATCACATCCTACATTTGGGGGTGGACTGGAGAAAAGTCCTGGCCGAGCCAGTTGACAAAGTTCCATTGATTTCAATAGGACTCCAGCTGCAGCCAGATGTGATGGGAGATATCAAAACAGCTGGAGCTTTATCCCCCTCTGCTCTCTGATAAGTCTTGCAATCTATAGCACATGATGTGACATTTCTACTGATGCAGAACAGGTGATGTTACTCCACCTTGCCACGTGTTTTCTTGTCCTGGTATGCTGGAACAGGGAGACTTGGCACTGCAATGAATAGAACTGGTTATATGACTAACAGCCCCTTCCCCACAAAAGTAGAACAACAACCACCTAAAAAGACACCCTATGAGTATGCAATGGGACTAGGTTGGACCTTTCCATTAACTTTCCCATTAATTCTACTGTTCCTGTGGTCAAACCCACATTAAATGTAGACTAGGTGTCAGGGACTGGTGGGGATCTGGCCAGTGAGTGATGGAGACAGTGGGGCTGGAGGCTGACCCCTGGAGAGGAGAGGTTGGATCCCCCGTGCCCCCTATCTCCTAGAGCCAGGAGGGGCTGGAAGAGGGGTCTCAGGTTTAATGTGCACACACCGTCATACGAGGGTACCTGAGCCCAGCGGGGCAGGGTCCCACCATCACTTTGACTGCTCTTCCAGGCATGAACCTGGAAAAGTTAATGCAAGCTAGGTAGATGCTAGAAGCCTCTGTGTGTGTGTTTACCCAAGTGCACCTTGGGAGCTGCTGCAGTTGTGGGGTTTTGTCAATAAAGAATTAACTACCAGCCATTTGCCTTCCTTGGCAGGGTGTGCACAGGATCCTAGACCACGTTCCAGCCATGCAGAAGTCTGATGTCAGGAGTCCAGGTTCCCAGCTTGATAACACAGTAAGCATAGGTAATTAAAAAGGAGGATTTATTGCAAAAACAAACAGATAGCTTCAGACGGCTCTGACAAAGCCTCTGGCATCATTACTCAAGATGACCCTTCTGAAGACTCCTTCCGGTTGTGACAGAAGATACTGAACTTACAACTCTTATGTCTCTTGTTTTGCTTCTGATCTAACAGCCCTCCCATTTGCCGACTCTTCAGACTTAGTGGATAAGCTCCAGCCTCTTCCTGTGAGCTTTTGTTGTGTTCCCGCCTGCTCTCAGCTACAGCCTTATCATCCGGCTGTTCAAGGTCAGGAAGAGCCGAAGTCTGCAGCTGCTGGCTCTCCTCTGCCTGACTAACATCTAAGCCTCTCTGTTCCTAGCTGCTTTCTGCAGTTGGCTGCAAATCTTCACTGGGAGCTGGATCATTCCTGACATCTGATGTTTCTACAAACAAATGTCCATCTTTCCATCCAGGCAAGTGAGAGCCATTGTCACAGTTTAGGAACACATTTCAGCCAGGTAAAGGCACTCAGAGGGAGAGGAAAGACAGGAAGAGGCAAGGCCAGAGAAAGGAGCATGGTCAGGATTGAATGCCAAGGACCAGAGAGAGAGGTTTGGAGCCCTCGAGCCTGATGTTGCCTACCACAGCTCTAAACCTTAGAGAGCATCATGGGTACCTTCTTCTCCTCTGTTCCCTGCATTTTAAATATGAAATGGGTCCCTGTGCCCTATAGTTTCAGGAGTTTTCAATTTAAAACTCTGTCTGTCAGGATTGACTTTGGTCTACTCGAGAGGGGCAGGTTGCTGATCTCGTTATTCAATCCCCTTCATATATTTAGACAAACTCCTGAACAGGGCTTGACTTATTTACCTGGCAAGCTTTGTTTCTTTCATTCCTTTGTTGCTGCAGCTGAAATCTGTACTTCCAAACGAAACGACCGAGATGCCATTGATAACTCTCTACTGATCATAATCAGAAACTGTAGAGTGATTAAACCATGTCATCTAGAAAGGGGGAGGGAGTCTTTTTTAAAATCACTCACAAACCACCAGTGCACTAACATCTTCTTGACTGTCATATTGGATTTGTTACATTAGACGTTTGTGCCGTTTTTCACCTACCCGTTAAACAATTTTTGGTTATTACTTCACAACACATCATTTATGTCGCTCTCTTTACTAACATGGAACCATTATCTTGCCAGTCAGTAATGACAGATGATTTATTTAAGATTCCCCATGGTACTGGTTAAAGAAAGGAAAGTACTTTCCTTTGGAATGCCATATCTCTGTGTTGTGTATGAATATGTAGGGCCGGCCCTCCCATCAGGCAGAGTGAGTCGGCTGCCTGAGGCAGCTGGTTTTCAGGATTATGATGCATCTTTGGCTACCATGCACCAGTCAGTGAGGATGGCATCCTTTGGTGCCCTGTCTCAGGCAGCAACTGGTATTGGGCTGGCCCTGTGACAGTGTACATGTGTGCAATGATTATTCAAGTGACACTTCTTTGAATCCAGATTTTTTTTAAAAAAGACATCTCAAGTGGGGTTTTCAACGCCCCCACATTCCCTAGTCTTCTATAACTTTGAAAATAACTTATTTTGTAAGCGTGCCCTCTTTCATAGAATCAGTTGGGGAGCCTATGTTGTGCATTTCTTTCCTTAACTATGGCAAAGTTCTAGATTCAGGTAGGTAGCTGTGATGGTCTGACGCAGTCGAAATATATTAAAAAAATTTAAAATTGTCCAGTAGCACCTTAGAGACCAACTAAGTTTGATCTTGGTATAAACTTTCATGTGCATGAAGAAGTCTGCATGCACACGAAAGCTTATACTAACAACAAACTTAGTTGGTCTCTAAGGTGCTACCGGACAAATTTTTTAATTTTTTTAATATATGGCAAAGTTGTGAGATTGTGCGGTGGGGCCTTTTCAGGGTGTGGCAGTTCTCCTCTGGAATTGTGTGCTAAGAGTGCAAGTGACCTTCTCTGTAGTGCACAGGAAGGAAAGAAACCCACAATTGTGCCTCCATTTTAGCCCATTCCTGCCCCACTTTGCCTTCCAGAAACTGAAGAAAAAGGAACCGTTTCCCTGTGATTTGACTAGATCTTTATTATCAGCAAGCATGCCTGCCTGCTCCCAGGGCCACCTGTTGATTTCTGCTGATGGCAAGCAGTTTTGCTCAGTTCCATGCCACTCCCTTTCTTATTGCTGTTTCAACTGCGGAACAAGAGCAGCGGAGTGCTTTTGTCCAGTGGTCCAGATCAAAACGCACCCAGCCCTCTGTGGCCCACATTGGACAGGTAGGTGGAGCTTTTCACATGTCAATCAACTGATGTTGTATGACACCAGGCAGATCTGATCCAATCCCAAAACAGCAGGGTATTCAGTGCCTGATTTAAACAGTCCTGATTGCAAGCCAAGGCTGCAAAGAAACCACTGGGGACACCTGCGTAGAGTACAATCTCAATTGTGTCTTGGCAGCTGTGGAATTAAGCCTGCCCCATGACCTCATGAGTGACAGGTTTGACTTGCCAGCCTGATCAGTCAAACTGGGGGACATGGCATTAGGTATGCTTGAAGGCCAGAGGTTCCTTGTTGCTGAATTAGATATTGCTGTAATTGTTATTTCCATATGTTGCCATCCTTTTACTTTGTTAGATTGGTGCTATAAATTTCAAAAATATATTTTTCAGCCATTCACGGGTGGATGTGGTGGACTGGGTTGCAAAGGGGCAAAACAAACCACTCCAAAAAGTTCATAGGGAGATAAATAAATTTCTTCAGAGTTTTCAGGAGGGGCTTTCTACTTATCTTTTCTTCTTTCTCATCTTACCAGCAAATCTTTGTTGTAAAAGCCAGGAAACACCAGATTCTACTGGACTCCATCTACAACCTTCCCAGGGCCGTCTTTACCTGGGGGTGCAAGGGGTGCAGGGCACCCAGGCGCCAAATTCTGAGCGGTGCCAGGCACCCGCCTCTGAAGCCGCCTAAGCTCTTAACTATCTACCTGTTATGAAATAATTAATAATTTTGATCAAGCTAGAAAAACAAAATACATATATACTTAGGTATTACCGAAATGTA
Source organism: Podarcis pityusensis (assembly GCF_964106645.2). Taxonomy (NCBI): domain Eukaryota; kingdom Metazoa; phylum Chordata; class Lepidosauria; order Squamata; family Lacertidae; genus Podarcis; species Podarcis pityusensis. Next base: position 17,061,340 of record NC_138042.1, on the reverse strand, counting down.
TACTTACTGTTTCACTAAAGGACTGTCGCCTTTATGCGCTCATTTACCATTGTGCCAGCGTCATTCACAACAGTGTGTTTTAATTTTATCACTTACAATTCAAATTCATTTAGAGAAATCGTTTAAAAAAATGATGTTTATTTTTGCTAATTGTCAGCATTTGTCTGACATAAGCATAATAAAAGTGAATTTGGGGGCTAAACTAAATTTGGGGGCGCTGGGAGGATCTTTGCACTTCGGTGGCGCATATGCTAAAGACGGCCCTGAACCTTCCGGTGTTTGATCTAGACAAACCTGCTCTAGACCCAACCAGATGCTCTTGCAATGGATCATTGACATTGATTTTATTTTTGTTACCAATCCATAGCTGTCAACTTACAGATTTGAAAATAAGGGACCACCAGCCTCGAAAATAAGGGATCAGCAGCCAAAATAAGGGATTTTCAGAGCACAGGTATGTTCAACTTCTAAGCCCCTCCGAGCCAAAGGCAGAAAGCCCATCTAGCAGCCAAACAAAGCCTCAAGCGGTGGTTCCCACAGCGCAGCAACCCGGCAAAGGGGATGCAGCAAGGAAAACCACCGTCACCTTTCTGCTGGGAAGCACTGAGCAAAGGTGAGTCCTCAGGCAACGTGGCCGATTTGATGGGCACAAGGCTTGCAAGCTCCACCCCCAGTCATTCTTAGACTCCTTATTGAGGGAGCAACGCAGCCAAGCAACACAGTTGAAGCCTCCCTCCTCCCTGGCCGGCAGGGAGGGAGGGAGAGGAGCTGCTTCCTTTCAAACCCGGGAAATTTAAGGGACATCATCAATAAGGGACAGCAGCGGGACACGGCGCTGGGATAAGGGACTTTCCCACCAAATAAGGGACGGTTGACAGCTATGTACCAATCTGAAGTTGCATCGCTCCTCAAAACAGGGAGGCGACTTATTTGAATTTTGGGAGCTTTCTTTGGCAATAACTTTTAGGGTTGTAGCATTTTCTTGCATAGATTAACAGTGGAAGTTGATGACAGTCGCAAATAGGATGTTTCACTGTTACGCACAATATAAGGAAATATGCGCAGAGTAGGTTGAAATGATGACTATACCTGCAGGGTGCCTTTTCTTCCTTATGTGCATGTTGTTTTCAAATTACCATCTGCACAGAAGAGGCTTTAGAATATTACTTTTCACATCTTATGAAAGTATATCACCCTCAAGTTGCATTTGTTTTCAAAAGAACGCCAGACAATGTGTTGTTTATAAAGCTGGCGAAAGTACACCACCGCAATAAAATTTGACTTGGGAAAGATGCTCTGTGTAGTTGGACTTCTGTGTCAACGTCACAGAACTGATTGAAAAACAATGCCGTCTTCTTCATCTCATAAAGCTTTGTTACTGCCTTTTGTAAATCTCCATATGGCACCAAGAATATTTGCCTTGTACTTTGCCTTCCATCATTTTAATTTGAAGCTGTTGTTGTTTAGTCATTTAGCCGTGTCCGACTCTTCGTGACCCCCTGGACCAGAGCACTCCAGGCACTCCTATCTTCCATTGCCTCCCGCAGTTTGGTCAGACTCATGTTTGTGGCTTCGAGAACACTGTCCAACCATCTTGTCCTCTGTCGTCCCCTTCTCCTTGTGCCCTCCATCTTTCCCAACATCAGGGTCTTTTCCAAGGAGTCTTCTCTTCTCATGAGGTGGCAAAAGTATTGGAGCCTCAGCTTCACGATCTGTTCTTCCAGTGAGCACTCAGGGCTGATTTCCTTCAGAATGGATACGTTTGATCTTCTTGCAGTCCATGGGACTCTCAAGGGTCTCCTCCAGCACCATAATTCAAAAGCATGTAGTCTTATACAGCCCATTTAATTCAGTGGTATTTAGGCCCTTCCAGACATCCTTTTATTACAGATTGATAATGATTTGTGCTCATTATGTTATCGGGGCAGTCAGACATGATCCCACTTTCAACACTGCTCATACCTGCATATGTTTTGGGGTGGTGGCTTCTTCCAATCAATACATTTTCCAAAGCTTCCTGCTGAAATCTTTATATATCTTTTTATACCACAAATGTTCATGCTTAGTTTTCTTCCACTTTTATTATGCTATAGTAACTCTGGAGAGCCATAATGTGGTAGCATTGGGGAAGCATTGCAGAACAAACGAAAGCAGAATAAACCCACCACTAAGACACTATTACTGTGTCAAGAATGTATTGCAGAGTACATCCACAATAAAATGTCAGTCTGCAGCAGCCCTTATTCATTCATTCATTCATTCATTCATTCAATTTATATCATGCCCTCCTTCCCAAAGGAAACCAAACTAGCAACACCAAAAAGTCAGAACAATACAACTCCATATAATAAAAAACGTATTTTAAACAATTAATATATAGCTGGATATAGCTGACCACAAAAAACACCATAGAAAATTTGACCCAGAATGTAACTAGCAAACCCTGCAGTGCACTTATGTGATTCAACTGAGTCTGCACCCCAATCTAGGTAGATTTCTAGTTTTCTAAGAATATTGATGGGGTGTCACAGAATGGCCATGATAATCACCAGCTGGTTGCAATTATCCCATGATAACTTGATGGCTTGAAGCTTTCATCACACAGTTGTCCAACCACAAGATAAGCTTTTCCATTTTCTCAAAAAAAAGAAAAGATTCACCTGATTGTTACTACCACCCGAAAGGTTCTGAGCAGGTCATCTCACACCACACACAGGTAATCAAAGTGGTAAAAACAAACAGCAGGTTTTACTCGCATGTCAACAAACCAGTAGTAAACAAAGCAGAAAGCCACAGAAATGAATAAAATGCCACACTTAGAACTGTTGGCTTTCAGCCGTTATAACTGCTACATTTGGATTGCACGTGAGATCACCTGTAAGAAAATGTTCTCCCTTGAGGAAACAGTCTATCGGCAGGATTCTGTCAATTTCAGATTGACCTTTTCTTCTCTGTGTAGATATTAAAGCAGATGGAGCAACTTTGTAGTTGGGGAATCTAATTCCATTGGCCTATAAAATGGAAGGACAGCTCACTGGAAGGACAGACCCTGAAGCTGAGACTCCAATACTTTGGCCACCTCATGAGAAGAGAAGACTCCCTGGAAAAGAACCTGATGTTGGGACAAGGAGAAGGAGACGGCAGAGGACGAGATGGTTGGATAATGTTCTCGAAGCTACCAGCATGAGTTTGACCAAACTGCGGAAGGCAGTGGAAGACAGGAGTGCCTGGCGTGCTCTGGTCCATGGGGTCATGAAGAGTTGGACACGACTAAATGACTAAACAACAACAACAACAACAACAACAAATAATAATAATTTATTTGTACCCCGCCCATCTGGCTGGGTTTCCCCAGCCACTCTGGGCAGCTTCCAACAAAGATGAAAAATACACTAAAATGTCACATATTAAAAACTTCCCTGAACAGGGCTGCCTTCAGATGTCTTCTGAATGTCAGGTAGTTGTTTATCGCTTTGACATCTGATGGGAGGGCGTTCCACAGGGCGGGCGCCACTACCGAGAAGGCCCTCTGCCTGGTTCCCTGTAACTTGGCCTCTTGCAGTGAGGGAACCGCCAGAAGGCCCTTGGCACTGGATTTCAGTGTCCGGGCAGAACGATGGGGGAGGAGACGCTCCTTCAGATATACTGGACCGAGGCCGTTTAGGGCTTTAAAGGTCAGCACCAACACTTTGAATTGTGCTCGGAAACGTACTGGGAGCCAATGTAGGTCTTTCAAGACCGGTGTTATATGGTCTCAGCAGCCACTCCCAGTCACCAGTTTAGCTGCCGCATTCTGGATTAGTTGTAGTTTCCGGGTCACCTTCAAAGGTAGCCCCACGTAGAGCGCATTGCAGTAGTCCAAGCGGGAGATAACCAGAGCATGCACAACTCTGGCGAGACAGTCTGCAGGCAGATAGGGTCTCAGTCTACGTACCAGATGGAGCTGGTAGACAGCTGCCCTGGATACAGATTTGACCTGTGCCTCCATGGACAGCTGTGAGTCCAAAATGACTCCCAGGCTGCGCACCTGGTCCTTCAGGGGGCACAGTTACCCCATTCAGTACCAGGGAATCCTCCACACCTGCCCGCCTCCTGTCCCCCAAAAACAGTACTTCTGTCTTGTCAGGATTCAACCTCAATCTGTTAGCCGCCATCCATCCTCCAACCGCCTCCAGACACTCACACAGGACCTTCACCGCCTTCACTGGTTCTGATTTAAAAGAGAGGTAGAGCTGGGTATCATCCGCATACTGATGAACACCCAGCCCAAACCTCCTGATGATCTCTCCCAGTGGCTGCATGTAAATGTTGAAAAGCATGGGGGAGAGGACAGAACCCCACAAGTGAGAGCCCAGGGGTCTGAACACTCATCCCCCACCACCACTTTCTGAACACAGCCCAGGAGGAAGGAGCGGAACCGCTGTATGACAGTGCCCCCAGCTCCCAGCCCCTCAAGACGGTCCAGAAGGATGTTATGGTCGATGGTATCAAACGCCGCTGAGAGATCCAGCAGAACTAGGAAACAGCTCTCACCTTTGTCCCTAGCCCGCTGGAGATCATCAACCAGTGCGACCAAGGCAGTTTCAGTCCCGTGATGAGGCCTGAATCCTGACTGGAAGGGATCCAAATGGTCCGCTTCTTCCAGGCGTGCCTGGAGTTGTTCAGCAACCACTCGCTCAATCACCTTGCCCAAGAATGGAAGATTTGAGACTGGGCGATAATTGGCCATCGTGGCCGCATCTAAAGATGGTTTTTTAAGAAGTGGTTTAATAACCGCCTCTTTCAGCGGGTCTGGGAAGGCTCCCTCACGGAGGGAAGCATTCACCACCCCACGAAGCCCATCGCCCAGTCCTTCCCGGCTAGCTTTTATATATATTTTTTTATAATGATATTTATTAAAGTTTCACAAAAATACATGAAGATACAAAACAAAGAAAAAAGTATAAAGTTTTAAAATACAGCAAAAAAGTAGAAAATAAGAAAAGACGTACAAAATAAAACAGTTAAAAACACAATAATGTTCCATAACCTATCTTCCTTACTCTTATTTCCCCGGACCTCCTCATACCTCCCTTCTTTGTATTCCAATTCAATTTGTTGGTTCAGCAAATCCTTACCATTAATCTTTTACCCAATTGTTAACCTTTTTTTCCCCCATGTCTCTTAAAGCATTACAGCTAAAAACCTCTTAGTTTCTATCCAACATCCTTCTAAAGTTCCTTAATTTTGCAATATTTCTGTAAATAGTCCTTAAATTTTTTCCAGTCTTCTTTCACCGACTCTTCTCCCTGGTCTCGGATTCTGCCAGTCATTTCCGCCAGTTCCATATAGTCCATCACCTTCATCTGCCATTCTTCCAGAGTGGGTAAATCTTGTGTCTTCCAATACTTTGCGATAAGTATTCTTGCTGCTGTTGTGGCATACATGAAAAAGGTTCTATCCTTCTTTGGCACCAGTTGGCCGACAATGCCCAAGAGAAAGGCCTCTGGTTTCTTCAGAAAGGTATACTTAAATACCTTTTTCAGTTCATTATATATCATTTCCCAGAAAGCCTTAATCTTTGGGCACGTCCACCAAAGGTGAAAGAATGTACCTTCAGTTTCTTTACATTTCCAACATTTATTATCGGGCAAATGATAAATTTTTGCAAGCTTGACTGGGGTCATGTACCACCTGTATATCATTTTCATAATATTCTCTCTTAAGGCATTACATGCCATAAACTTCATACCTGTGGTCCATAACTGTTCCCAGTCAGCGAACATAATATTATGTCCAACATCTTGTGCCCATTTAATCATAGCAGATTTCACCGTTTCATCCTGAGTATTCCATTTCAACAGCAAGTTATACATTCTTGACAAATTTTTAGTTTTGGGTTCTAACAATTCTGTTTCTAATTTTGACTTTTCCACTTGGAAGCCTATTTTCTTATCCAAATTATATGCCTCCATTATCTGATAGTAGTGGAGCCAATCTCTCACTTTATTTTTTAATTTTTCAAAACTCTGCAATCTCAATTTATCTCCTTCTTGCTCCAAAATTTCCCAATATGTCGGCCATTTGGCCTCCATATTGAGCCTTTTCAGAGCTTTTGCTTCCATTGGTGATAGCCACCTTGGGGTTTTATTTTCCAATAAGTCTTTGTATCTTGTCCAAACATTAAACAATGCTTTCCTAACAATATGGTTTTTGAATGCTTTGTGTGCTTTGACCTTATCATACCATAAATATGCATGCCATCCAAATACATTGTTAAAACCTTCTAGATCCAAAATGTCTGTGTTTTCAAGAAGTAGCCATTCTTTCAGCCAGCAAAAAGCTGCTGATTCATAATAAAGTTTAAGGTCTGGCAGGGCAAATCCACCTCTTTCCTTGGCATCAGTTAATATCTTGAATTTTATTCTGGGCTTCTTGCCCTGCCAGACAAATCTAGAAATATCTCTCTGCCACTTCTTTTATAAGCTAGCTTTTATAAGCCAGGATGGGCAAGGATCCAGGAGACAGGTGGTTGGCTTCACTCGTCCAAGCAGCCTGTCCACATCCTTGGAGGTAACAGATTGGAATTGATCCCACACAACTTGACTAGATAGGACTCTAGCACTCTCCCGCCCTGGCCCTGCTCCCATGGTGGAGTCTACTTCTTCCCGAATCTGAGCGATTTTATCTGCAAAAAACTTTGCAAAATCATTGCAGGAGATCATGTGGCCTGTACTGGGCCCCGATGTCGCAGGTGGTTCCGCTAAATTGTGAACCACCTGGAAAAGTCTCCTGCTGCTGTTTTCTGCAGATGCAATAGAGGCGGCGAAGAAAGTCTTCTTCGCCGTCGCTATCGCCACTTGGTAGGCTCGACGTTGAGCTCTAACCTGTGTCCGGTCAGATTCAGAATGAGTTATCCACCACTGGCACTCTAGCCGTCTCAACGATTGTTTCATTGCCCTCAGATCTGTGGAAAACCACGGGGCTGTCCGGGCTCCATGCAATCGGAGAGGGCGCTTCAGAGCCAAACAGTCAATAGCCCTGGTTAACTCCACATTCCAGCGGGCCACCAGGGAATCGGCTGAAAGGCCAGCAACATGGGATAAAGCATCCCCTACCACTCTCTGGAAACCATTTGGATCCATTAAGTGGCGGGGGTGGACCATCCAAATCGGTCCCACCTCCCTGCAGAGGGGATGGGTTGCAGAGAAGTCCAGTTGCACCAGGAAGTGATCTGACCATGGCACTTCTTTCGTTTCGCTTTTACTTAGTGTCAGATCACCAACATCCATAGAGGTAAATACCAGGTCCAAGGCATGTCCGCGGCTATGGGTTGGGCCAGACTTATTCAGGGACAGCCCCAGATTTCCAAGCAAAAAGATTGCAACAAAGCGTCAAGGGCCAAATTCCTTTTGAAAAAGTAACTGGCCATTCCTTTCATGCAGCCTTTCCCAACTTTGAGGCCCCAAATGTTGTTGGACTGCAACTCCCAGGATCCCTGGACTACCTTGGCCATGCTGGCTTGGGTGATGGGGATTAAACATAAGAAAGGAATAGGAGCCCTGCTGGGTCCCACATCCTGCTTCAGATACCAACAAGATGCCCATAGACGCCAACAAGCAGGACTCGTTGACTGTCAATAAACATGAAGACCTGTTTGCTGAAACAACAATAAACATTTTCTTCTTAGAAGTGAGTGTAGTAATGCTGGCCTCCTATACAAGCTGACTGTGAGACAGTTTTGAACACAACGAAAATGCTATCTAACAGCTTGTTGCTAGCCATTTAAATTTTAAAAGCACAGCCCTCCACATTGCGAGCAGCAACAGAATGGGATGTAGTCCCAAATGAGGTTTTCTGGATTGTGCCCAAAGCATATACCCTGTCCTGCCAAATAAGCTTATCTAAATGTCTCAGGTGAAACTATATTTTAATTTTAGAAAAGCGCAGAATGAAATTTCTTCCCATTTGGCTCATATTTAAAAGCTCGTTTACAGGATGTCTGATTTCAGCTATAAATAGGCCAATGGTACAAAGAGGACACATTTTTGTTTCCTTTGAGGCACCTGGACTTATTCTGGGCCGTTGAAAACGCTCCTTTTCTTATTTTATGAAAGGAGTCATTGGTTGCTTCTGTTAAAGCAGGGCTGGGGACTTTCTCAGGCCTGAGGGCTGAATGTGGACCTCCTTCTCCATCTGTCCCTTGAGACTCTCCCTAGGAGACTTCTGTAGGCCCCACCCCTTTCCCCATAGGCCACGCCTCTCGCTTGCCCTACTGCTCCATGCCTTCCCCAAATGCCTTTGCCTAGTTGGAATGGGTCCTTGAATTGTGATCATGCCTCCCAGGTGGAATGTGCATGTGTGAACCATCCTCGACTGCAGTTTCCTGTGACTCTGCCCTGCTACTGCTGCGCTGGAAGGGTCATTGCAGAAACCAGGAAAAGGTCTGGATTAGTGCTAGCTTCCCAGTTGCCTTCCTGAAGAATTTGAGATGTTCTCTCTCTCTCTCTCTCTCTCTCTCTCTCTCTCTCTCTCTCCTTTGGATTGGCTTGCTTCTGCAGGTTCACTTCTGGACTATTGGGACAATGTCTTTGACCTTGTCTTGAGGTCCTCCTCCAAGGGCCTTCTGGCAGTTCCCTCACTGCAAGAAGTGAAGCTGCAGGGAACCAGGCAGAGGGCCTTCTCAGTAGTGGCACCCACCCTGTGCAACGCCCTCCGGTCAGATGTCAAGGAAATAAACAATTATCTGACTTTTAGAAGACATCTGAAGGCAGTCCTGTTTAGGGAAGTTTTTAATGTCTGATATTTTATTGCAGTATTATTATTATTATCTTCCATGCATTTGTCTGATCCCTTAAAAAAGGTCACCTGAGCCACTGGCTATCACCTTCCCCCGTGGCTTTGAGTTCATACCCTCCAACATTTCTCCGATGAAAATTGGGACATTCCCTCCAACGTTTTTCTGATAAAAAATAGGGACATGATGTCCTTTTCCATATCTTCCAACATTTCCCCAATAAAAATAGGGACGTCCTAAGGAAAAGTGGGACATTCCAGGATCAAATCAGAAACTGGGACAACTTCTGTAAATCTGGGACTGTACCTGGAAAGCAGGGACACTTGGAGGGTCTGTGAGTTCCATGAGTTCATTATAAACCCAGAATCTCTTTAGTGCAGGAATTATTGTCCATCAACCTGAAGCAATGGCATTAGAATGTAATTTCACACCACAGGATGCTGTGTTCGCACGGGCGTGTCTGTATTTATGTTTTCAGTGGCAAAAGTAGTGGAAAGGGACCTTGGTTTGTGGTTCAGAAGCGCTTTTCCAACTCCAGCAGTGCAACATGCCAAGCTCCAGGGACGACTGATTCTTTTACATCCAAGCTCTGACTGTCAGAATTTTTTCAGACCTTATGCTAGCTAATGTATGGTGTTATGCTGACTGCCAGCTTGTACTGTACTCTGCGGAACAGTTGATCTTGAAAGACGACATTTCCCCCCTTCATTTCTGACTTGCTTTGTTACAACAGTGTTGATTTATTTTTCACTTTTGACACACGGAGATGTTTAGAAAACTGGTCATGTCCCAGAAATGTTATATTAGGCAGCTGGATGCTGCTAGCTGTGGAAGCAAACAAACACTGTGTACATATGGAGACGTGTGTGTGTATGCATTCACTTGCGCTTTCTCTCCCTCGCTCTCCCTCTCTCTCTCACACACACAAAAGCTCTTTTTCTGTTGCAATGAAAGGTCTATAAATGTGGAGCACCAGCAAAACAGACCACAGCTATATTTTGCTACTGGGCTGCTTCTTCTTCTTCTTCTTCTTCTTCTTCTTCTTCTTCTTCTTCTTCTTCTTCAAGCTCTCTGTGACTTTGCCCTCTCTTATTTTCTTATATCTCTTACTTCTCATTCCATCCCACCTGTGATCTTTTCATTTCTCAGACTTTACTACCCCCAATGGCCTTAAAGAATCCAGTTTTATAATTCTCCTATGCTGCCCTTATGCCCAGAACAGGAACTTTGTTCTTCAAGCATACCACCCCACCCCAAACATTTCTCTGATGAAAATAGGGACATAGGGACGTCCCACTCCATAATGATAATTTTACTATTTATACCCCACACATCTTACTGGGTTGCCCCAGCTACTCTGGGTGGCTTCCAACATATATAAAAGATGAAACATAAAAAAAACCTTCCCTATACAGGATTGCCTTCAGACACCTTGGAGGTTGGATAGTTCCATACCCTCTAACATTTCTCCAATGAAAATAGGGACACCCTAAGGAAAAGCAGGACATTCTGGGATCAAATCAGAAACCAGAACGGCTTCTCTAAGTCAGGGACATCCCTGGAAAATAGGGACACTTGGGGGGGTCTGTTGAAGATGTGTCCCCTCTTTCCTTTTCTTCAACACCCTCCTTTTTCAAAAAGAACCTTTTCTGTGATGCCTTCATCAATCTTCATCCTCAACTATGTGGGGCTTCATCCTCAGCTATACCAAAATTAAATCTTTCCCATGTCTGTCCTTGTCTTGTTTCATAGGTGTTCGGGGGAATAGCTGCCCCCCCCCCCAAATCAAATCAAATAAAAATACTTAACTAACTGACCAATTACATCACAGAGAACTTGGTTCTGCCTCCTAACATAAACCCTGTCCCCTGCTAAAATAAATCCTGGCTATTCCCATGGCACCATACTACAGTGGTGCCTCAGTTTATGAACTTAATCCGTTCCGGAAGTCCGTTCTTAAACCAAAACCTTTCTTAAACCAAGGTGCACTTTCCCTAATGAGGCCTCCCGCCGCCGGTGCCCTTCCACCGTTCGGCTTCCATTATTAGACCAAGGTAAAGTTCTCAAACCAAGACACTATTTCCAGTTTTGCAGAGTTTGTAAACCAAATTGTTCTTAAACTGGACTGTTCTTAAACTGAGGTACTACTGTGTGTGTGTGTGTGTGTGTGTGTGTGTGTGTGTGTGTGTGTAAAACAATTTTCTGTGATGCCTTTGGTTTTAACTTCATCTAAAATGTGGGGCTTGAACCCACGACCCTGAGGTGCCTATTAAGAGTCTCATGCCTAAAATGTGACCACGGGCGCACATCTCTGACACTCTATACTGGCAGAGAGCAGAGACAGAAGATATGGCACCTTTTAAGGACATACACAGCACATCAGAGACAGATGGGAGAGGTATCTACTAGCCTTCTGAAATAACTTCATCATATAAGAAAAGAACAAATGAGACTTGACAACATTCTTGTCAAGAGAATTGATAGAAAAGGCCAAGGCTTTGCTACATGAGCACACACTGATTGTTGCTTGAGGCTTTTGGAACGGTGAACAAGCGTGGGCATTTGCCACAGTGTGTGTGCCACTTCCATCCAGCGCATGCAAAGACTGACCAAATGAGAATCTTAAGTACATAACCTAAAGCTTCTCTCACCACTGCAACTGCAAATTATTCAGTCAAGTGACAGTGTATATACATTATGTGTGTGTGCCAGGCAGTGCTGGGTTTACGTATAAGCTAAACAAGCTATAGCTTAGGGCTCCACTCTCTTGGGGGGCACCCAAAAAAATTAAAGGAAAAAAACTGGATGTACATTTCCAAAATATAAGATAAAAAACAAATAAAATAAAACCAATGTGATAAAATACATATTTCATTATGTGCAAATTGCTTGAGATACCTATTAGGTCCATAAATTACCATATAGCATATATTCAACACAAAAAACAGTGACAATTTGTTGTTTGCAAAGGACAGCTGGACATAGAAAGGGCCCCATTACCTTCAGTAGCTTAGGGCCTCATCAAACCTAAATCTGGCTCTGGTGCCAGGAAAAGTTAAATCTTCTTGTAGACCCTCAAAGTGTCCCTATTTTCCGGGAATGTTGCTGATTTAGAGAAGCTGTCCCGGTTTCTGATTTGATCCTGGAATGTCTCGCTTTTCCTTAGGATGTCCCTATTTTCATTTGAGCAACGTTGGAGAGTATGGAGTTATACAGCCCCTGAGCTATCTAAAGGCAATCCTGTATAGGGAAGGTTTTTTAAAATGTTTAATGTTTTGTTGTGTTTTTATATATGTTGGAAGCTGTCCAGAGTAGCTGGAGCAACTCAGTAAGATGTGTGGGGTCTAAATAGCAAAATTTTCATTATGGAATGGGATGTCCCTATTTTCATTGGAGAAATGTCGGAGGGTGTGCTATTATTTCAGTTACATATAAGCATGGGCTTATATAACTCTTCCTTTAAAACAAGTGTGTCTCTAACATGCTTAAACACTCTGGATTGCACCCTTCATGTTTAGCGGATGTAAAATATCTACTGCTCTTTATGGGGAGAACAATGAACCAACAGGAGTTCTATTGGCACAGCAGATGCTGCCATCTGGGTGAACACTGCTGGTCACAGATGGACCCTTGTTTGATTCAGCAAGAATGTTCTTAAGTTCTTATAAACACAGGTATAAGTGTGTCAATATCTATTTGAGATTGGAGAGCCTTCATGTATTTTGTTCCTTTGTTGTATTCTCAGTGATTTCCATTCCCCAATCAATACACGGAATGGTTAAAAAAAATCATATGCAGAATCCATTTTGCAGCACTTTCTGATTTAAAAAAAAAACCAGAATGAAATTCAGTTGCTGTGTTAGCTATGTCCTTTTTGCTTTGTTTTCTAGAAGTATCAGCTGAATTGTATTAATTTTTTTTTTCATAGCTTGGACTCTATGACCAGCTAATGCAGCTATTCCGAAACTGGTGCCCTTTAGATGTGTTATACTACAATTCTCATCAACTTGAGCTCTCAGTGGTCAACTCAGTGAGAGGTGTGCAATCCAGAACTTTGGGAGGCCATCATGCTGAGGAAGGTTGGGCTAATACATGGAGTGAGTCTTCTTCCTGGAAATTTGATGTATTTAGACCACACTATTTCCTCTGCTGATGTATCCCATGAAAAGGTAAGCCTCTGAAAGTGGAGGTAGACCGTAGCCATAATAGTCTCTCCCAAGTAGCCTGATCTAAATTGTTGGGTTAAGCTGCCAAGGCTAGGGTGAAATATACTCAGAGTCGCAAAGTGATTTCATGCTCTTTATTCAGCTCATAGTGGTGAGGAGGAGTGAATAAATGTCCCCTCACAGTATCTGCTTTATATACATTATTTACACAATGGGCTGCACATGATTGGCTAATTCTGGAATTCTACTGTAAGCCAATCAGGTTGTGGATTCACTTCTATCTGGAGCAGGATTGGGTGGTTCCTGCCAACCAATCATACTGCTGCATTGTTCTAGGACCAATCAGACTGCTGCATTCTGAATCCTATTGTTCTAGGACCAATCAGACTGCTGCCTTTTGGATCCTATTGTTCTAGGACCAATCAGACTGCTACAGTTTGGATCCTATTCAACTCAGTACATAACACCCCTCCCCTCTAAGTTCCAGTCCTGCCCGGGAGGTCGCATTCATAGTCCTCAAGGTATGCCGGCGGCCTACGTGTGCGTTGTGGCCTGGGGTGTTCCCTGGTCCGGGCTCCGGGTTCTGGCTCGTGTTCCAAGGATGCTGGCTGTGATGCGGCTGTTTGGTCTGGTGCAACCGGCTCGCTCAGTCGTGGTTCTGGTTCCGGTGTCCTTTCGGCCTCCCGGGTCCTCTCTGTATTTACTGATTCTGCCTCTCCTGCTGGCCCCTCCTGCTCTATGGGCCTCACTGCCCCGCTGTTCCCTTGGGACTCCTCTGACCTGTCCTCCTCCTGGTTTTCTCCCGGGAATCGTCGCCGTATCTGGTCGCAGTGGCGGCGCCAGCATTGCCCCCCATCCGTTAGCACCTCGTACGACACGGGGCCAGTGACCCTGGTGATTGTGGCGGGTACCCATGCTGGGCCTGCCCCAAAATTCTTTGCGTACACTGGGTCCTGGGCCTCGAAGGTCCGGGGGTTCCTGCCTTCCCCCACCACTACCTCATCCTGAGCTCTATCGGGGTGAAGGCGGTCCAATCTGATTGCAAGGCGCCGACCCATTAGTAGTTCAGCGGGGCTCCGGCCAGTCGTTGAGCTGGGGGTGCTGTGCTGTGCTAGAAGGAATGTGGCAAGGCGGTACTCCCAGTCCCCTTGCGTCATGCGGCGAAGGGTGTCCTTGGTGGTCCGCACCATGCGTTCTGCTTGGCCATTGGTGGCAGGGTGGAACGGCGCCGAACGGATGTGGCGGATGGCGTTCTGCGCTGTGAAGGTTTGGAATTCTCCTGACGTAAATGCAGTCCCGTTGTCTGAGACGAGAGTGTCAGGGAGCCCGTGGGTTGCAAACAGCCTGCGTAGTACCCGGATGGCTGCGGACGTGGAAGTGGACGGTACCAGTGCGACTTCCAGCCATTTGGTGTAGGAGTCCACCACTATGAAGAATGTTTTCCCCTGAAAGGGGCCAGCGAAATCCACATGCAGGCGTGACCATGGTGCTCGGGCGGACTCCCAGGACTGGACTGGGGCCCTTGGGGGATCTGGGCGGGATTCTTGGCAGGCCTGGCAGTGTTTGACCCAGGCCTCTATCTCTCCATCGATCCCCGGCCACCACACATAACTCCTGGCAAGGGCCTTCATTCTTACTACCCCTGGATGTGTCTCGTGTAGGGCTGTGAGGACCCTTTTGCAGAGGGGCTGGGGAACAACGACTCTGCTTCCCCATAACAGGCACCCCTTGTGGGCCGACAGTTCATGTTTGCGGGTTGTGTAGCCGGCGAATTCTGGCCCGGGGCTGCTGCTGGGCCATCCCCTCCACACCCAGTCCAGGACCCGGGAGATGACCCTATCTTTCTTGGAATGGTGTGCAACTTCTTGTGCCTGAATGGGGCGGTCGGGAAGCAGCTCCAGGCTCATAACCTCTTGTGCAGGTGCTGGGTCAGGGCCTGTTTCCGGTAGTGGTAGCCTGCTGAGGGCGTCCGCATGGCCCATCGCCTTCCCAGGTCGGTGAATCAGTGCATACTGGTAGCTGGCAAGGAAAATTGACCACCTGAGGACGCGAGGAGACAGCACTTGGGGGGTCTGCTTTTCGGGGGCAAACAAGCCAAGCAACGGCTTGTGGTCAGTCACCACGGTGAAGGGCCGCCCGTACAAGAAATCATGGAATTTTTTTACTCCCTTTACGATTGCCAGACCCTCCTTGTCGATTTGCGAGTAGTTCCGCTCGGTTGTGTTGAGTGTCTGGGAAAAGTACGCCACCGGTACCTCTCTTCCATCCGGGAGTTGGTGCCCCAGGACAGCTCCAATGCCATAGGGTGAGGCGTCGCATGCTAGCACCACCGGCAGCCTCTCGTCGAAGTGTGCCAAGACCGAGTTTGAGACAAGCAAGTCCTTGACTGCCTGGAATGCGGCCTCCTGGCGCTGGCCCCACACCCAAGGGGCCCGCTTGTCCAGGAGTCTGTGTAGGGGCTCCGCTACCGCTGCCTTGTGGGGAAGGAAGGAATGGTAAAAGTTCAATAGTCCCAAGAAGGCCTGAAGTTCAGTCTTGCTCTTGGGCGCTGGGGCATCACAAATGGCCCGTACCTTGTCCCCAGTCGGGTGGACCCCTTCTGCGTCCACCATAAATCCCAGAAAGTCCACCTGAGGCACTCCTAGTAGACATTTTTCCCGCTTCACCTTGAGACCCGCCGTCTGGAAACGGTGCAGAACGGTGCGGAGGCGGTCCTCAAACTCCTCTGGTGTGGGGCCGGCAATCAACACATCATCGAAGAAGGGGGTGACGCCAGGAATCCCTTTAAGGAGAGAGTCCATTATATTCTGGAATATGCCTGGTGCCACGCTGACACCGAATTGCAGCCGCTTTACCCTGAACGCTCCTCTGTGCGTCACAATCGTCTGTGCCTCTGCTGTGGCCTCATCTACTGGCAGCTGTTGATATGCTTGGGCCAAGTCCAGCTTGCCAAAAATTTTCGACCCAGCCAGGGTGGCAAGGACATGGCTGACCACTGGCACTGGGTATGCGTGGGCCGTGAGGGCCTTGTTTATGGTACATTTGTAGTCTGCGCAGATGCGGACCGAACCATTAGGCTTGACGGGTGTGACGATTGGGGTTTCCCAGGGAGCATTAGGCACCGGCTCCAGCACTCCTTGCTCTACGAGTCGGTCCAATTCCTCGTCTATACGGGGTTTCAAGGCGAACGGGACCCGGCGGGCCTTGAGCCTGACCGGTCGTACTGCGGGGTCAAGCTGTAGCGCAATGGGGGGGCCCGTATACTGTCCCAATTTCCCATCGAAAACCCCTGGAAATTCCTTGCATATGGCGTCCACGTCCACTTGTAAGCTAGTGTGGTTCACCCCGGTGACAGCTAGCCCCAGTGGTCCAAACCATGCCAATCCCAGTAAGCTAATGTAGGGGCCCTTGACCACAAGCAAGTCCAGTTGCCGCGTCCGCCCTCGGTATTGCACCCTGAAGGTCCCCACCCCCATTGTGGGGACCTTACGTTTCTGGAAGTCCCGGAGGGTGAATGGGGCCGGCCTGAGTTTGGGACCCCCAGTGGGACACAGTTTCCTTAAGGTCCTTGCCGAGATTATGGATAGAGTTGAACCCGTGTCAAGCTCCATGCGGCATGGGGCCCCCTCTATCTGTACCTCTACATAAATTTTCTCTACGTTGGGGTGGGGCAACTGGTATACCTGGAAGTCCGTGAGCTCCGTCGAGTTGCCTTGGTGCGTTGGGCCCCGGGACCTGGGGCTCTTGGATTGGTCATCTGATGCCTGGTGTCGGGTGGGCCGAGCCCGACACACCCGGGCGATGTGTCCCGATTTTCTGCACTGCCTGCACTCTGCGTTGCGGAAACGGCAGGTCCTCCTCTCGTGACTCTCCCCGCAGCTTGCGCAGTTCCCTCCTTCTCGTCGAGGCAGCTGTGGTCTGTGCGCTGCTTGAGTGCGCTGCTGTACTCGGTGCACCTCCTCCCTGTCGGATCCTGAGTCGTCGGTGAGGTCTTCATGGTGGACCCTCGGTTGGGATGGCAGGCTCGGCCGTGCCTCTTGGGTCGACCTCTCGGCAGCTTCTGTTGCCAGGGCCTCCTCCAGAGCGACCTGGAACGTTAGGTCCTTCTTAGCGTAGAGGCGTCGTTGCAGCTTCTCATCCTTCAGGCCACCGACGAGGCGGTCACGAAGCATGTTCTCCAGCTCTGAGAAGTTGCAGAACCGGGCGGCTTGGCGGAGAGAGGTCACAAACCCAGTTATGGTTTCCCCAGGGGCTTGCCGCTTTGCGTAGAAGGCATTTCGACGAGCCACCACTGAGGGCTGCGGCGAAAAGTGCCCCTTCAGCTGTTCCATTATTGTTTTGTATGGAACAGTAGCGACGTCTTCAGGCGCAAGGAGAGCCCGGGCGATTTCAAACGTCTCCTCTCCGCAGACGCTGAAGAATATCGCCCTCTTCTTGGCGTCTTCTTCGTCGGTGACCCCTTTGGCTTCTAGGAGGAAGGTGAAACGGGAGGCGTACGCTTCCCAGTCTCCAGATGCTGGGTTGAATGGCGAGAAGCTGCTGTTGGCTGCCATTCTGAGTTCCTTGTGCCCCGGAGCTGAAGCCTGGATACACGGTGCGAGGCAGCGGTGCGGCAGTTGGCGGTGCTGCGGTGCTGTGTGTGGCAGTCAGCTCAGCGGGATCCCACCTTCGTCGCCAGTGAAATATACTCAGAGTCGCAAAGTGATTTCATGCTCTTTATTCAGCTCATAGTGGTGAGGAGGAGTGAATAAATGTCCCCTCACAGTATCTGCTTTATATACATTATTTACACAATGGGCTGCACATGATTGGCTAATTCTGGAATTCTACTGTAAGCCAATCAGGTTGTGGATTCACTTCTATCTGGAGCAGGATTGGGTGGTTCCTGCCAACCAATCATACTGCTGCATTGTTCTAGGACCAATCAGACTGCTGCATTCTGAATCCTATTGTTCTAGGACCAATCAGACTGCTGCCTTTTGGATCCTATTGTTCTAGGACCAATCAGACTGCTACAGTTTGGATCCTATTCAACTCAGTACATAACATAGGGGTTTCAAATTTCTCTTGAATCCTACAGTCACCCAGAATTTTATGATCTGGCATTTTAGCTTGGTATTCTTCAGCACTGAAGGTAAAAGGAAGTGTGTGGCGCTGTGGTCTAAACCACTGAGCCTCTTGGACTTGCCGATCAGAAGGTCGGCAGTTCAAATCCCCGCAATGGGGTGAGCTCCTGTTGCTCTCTCCCAGCTTCTGCCAACCTAGCAATTCAAAAGCACACCAGTGCAAGTAGATAAATAGGTACCGCTGCAGCAGGAAGGTAAACCGAGTTTCCGTGCACTCTGGTTTCCATCACGGTGTCCCATTGTGCCAGAAGCGGTTTAGTCCTGCTGGCCACATGACCTGGAAAGCTGTCTGTGGACAAATGCTGGCTCCCTCAGCTTGAAAAGCAAGATGAGTGCCGCACTCCATAGTCGCCTTTGACTGAACTAAACCATCCAGGGGTCCTTTACCTTTACTTTTATCTCTTCAGCACTCTTTCATCAGAACTTTTGTAGCATTCCCTATTCTATCAAGTTCAATGGTCTGAATCTGGTTGCCCTATAGAAATGAAGTTAGTAGTTTTAGGTACAGTTCTGCAACTCTCTGGTTTGGGCATAGTTTTCAATGTAGAGTTAGACTACCATTCAAAAGACACTTGCAAGGGAGACAGCACCATTAGACACTACTTGTGAAACGAGCAGAGCAACATACAACTTTTTTGAGCAACACAAATGCTCCGTTCAAATCTATGTTGAAATGCACCTGGCTTGCCTGTTAGTCACGCAAAGCTATATATTTTAGTGTTGGAATGCAAGCAGCTGGTTGCTTTTGGTTGCCCAAGGCTATTGACGTTTACCCCCAGGCAAACCACAGCACAACCAGCATTGACCCAGATCTGGAGGTGCTGAGAGAACAACCCTGCCTCTTCCAATCTGGCGCTGAAGTTCATCCCAGCAGAGGCACAGCCTCCGACCTCTAGCCTCACACCCAGCATGTGAGACACTGAAACGATGAAACGGAACGAAGTTTCTTCACCATCACAACCCAAATATGGTGACTACCAGATAGAGAAATGGGCAGGAGATCCTGCAACAAAGTTATAGAATTTGGAAGAGAAGTGGGGGTAGGGTCACTCAAGAGGGAGCCTGTGGTGAAAATATCTTGTGTGCCCAGGATTCTCCAAACTCTTGAGTTTCTCACACTCTGCTCCTCCCCACAACCCAGAGAGCATCAGCTCTGAAAGTGAACAGCCTGCAGCAGCTCCTACTTTCCATGGAGCATACTTCTGAACCGGCTTCTGAGTCCTGCACACACCCCATAATAAACATAGGGGAACTTAGATGATAATGTGTAGGTCCACCACCTTATCTGGAAGTATGAAAAAGGCAGGCAGGTAGGCCGGGAGATGATAGAGAGAAGATAGATGATAGCTAGATAGCTAGCTAGCTAGCTAGCTAGATAGCTAGATAGCTAGATAGCTAGCTAGCTAGCTAGCTAGATAGCTAGATAGCTAGATAGCTAGCTAGCTAGCTAGCTAGACAGACAGACAGACAGACAGCCATACCCTGGTCCTTGGTTCAATTCCTGACATCTCCAGGTTGGAGGGTTCACCTGCCTGAAATGCTAGATAGCTGCTCCTAGTCAGTGTAGAAAATGCTATTATAGATTTGGGAGAGGAACTAAAAATGAGTAAATGGAAGGGTTTTGATTATTTGGGATGTGAAGGGAGAAATACAAACTGCACAGGAATTCCTGGGCTAGCCTATGCAAAGCAACCTGGCCGAGCTAGGACCATTAAGAAAGAAAATAGGCCATTGAGGGCTATTGGCAATGCAAGAAAACTGTCCTCCTCCCTTGCCCTGAGGTGTGAACAGAGACTGGGGGGGTGGGTTGGAAGAATGCCAACATAACTGGGTGTGAGGTGACAGGGAAAGAGAGTCTTGAGCTAGAGTTGCTGGGAAGAAGAAGAAGCTGGAAGAAGGAAGACTGGGATCCATCTTGGGTAGGTTGGCTGCAGGCTGGCCGGGAGAAATGCCTTGGACTCTAGGGTTGCACTGCTGTGGGGTGCAAGCCCCTCTTGAAATAGCCGTGGTGTAAGATCTGAAGGTGTAAATAGGTGAACAGACCACATGTCTTAAAGCTACAACAGTCTCCACCGTGTCTCAATTCTCCAAAGGTCCACAGATCCTGGATGAGTGCCTGGAATCCCATGGGCTCTCGCAACCGCTCAGCAGAGAGGTGGGGAGGCATCCAACTTTTGTAACAGTAGTGATGTAAGTGGACTTGCCATTATCCTGTGGCTCAGTATAAGGCAGCTCCTGACAGTGGCAATGCCAAAATCCAGCGTCCCCTATGGCACCCCAGAAACCTCATGCCCAGTCACACTCCTCTAGCTCCGCCTTTGCTCTTGAAAGAAATTTAGAAGGAACTGCCCCAGCTGGTTTTCTGTGCCTAGTTAGCAACAGCAGGGCAAGGAAGCGATAGCATCAGGGTGCCAGGAGTTACAGAGGCAAAAGTGGCTGGAAACTGCAACACCTCTTCCTGATCTTTCCACTTCAGTTTGGACCTTCTTCCACCGTTTTACCATCTGGGTTACGAGCAGAATTCCCTGAGCCACGCCAGCCACCAAATATCTAGTTCAGCCCTAAGGTAATTGTCAGGGAACTGCCATCAGTGCCGGAGGGAGAGAGCAAAATCCAGAGGGATTCCAGAGAGTGTCCCGGGATTGGGAGAGGCAGCCCATCTTCTGGGGAAGAGAATCAGCGTAGCACCAGTGGAGAAGGGGGGCAGATGGGGGAAGCGGCGAGGCGGTCCCATGACTCCTTGCCGGGGACCAGCGGGGAGAGTAGAGGTCCTCCGCTGCCTACGCCCTCCTTGCGCAGAAGGCTTTCGCGCAGATAGAGTAGGAGGAGACTAGGCGTCAAAGAGCTTCTTTGCTGGAAGAAGTTTAAGAAATGCCCACTGACGGATTCTGCCAGCGATTGAGACAGCCACGGGTGAGTGGCTGTCCGGACAGAAAAGGTTCACTCAGGCAACCCAGCCAGGTGTTTGCACCAGCTTACGCACGAGCAACCCCTAGAACCACTACAGTAATGTTTCTCGTGACCCCCAAGTCTAGTTAATTATGAGGGGTAGATCCTTACTGTGCAACTAAAAACTCTCGGCAAAGGTAATTGGTACTGTATGCACGCATTGAAGGAACCACAGAAGACTAAGCGAGGACGTTGTTATTAATATGAATTTCTCGCTGCTGTGGTTGCTAGGTGTTCCGTACTATAACAGTGAACTTAATTTCCTGAAAGCCTTGGCAAAGATTTGCAAATAATAAACCCAGGGGCGAATTGAGACAGTGCTGTAATTTCTCTCTGAGAGGACAAAAGCAAAACAACCCAAGCAGAATCTGACTGTTTACTCCATGCAAAGGAGACGCCGCATTATGAAAACGATGCTGAGTGTGAAAATCTAATGGCATTTAATTTCCTCGAGGAAGGCGAAGCTTGCTGCTACTGGTAAAAAATGTTATGATGTGAAGACTTTAGGCATGTTGTATCTAAACATGCGTTAATAACTCTCTCTTTTCGAATCCCACACCAAGGGATGAAAGTAATAAAATAGTAACTCTTGTTCAACCGAGCAAGAGAATATTTGATAACAATATAAAAATGCCATCTGGCCATTATAATTTAAAATTATAGGAGATGTGCCGTCATCTTCAGCATATGTGTTAACTTTCAAAGCACGCCTGCCTCCCAAAGTTTCTCATGCAGAAACATTAAAACAACATATGGCATGCATAGGCTGCAGGGACAACTAATGTCTGCTTTTGGCTAGATGTGCAAAGCCAGCAATGTCTAAACAGTGCTTGCCATAGCAGAGCAGTAGCAGGGGAGAACGAGAAGAAAGCACACAGGCACCACTAGGTTGAAAAAGCAGGCCACAACTTTAGTAACAAGCAGTGCTTTCTTTCAAGAAAAATACTGTATTTTTCGCCCTATAGGGCGCACTGGCCCATAGGACGCACTTATTTTTTTGGGGGGGGGAATAAAGGGGGGGAATTATTTCCCCCCCCCCAAGCCCCAAAGAGCAAAGAAGCCATGACATGGAGCGGGATGGATCCCGCTCACTGTCCTGGCTTCGTTTTTAGCCTCAGGGCTGGGGGTCCGGGAGTGAAGGCGAGGTTGCGCAACCTCGCCATCGCTCCCGGAGCTTGTGGGGCTGGGGGCGGGGGAAGCCCGAGCTTCCCCCGACCCCAGCCCCCAGAACGGATCCCAGAGTGATGGCGAAGTTGCGCACAACCTCGCCATTGCTCCCGGAGCTTGCCGGGCTGGGGGGATAGCTTCCTGAAGCCTGGAGAGGGGTCGGTGCGCACCGACCCCTCTCGCTCTCCAGGCTTCAGCGAAAGCCTGCATTCGCCCCATAGGACGCACACACATTTCCCCTTCATTTTTGGAGGGGAAAAAGTGCGTCCTATAGGGCGAAAAATACGGTAGGTGCCGGAACTCACCATGAAGTTGTTCCAGTAAATGGCCGGACAGCCCTGAGCCATTGACAAAAAGTCACGTTCACCATCCACAGAGGTGCTGAAAATGATGGCAAGCTGTCTTCCTAGCTGGTTTTTTTGGGGGGGTTCACACCTGGTTCTGGTGCAGGTCAAATAAATGTGCCCCCACCTCCCCCATTCTCTTAGATTCAGGTGGATGTCCAGGGCACCTTGGAAGGGCCCTTGGGCAAACGTGGGCGTGTGCAACCGTGGAGACCTGGCTGGAAGGCTCAAAGCACAAGACAATTAATGCAAGTCCTGGAAACGTAACAAAAATCGTGGATGAGAATTCATAAAGAGTTTCACGGAAGGGTTGTCCACAGATCTAAGGGAAACGCCCCTCAGTGTGGAAAAATGGGTAATGACTACAGATCTGCCTAAATGAAAATAATTAAAAAGAATTCTGCAGTGGAAATATATATATATCAGTTAGGCTCCTGCTCGTTGCCAGATTTCATAGCCTCTTGGCCTTCTCATAACTGATCATGAAGTTGTGATCCTAGAAGGCCGACAGGGTCACATGAAGTCTTCTGTTGTTTGGTGCAGGGATGCAGAGTCAATCATCATGTCCTTGAGGTAAGGAGAAGGGAATAGGCACAGAAGCAGCAACTACCTAGGTGAAAGCTCTCTGGGCTGAGGCAAGGGCAAGCCAGATTGCTCCGTATTGGAGGTGAAAGCCATTGTAGGCAAAGCTGAGGAACCTGTGCTGTGGTGGAAAGATAGGAATGTGTGTGGGATGTGATCCATGAGAAGCAGTCAAGTACAACATTCCTTGCAATGCCTGAGAAGACATGTGAGGGAATGTTTGGTCCAGCCAGTCAAAACTTCCTTGTTCCTCCTGGCTATAGCATCCTTCCTTTTGCATGTGATAGAAGGTGGGCATGACCTAACCTGTCCAGGTAACAAAAGGACAAGTCACGCAGCACTCTCTCTCTTTTTCACTTCCTTCTGTGTTTGACCAGCTTCTAGCTAGGACTGCCCTGCTAGCTTCTCAGCTAGCAGAGGCACTGAGATCATTCTTCCATATGGTGTAGATCCACATGTACATACAGTGGTACCTCAGGTTAAGTACTTAATTCGTTCCGGAGGTCCGTACTTAACCTGAAACTGTTCTTAACCTGAAGCACCACTTTAGCTAATGGGGCCTCCTACTGCTGCCGTGCCGCCGGAGCCCGATTTCTGTTCTCATCCTGAAGCAAAGTTCTTAACCTGAAGCACTATTTCTGTGATAGCGGAGTCTTTAACCTGAAGCATATGTAACCTGAAGCGTATGTAACCTGAGGTACCACTGTATTTGTAACTAAGTCTGCCTTCGGGGATCACACTGTGCTCTACCTGATGTAAGTAAACTTCTTTTATTGACTTTGAATAAGATTGTGGCGTCTTTATTCTTTTAAGAGGGATTCAATGGAACTTACCAGGAACATACAATTTAGTCTGTCTGACTGAATTGTATAATAGTGAGAGGCTTACACAAGCCTGCAACCAGCCATCTGCTTTGCATGTAAAAAGGGGAATGTAAACTCTGCTAAGTAAAGGAACTTGCTGGCACAAGTTAGGAAGGATATTAATAAACAATATAGCCTCTCCTGCCACCCTGGACATTCCCACACTTTGCCGCTCCACAGAAGATGGATTTAAGAAAAGGAAGCATAAATTGGCCCTGCCCCATAGCTTGACCAATTGCGGCTAGAAGCGGCTGCTTTGACAAGCATATGCCTTATGGATATTTTGGATGTATCATTTATAGTACTTTGTTCTTTTCTGTAGAGTTCTGCAAGTAAAAGTTTGAACAATATTTTTATGAGTCTGGACAATGATTTATTCCAAAAGGAGTCAGTTCTTATGCTTCCAATTGCTTCAAACTGCACAATATGGATATCTGCAGTACTGATGATGATAACAGCACAAGCCTTTCCCTTGCCCCCCCCCCCAGCCCTGAATTTCCCACAGTCAATGCACATGCCCATTCCTTCACAGAACCTACACTGTTTTCTCACTGTTTTTGGATCCTTTCAGCTAGAATGTTTTTGAGCATTCCAGTACATCACAGAACAGTAGTCCAGCCAGGGATACGTCAAAATAAAGCTTACAGTTTATAAAATCCCTGCTAGAGAATCTCTGCCCTTTGCTATAAATGAGACAAAGTAAGGTAGACAAGATCTTGGAATGGTGCTCTGAGGATAACTCAAAACAGTAAGATTCATTTTGAGAAACAACCCCCCCCCCCTTCCTGGAATGTGTTTCATTCTGCATAGAAAATGTAAGCTTTTCTCTCTTTTTTTCAATTTCCTTTGTGGGCAGTATTGAGACCTGCTTTTGACAAGCTTTTGAAGATGGCTGCTGCTGCTTCTTCTGTTCAAAATGTGGGGAGGGGGGAAAAACTCATTTTCATCCTTTTTAAAGACTTGATTCCTAATATGAATTAGATTTTCTGAAGCTAGAATTACGCTCTATAATTGCATGCCATTTTGTATGCATTCATGTTAACCACACTGCAATTAAACATTCTGACTTCAGCATTCAAATGGTAGGTTTGCTAAAATAAGCCCCCCTTTTTGTCCTGTAGATCTTATTCGTTGCATATACCAATCCATCAAAAAAAGGAGAAAGTTTTCCATTAATAAATAGAACCCGCAATCTAGAAGAATAACCCTTCTCTGCCATCGAACATTTTAAATGAAATGGATGATACTTACATTCTTGATAAGGTCACATCTGTCAGGATAAATTGTTGCTTTCTATCATTTCCCCGTCATTCCAATATACGCTCAGTTATACAACCCAAATAAGACCACATGAGCATATCATAAATATACCTCAGATCTAATAAATATAAATTGACCCTTTATTTTAAAGAATAACACCTAGTTTGAGAAATAATTAACATAAGAGGAACTAACCATCAACATTCTTTTTTAATGTTTCTAGATTCAAATATTATTATTGCATTATTGTGGTGTATGAGAGGAATTCAGAATGGGTGCTTGATGAGAATTTTTATACATTTGCATTTGGATGGTAATTGCAACTGAAATGCCAAAATGAGCGTAAGAAATGTTCTTTGTGCAATGTTAGACCATTGAGCTCTGTGTTCTTCAAACTTGGATGTGTGGGATATTTAAAATGCAGTCAAACCAACAATGCATGTTTGCTAGACAGGCACATGATAGGAGTTGAAGCTCAAAGAGTTTTCCTGTAAGTTTGCTAGAGAGAATCCTGTGAGAGACACCCCCACTGTGCCCTGGTAGAGATGGGAAGCCCTGAACAAAAACCAGAAATTTTTTTTGGGGGGGACGACCCAGATTTTTCCCCATTTCCCCCCAAAAGCCGATTTCCCCTGGAAAAATAATTTTTAAAAGTGTGTGAAATATTCAAACTATATCATACTGGTGTGGCCTCCCCCCAATTTTTCCAGAAAAAAACAGCTTTGGGGGGAAAACCTGGTTTCTCCCCATTTTCCCTGGTTTTTTCCCAGGCCTTCCTATCTCTAACCCTGACAGGGGGATGGTGTAGCCGTATCTATTGTCCTTGCTTGCCTGGGGGCATCCTCTTTCTTTTCTTACCCTTCATCTCATCACCAAGCCATACATGTGAGAACAACTGCCATGTCTGAGCTACAGCTACAGACTCCATATTTGTTGTTTAGTTGATTAGTTGTGTCTGCCTCTTCGCGACCCCATGGACCAGAACGTGCCAGGCACTCCTTTCTCCTTGTGCCCTCCATCTTTCCCAACATCAGGGTCTTTTCCAGGGAGTCTTCCCTTCTCATGAGGTGGCCAAAGTATTGGAGCCTCAGCTTCAGGATCTGTCCTTCCAGTGAGTACTCAGGGCTGATTTCCTCCAGAATGGATAGGTTTGATCTTCTTGCAGTCCATGGGACTCTCAAGAGTCTCCTCCAGCACCATAATTCAAAAGCATCTATTCTTTGGCGATCAGCCTTCTTTATGGTCCAGCTCTCTCTTCCATACATCGCTACTGGGAAAACCATAGCTTTAACTATATGGATCTTTGTCAACAAGGTAATGTCTCTGCTTTTTGAGATGCTGTCTAGGTTTATCATCGCTTTTCTCCCAAGAAGCAGGTGTATTTTATTTTCGTGACTGCTGTCACCATCTTAAGCTAGACTAAAATATGTCCTTGTAACATTTTAAGCCTGCTGACTGAAATAAGCAGCTATATCTGTTACTCTTCAACAAGTATTCTGAGTGAGTAAATGTTATTTTTACCTTTAACAAGACTGTTTGTGTGATGGTTGTTTTAAGGGGGAGAAAAGGGGGAATTGCCAGCTATTTTTGGCCATCTCATCCCTTGCTTTTTCCTGTAAGACCAATTGCAGTCGTTAACAGTCGTCAACAGGTTTACCACACCTATCAGCCAATCACCCATTCCCACCACCCTTCTGAGTAATCCCCCTCCCCACCCTCTCACTATATATATAAAGGTCTGTTGCAGTGTATCTGAAGAAGTGTGCATGCACACGAAAGCTCATACCAAGAACAAACTTAGTTAATCTCTAAGGTGCTACTAGACAATTTTTTAATTTTTTATATATTTCTACTGCGTCAGACCAACACAGCTACCTACCTGAATCTAATATCTGAGAGGTAGAGGTCACTCATGCCTTGGTGTGCTGTAACTGAAAAATGGCAGCACCATCCTCTGGTCTATATTATGACAGAGTGGAGTCTTCTAAATAAAGTGTTTACATCTCGGAAAGGCTTTCTCCTCTTGCTTTATCTGCCCTGTACAGAGTGCTTTCCACTGGAGCAGTGAACACCCGCCAGCATGTTCTGAAGTGCAAACTGACTCAGATTCCTGCCTCGTCTTCCAGCTGCATGCAGCTCCTGCTAATCCCCTTTATATAATATCAGCCAATTTTATTTTATGTACTACTGAAATTTATATCCTACCAACGTGCCCATAGGGCTCTTGCAGTGGCTTGCAGAAAGAGTGTGTGTGTGTGTGTATTGCAAAGATAAAATAATGAAAACCACAAAAACCACAAACCCCAACTGGGCAACACCAGCACTAGCCGCTGTTGTTCACTCTACAAGACTGTGAACATCATCTTGGCAACCAAACACCTTTCTTAGAAAGGACAATTGTAATTCAATTCTTGACAAAACAACTGTTTTATTAATTTATGACTTTAATATCCCACCTTTCCTCTAAGAAACTCAAGGTGGGCGGCAAGCTTTCCCCTCCCCCTCTCAATTTTAGCATCACAACAACCTTGTGATGTGGGCTAGGCTGAGAGATAGTGACTGGACCAAGGCCACCCATTGGGATCCATGGCTTAATGGAGATTAGAATACAGTGGTACCTCTGGTTGCGAACAGGATCTCTTCTGGAGCCCCGTTCGCAACCTGAGCAGAATGCAACCCACGTCTGCACGGGTCACGATTCGCCACTTCTGCGCATGCGTGTGACATCATTTTGAGTGTCTGCGCATGCGTGAGCGGCAAAACCCGGAAGTAACCCTTTCCGGTACTTCTGGGCTGCCGTGGGACACAACCTGAAAACGCTCAACCTGAAGCAAATGCAACACGAGGTATGACTGTACTGGTCTTTGGTGGGGGGCAGGCCCCAGAGGTGCACACAGGCCCCAGGCTTCCAAGGCCTGCGCTTCCCCAGGCCTGTGCTTCTGCCATGGGTTTGAGGTAAGGCGGTGCACAGAGGGGGCGGCAGCACACAGTGGTAGCTGTGGCGGGCAGGGGCAGCGGCAACAGCCAGGTAGTGGCATGCGGCAGGGGTGGGGGGGCAGCGGGGGTAGCAGTGGTGGCGCATGGCAGTGGGGGGTTAGCGGCGGTGGCAGCATGCCACAGCATGCAGTGGCCCTGGGGAAAATGTGCTGTGAAGAAAACAGGCCCAGGCCCGTGTGTTTTTTTAATGGTGCTGGCGTGTTTTCATGCACTACACTGCCATGTCATGAGGTTACGTCACATCATGACGGCATGGCGCACTGGGCACCCACGAGGGGGCATGTTGGTGCCCCTGCTCATAGGAATGTCCCCCTGTTTCTGCACAGTCTAGCCACTTATCAGTGCAAATTTAATATGGCTAAATTGGCAAGTGGTTGCCAGCCTATGAAATGTGGTAACATTGCCTTACAGTTTTCCCAAGCTAATTGATTGATCCCCAGGAAAGAAACTACATCCTTCTCTCATTCATATATATATATATATATATATATATATATATATATATACTCGTCTGGGCTGAGAGTGAATTATTAAAACAGCCAGTTATTGCTTCTGAGGTATGCTGAGCTAGAGGTATGTCTGCAACACAGAGCGTCACTTATCTCTTTCCCCCACTTTCTTCAATCAGCTACCCAAACAATTTTATTTTCCACAGCCTGCTCTTTATCTGCCATGCCTGTATCTATGCAGAGATAAAAATCCCTCTCTTCAGCTCTTCCAGGCCTAAGTTAAATATTTTAGCTTTCCATTCAATGTCCCTCTCAAGCTTCAGACCTGTATTTTCGGTTATAAGCCTCCTCTTGCAAAATAAACTGTGTACCTAGGAGTGTGTGTTTCTCATGCTCTCTCCTACAGAAGGTGAAGGATGGACATACAACCCGCTACTGGGGGATGCTCAAGGATTTGGTTTGCTCTGCAAAAAAGCAAATAACCCCCCCCCCCATCTAATACATCTGGACAAAAAAAAGAGTGATGTTCTTCACCTGTTGTCGAAAAGATTGCAATATTCGATCGCCAGACATTTCACTCCAAAGTTGAGGTGCTTTCTTACTGGCTCAAAAATAGAAGCAAGAAGAATTACCGATGATTGAAGAATGGAGAATGAAGTTAATGGACTATGCAGAACTAGATAAACTAAGAGGAAGGATTCAAAACCGGCGGGACCATAAATTCACGGAAGACTGGAGTAAATTTATGGACTACTTGAAAAGTATTTGTGAAGATCAGACGTTCGTAGGTTTGCAAGAAGTTTTGTGAGGAGTATTATTGGAAGTATTGCAAAAATGGAGAAGGGGAAGGATGATTTGTTAAGAGATGTAAAGGCAATACAAAGTTAAGAAATGCATAAGAAGTGGTTAAAACGGTGGATCATCAGAGGTGCTGATGGAAGTCTAAAAAGATTGTATAAGTGATAAGTTTTGTGGTACATTTTATAATTTATATGTTAAAATCAATATATATATATATATATAAACAAAGTTGAGGTGCTTTCACCAAAAGGGCCGAGGAACAAATGTAATTAGATTAGTTTCTACACAAGTGCCTCTCTAACTTCCATCCAGACTAGTGATCACAGTTCAAGTACAAAAGCCTGCTCCAGATACGATTCAGGGCCATGGACGGGTATGGACAGGGGGAAGTTATGCAGGCCAGATAGAAAGGGCTGAGTGGCTCCTGATCTTGAGATTCTCACCCTTGCTTTATTATTAAATCACTTTAGCAATGATGTGGAGATATAATAATGATCTAGAAGGAGGAAACTCGTCATTACTAAAAGAAAATTAAAGACTGTACCAGCTCCAGTTTTCTGAAAAAGTCCCAACCACCCACAAGGATGACAGCAAATGATGATGAGCATTTGACTTTTTTCCCCAGAGCCTTACTAGCATTTTTCAGCTATGATATTCTACCAGATCATTTCATGGTGCTTCTCATAGAATCATAGAATTGGAAGGGACCTTGAGGGTTATCCAGTCCAACCCCCTGCAATGCAGGAATATTTTGCCCTGCGTGGGATTCAAACCCACAACCTTCAGATTAATAGTCTCATGCTTGATCTCATGCCCACACTTCCTCCAAAGGAGCTTGAAATATATATCACAGAGAGAGAGAGAGAGAGAGAGAGACTTCTAATCCCTTTTTATTCTCATAAGAATGCTGTTAATTGGGTTAAGTGGAGGGGATAAATTTCTGCCTCAAAGTCACTCAAAGAGCTTTATAAGTGGAGGGGAGAGAGTGCTCACATTCTGCTTGCAGGCTGGTCACTATGAGAACAAAATTCTGGACCAGAGGAGCTATTATTGACCTGACCCAGCAGACCTGTCTTATGTTCTTGCAAGGTTTAAACTCAAGTTTCCTCACTTCTTGACCAATATTCTGTCCATTCTACCATACTGATGCTCAAAATATGCTATGTAAACTGAGTTATTTTACCAGTGTTGAAGCAATGATTCTTCAACATCAACTTGATGGACTGGTCGTGTTGTGCGGGTGCCTGATTATCGTCTTCCAAAGCAACTACTCTATTCCGAACTTAAAAATGGAAAGCGTAATGCTGGTGGTCAACAAAAGAGGTTTAAAGACTGTCTCATGGCAAATCTAAAAAATTGTAGTATAAACACCAACAATTGGGAAACACTGGCGTGCGAGCGCTCCAATTGGAGAACAGCCTTTACCAAAGGTGTCATGGGCTTTGAAGACACTCGAACTCAGGACGCAAGGGAGAAACATGCTAAGAGGAAGGCACATTTGACAAAGCTACACCGTGATCAACTCCCACCCAGAAACTAATGTAGAAGGACGTGTGGATCCAGAATTGGCCTCCATAGTCACTTATGGACTCATTGTTAAAACTGTGTTTATGCAAAACAATCTTACTCGGCTGTGAGTTATCGCCAAAGAGGAAGAAGAACTGATGTTCAAAATATGTTATGTAAACTGAGTTATTTCCCCCAATGGGTGGAGGGGGGGTCTCAAATGAGGATGTAAGCATTACTTTCCAGCTGTTCTACTGAACCTCCTGGAAGCCTAATTTGTTCAAAAGTTCAGACAGTTAATCTTCACAACCCCTGGCTCTTTGTTCTGCTTCATTTGCCAGTACCTTTTCTTTAATTTCTTTGAAGTCAGCTTAGGTATTGAACTATCTCCCTTTTAACCCATCTACTTTATTTACTGTCTCCTTTACCTTTTGATTCACCTCCATTAAATCTTTCCAGGAAGGCTACATGACCATTTTGGCACCTAATTCTTTGCTTGGTGAGCAGAGATTTTTCCCCTCACCTCTTCATATTTCCTTTTTAGTGCTTTATATTTAAAGCACTTTCTGCTTAAATTGCTCTTAGTCCTTCCATTTTTCTCCATAAGAGAATATCATGAGTACTTCATTTCACATCAAAGCTTTCTTTCTTTTGTACAGTTATGGACAAGCATGAGACTATTTTTTGGATCTGCTTTTCTTTTCTTTTTCTTTCTTTTTTCGAGGGGGGGGGGAGATTTCTACCACCATTTTCTAACTCAGAACCACATTGCACAATACATTCCTAGGTTCACATCTAAGATAATGTCAACAGGTGGTCAAATGTGTGGTACAATTGCAACCCACAGGTGTTTGCAAAAAAATTATCATACAGGTATACCCAGCTGGGGGAAGAGAGGAAATTTAAGGCAGGAGTCAGCAAACTTTTTCAGCAGGGTCCCTGTCCCTCAGACCTTGTGGGGGTGTGGACTATATTTTGAAGGGGGGGGAAATGAATGAATTCCTATGCTCCACAAATAACCCAGAGATGCATTTTAAATAAAAGCACACATTCTACTCATGTAAAAACACGATGATTCCTGGACTGTCTGCGGGCTGGATTGAGAAGGCAATTGGGCCGGATCTGGCCCCCGGGCCTTAGTTTGCCAACAACAACAACAACAACAACAACAATTTATTATTTATACTCCACCCATCTGGCTGGGTCCCCCCAGCCACTCTGGGCGGCTTCCAACAAAACGCTAAAATACAATAACCTATTAAACATTAAAAGCTTCCCTAAACAGGGCTGCCTTTAGATGTCTTCTAAAAGTTTGGTAGTTATTATTCTCTTTGACATCTGGTGGGAGGGCGTTCCACAGGGCGGGTGCCACTACTGAGAAGGCCCTCTGCCTGGTTCCCTGTAACTTGGCTTCTCGCAGCAGGGGAACCGCCAGAAGGCCCTCGGCGCTGGACCTCAGAGTCCGGGCAGAACGATGGAGCTGCCTACCCATGATTTAAGGCAAAGTTTGCATTTAAAGATATTGATCAAATTGCACTTTCTGAAACAATATGAGAACCAGTTGTAGCTCAGCTGGTAAAGCCTGAGACTCTTAATCTTAGGGTCGTGGGTTCGAGCCCTGCATTGGGCAAAAGATTCCCACATTGCAGGGGGTTGGACTAGATGATCCTTGGGGTCCCTATTCTACAATTATCTCCGGTCTTATACATTTCTTGCAGTTTCACAGGGGTGATGTACCAACGGTACATCATCTTTTCCATATTTTCTCTGAGGGTGGTGCAGCTGTAAATTTCATTCCTTTAGTCCACAGCCTCGTCCATTTGTTGAAATCCAAATTGTATCCGAGGTCTATAGCCCATTTTGTCATGACATCCTTAACCTCCTCATCCTTGGTGTCCCATTCTAATAGCTGATTGTACATTTTAGATAGCAATTTAGTTTTACCTTCTATTATTTCTACCTGGAACTTGGATTTTTTTTCATTGATTCCGATCTTTTTATCTTCCTTCCTTAAGGCATTGATTTGATGGTACTGCAGCCAACCTGATAATTTACTTTTTAACTCTTCATATGGTCTAATTTTCCATCCTCTTTCTGATCTTTCTAGGAGGTCTTCATAAGTCCATCTCTCACCTTCTATATTTGTTTTTTTAATAGTTAACATATCTATAGGCGATAGCCACCAGGGTTTTTTCCCCCCCAACAGTTTCTTGTTCTTTTCCCATGTTTCTAACAATGTTCCTCTGATAATATGGTTCGAGAAGCCTTTATGCACCTTTTCCTTATTCTGCCAGAGATAAGCATGCCAACCAAATCTTAAACAATTCTATGATTTTATCTTCCCAAATCCCTGGGATGTGAATGACCCTGTGCTTGTTAAGTATAATAGATTTAACTGCGGGGTGCGGGTGGCACTGTGGCCTAAACAACTGAGCCTCTTGGGCTTGCCGTTCATAAGGTCGGCAGTTGGAATGTGCATGACAGGGTGAGCTCCTCTTGCTGTCCCAGCTCCTGCCAACCCAGCAGTTTGAAAGCATGCCAGTGCAAGTAGATAAATAGGCAGGAAGCTACATGGCTCTGGAACGCGTCACAGTGTCCTGTTGTGCCAAAAGTGGTTTAGTCCTGCTGGCCACATGACCCAGAAAGCTGTCTGTGGACAAACGCCGGCTCCCTTGGCCTGAAAGCAGAGATGAGCGCTGCATCCCTTTGTTGCCTTTGACTGCGCTTAACCGTCCAGGGGTCCTTTACCTTTACTAGATTTAATTGACAGAGAAATGGGAAATGTTTGTGTATTAATGAAGGTTTAAAATGGAAAGTGGCTAACACTGGGGGTTTTCCATGGGGCTGTACTGAAGTCAAGGAGAGCACTTTGAGCTCTTGCTGAGTTGATGATTAACCGATTGCTGTTCTCTGGTAGCTAACATGTGAGTTTCTTTGTCCCCCAAACTCCTTGGAGGGTCTTAAGAGTTCCTTCTCCCCTCCACGTTCTTTTAAAAATCCCTGCCAAACTGCTCATTTCCCCTCCCTCCAAATAAGCTGGATTGTCAGTTCCTTCGTTCCTTTGAGCTGCATAAAACAAAGACATTAACTACATGGATATTCTTAAGGAGGAGGGGTTGTTATTTATCATTCTTGTAGCTTAAGGTGTTTGCAAAAAAAAGGGGGGGGGGAGAAAAAAGAATGGGCTCTTTTCTCTCCTGAAACACTTTCCTCTGCCTCAAACTCTTCCTGGATAGCTACAGGATAGCTTGCCTCTCCTCTTGGATGAGTTGTTTTGTGTGTGGAATCCCCTCTGCTTTTTGACGGCAGGACACGGCTGCTCAGCAATGTGTCTTCAGCAATCAGTGTCTTTCACTACCCTCTGAATCTGCCAGCTACAGGGTAACTGTGAATACTTGGGGGTGGGTGATCGCACCCACAGCCGACACTGAGAGGAATTAACACCCTCACTCTGTCACAATTTGACCTGTCCTTAGCCTCTCCTTTGGGTATGAAGAGGCCACAGCTGCTGCCACTGCTGTTGCATAGGAAAATGTGAACTCCCATTACGAGTCAAAGACCTTAATCTGTAAGGAAAATACCATGTGCTTGCTCCCATCGTGATGATCTGCACTTCGGAGTTTATGTGTTCCGCATTTATATGTAATCAAGACAACAGAGAGGAACCCTCACTTATTTAGGAGGTTTCACACCAGTGCAAGAGGTAGGGATGGGGAAGAAATTCAAATCAGTTTGCATTTAAAGGCGAATGTACTTAATTCACACTTCTCAAAATGCAATAGAAGGCCTGGAACACCGCAAGCTTTCGAAATTTGCACTCCGCTGAATTTTGCAGTGCAGCTTTACTACCAAACAATGTCTACAAATGTTTAAATGTTAGAATAAAGTGTGCATTAAAATGTATATATTAGTGGCAAAGCCATACAAAACGGCTCAGAACTGCAATACCTCAAGGACTGCCTCTTTCCATGTGAACCTACCCGGTCCCTGAGATCATCTTCTGAGGCCCTCCTTCATGTGCCTCCTCCTTGAGAGGTCCAGAGGGTGGCAACATGAGAACAGGGCCTTCTTTGCAGTGGCTCCCCATCTGTGGAATGCTCTCCCCAGGGAATTTCACCTGGCACCTTCATTATATACCTTTAGGCGTCAGGCAAAAACGTTCCTTTTTTACCAGACCTTTGGTTGACCGATCAACATCCTATATGTAGCTCTTTGGCGGGGGTACTATTGGGTTATGAATGAATTCCTATGGGATGTGGGTGGTGCTGTGGGTTAAACCACAGAGCCTAGGACTTGCCGATCAGAAGGTCAGCGGTTCGAATCCCCGCGATGGGGTGAGCTCCCATTGCTCGGTCCCTGCTCCTGCCGACCTAGCAATTCAAAAGCACGAAGTGCAAATAGATAAATAGGTACCGCTCCAGCGGGAAGGTAAACGGTGTTTCCGTGCGCTGCTCTGGTTCACCAGAAGCAGCTTAGTCATGCTGGCCACATGACCTGGAAGCTGTACACCGGCTCCCTTGGCCAGTAAAGCGAGATGAGTGCCGCAACCCCAGAGTCGGCCATGACTGGACCTAATGGTCAGGGGTCCCTTTAGCTTTACTATTGGGTTATTGTTTTTATTTTTATTTTATATATTGTGATCTTTTTTGTGAAGTGCCCTAAAACCTCTGGGTATAGGGTGGTATATAAATTCAATAAATAATAATACAAAAGACAAGGGGAAATTGCTTGCAGAAATTTGTGCTTTAGCCAAAACGTCATACAGTGATATGTTTATTGGGAAAATTTCACACTCAAATGCTGATGAATTTTTATGAGGACAACCTTTGCAGCAGCTGATGGGGCTGTGGCTCCATTAGCCACCACACTAAGTTGTGCATGCATGCTTCTTCCCCATTCCCTTAGCTCCTGCATGATTGGATGCATGCACAGCCTTCATGTGCTTCGTTTGCTATACCTCGGGGTCCCCCAGAGGACGCAGGCCCCACCTCCTTTTTGTGGGTGGGTGGGGCCACCTTAGTTGCAAGGCTATTAGCACCAAGCCACCTGACTTTGCTGTTAGGAGGATTGGTGCCTGTGTCTTCTGAACATCACAGCTTCACTATCCTTCCTGCATAATAGCCCGCGTAATGAAATCAACGCTGTGCAATGCCTTGGGCACTTCTGAGTCGTCAATCCTCTAATCTAGATAAGAAAGGAAGCAAAAGCTGTGTGTATAACCAAGTGAAAAGAGAGGTATAAAATAGCTTAGGCTGTCCCTTCACTGCTCATTCTTTCCCCCCTCTCCATCACGATGCCCACCCCAGCCCCTTGCACTGTTGCTTAGCTAAGTTAAGCTGACAGTGTTGCTCCTGTTCGATGTGGCCTTGATTCATCGCTGATCTGCCTGTTTTCCAAGGTTAGCAAAAACAATATTGGTCTTCAGAAACAAATGCATGATTAATTGGTGCTTTGACAGTTGCATGGTAGTAAATGGGGCTCCAAATCAATCAATATTTATGAAATGCCAGTCCTCTATGAATTTATGAATTTAACAAGCGTTGAGTTAATATCACTCAGTTGTTTTTCATTATTTCAAACCTGGAGGGTAAGAAATCCCCTTCTGTTTTAAAATATAAATAGCTAGCATGCACAGAGAGTAAATTAAAAGTGTCCTGCTTTATTGTTGACACTTAACCCTCCTATCATGCTACATTTTCAAGTTTCCCTACCTGGAGCTCACAGTCGGAAAACTCTGAGAGTCAGTAACGCTCTCCAGGAATTCTGCTCAAAAGCTACATGTCAGCAGCGAGAGCTGGGGTGGTCATGCTGCGTTTCCTATCAACCCCCAACTCATGAAGGGTGAAGCGCTGCAATGGAGATGCACGGAGGTACCTGCATAACTGAGGTTCTAAACTGGGTGTGGAGCCTCCACGAGTGCAGAAATCTCCCCATTTCAAATCTTCACCCTTTGTGAGTTGGAGGGGGGAGTACATAGAGGCAGGACTTAGCGTGGTCTCCCTACTCATGCTTTCATCAGGTGGCAGAGGAACCAACACCCATGGCAGGTTGCCAGGAACGGACAAGGAAAAGTCCTTACCATCTGCTTTTTATTCAATATTCACAGAGAGAGGCTTGGGAATGCAGCCTATTGGAATAATGGCATTGTCCCGAGTGAGTCTCCACCCCATTCGTCTCTCCCACTTCCTCATGTGTGATTGCTATAGGTGCTGAAGAGTGCCCTCTGCCTTTGAGCTCTTTGCTCTCCTACTTTCAATGCTCACCAGGTTCTCGGCGGGGGGGGGTTGGAAGGCTTTCTAAACACACTGTGTCCGTCATCTGTCGCTTCTTTTTCCTCCTCAGAGCTGTCTTTACCCGGAGGTGTAAGGGGTGCGGGGCACCTGGCCGCCAAATTCTGGGGGGTGCCAGATGCCTGCCACTGAAGCCGCCTAACCTCTTAACTACCTACCTGTTATGAAATAATAAATAAGTTTGATCAAGCTAGAAAAGCAAAATACATATATACTTTGGTAAAGGGACCCCGACCATTAGTTCCAGTCGTGGCCGACTCTGGGGTTGCGGCGCTCATCTCGCTTTATTGGCCGAGGGAGCCAGCATACAGCTTCCGGGTCATGTGGCCAGCATGACTAAGCCGCTTCTGGCGAACCAGAGCAGCGCACGGAAACGCCGTTTATCTTCCTGCCGGAGCGGTACCTATTTATCTACTTGCACTTTGACGTTCTTTTGAACTGCTAGGTTGGCAGGAGCAGGGACCGAGCAACGGGAGCTCATTCTGTCACGGGGATTCGAACCGCTGACCTTCTGATTGGCAAGTCCTAGGCTCTGTGGTTTAACCCACAGCGCCACCTGCATCCCACATAGGTGTTACCAAAATGTATACCTACTGTTTCACTAAAAGATTTCACCTAAGATTAAGAGTCTCATGCTCTAACAGCTGATATGGCAAGTAACTTCCGAAGGGGGCTGTTGAAATTCCCTCTTTTAAACAACCATTAAAGGTCCTACAGAAATACTGCAAATTCAACGATCTGCATACCAAAAGAATCCATTTTCAGGCCAATGCTATACAATCAGAAGAACTAGCAGGGAAAGGTTTTCACAATATTGCCCCACGTATGTTCTGGGGGAGAGGGGGTGTTGCTGGAGAGGCGGTGTGATCCGAGGAGGGTCTGGAGAGCCAGGAAAATAGACCTGAAGGTCTACATTTTACTCCAAATCCAGAAGTTGACTATCCCTGGTTTTTGATCTCTCACACCTGGGAAACCTGAGCTTAAGGTCTGGGAAGTGAAATATATCTCCCTGCACCACGAAACTTTCAAAAGGGTTAAAACCAGAAAGCCTGCGCTTAGCCTATATTTAAATGTTGGAGAATAATTTTTAAGGAGCTGCAAGATGAGAAAAAGCTCTCAGTGGGTATTCTCGCAGCCTGCATGAAAATTTTAATAGCATACTCCTATGCCTATTCCAACACTTCAGAATTCTCATCTCTCTAAAATAATCGCCAGGTGACTGATTATGATTAAAAAGATGCATGTTGTGTGGGTTTGCCCCCCCCCTACCTTTCCCTTTTTAAATTGTTATAGAACAAAGCTTCTGAAAGTTGTAAGACGCACATGCACACATACACCAAGAGCAATATCTTCCGTTGTAACTAGAAAACAACGAAGCCACACCTATACAGGAACATCTGTCTTCAAATTAATGGTATGGCTTGGTTGCCATACCGTTGGCGGAATAGGAAAACCCTCTTGCATCATTTGTGACACCACCGATGTAGAAGCCCAGTGTCAAAGATTTGTAAACCAATTTAAACCCTGCTATATAGCGGGGCTTACCCGGCAAAAGAAGAACATTACTATTGAATATTTAAACATAATGTTTAATGTTTGAACAGGAAGGTTCATCTCCTGCATACTAAACTGCGAGGATGGGTGGCTTAGAAACAGTGCAGGGAGGAATAACGAAGATGGAAAATAGGATTGGGCAGAAGATGAAGGGTCCTCACAACATAAACAATGAGACCCCCAGGGACATTGCGTCGGGGGAACTCTGTGAGGCTCAGACTAGATATGAAGGCCCATGATATGTTATTTTAAATGAAAAGCAGCCTTTGGGGGTGTGATTGGGATGACACATGGGGCAAGAGGCCGCTTAACTCTTTCGTCATAGATTTTTCTCCCAGGGAAAATGGTGGTGGTGGGAGAATTAAGAGACTCCTACTCCTTACTGCTCTTCCAATCTCAGTCACGGTCCTCCAAGGCTACTTTCCATTTACAAAACCCAGAGAAAAGAGACAATGGGTGTTTTTAGACTTCCTGTTTATTGAGCATTGGCCCTGTTTCTTGTTTTGTTGTTGTTTTTGCAGCAAGATTAGATGACTTTGGGTATTTAATGAGCATTCGTTGTGATTTGTTTTGAGGGATGCTAGATGATGTTGCGGGACGCGGGTGGCGCTGTGGGTTAAACCACAGAGCCTAGGACTTGCCAATCAGAAGGTCGGCGGTTCGAATCGCCACAACAGGGTGAGCTCCTGTTGCTTGTTCCCTGCTCCTGCCAAACTAGCAGTTTGAAACCACGTCAAAGTGCAAGTAGATAAATAGGTACCGCTCCGGCGGGAAGGTAAACGGCATTTCCATGTGCTGCTCTGGTTTGCCAGAAGCGGCTTAGTCATGCTGGCCACATGAATGGGAAGTTGTACACTGGCTCCCTCGGCCAATAAAGCGAGATGAGCGCCGCAACCCCAGAGTCGGCCACGACTGGACCTAGTGGTCAGGGGTCCCTTTACCTTTTAGATGATGTTGCATCAAAGCAAGTATGACACCAAACTTTCCAGTACATTTCCCCATCAAGTTCTTTATCACAAAAAAGGCTGGTCTTTGGGGGAATTGTGTTTGCTGTGCAAGACCTCCCCATCAGCTATAACTACACAACCAGAATCTTTCAGTACATTTGGAATCCTACCCCAAAATAGTAACAGTCTGGAAATGCCTGTGTGGTTTTCTCTGTGGTGATGCCCTGTCTATGGCAAGTAAAAGCATCACTTTGAAAACATGCCTTTGCTTCTGCTGCTGCTTAATGTTTCGCTTTTGAGTGCTGGGCTTTGTGTGTTTGTTGTTTTACTGCTCTTTTTAGTTTGTTTATTTGTGTATTAGGACTAAGGTTAAATTCATGTCTTGAGCAAGCACTTTGTGGAGGAGGAAGTATAATTTTTCATAATAATAATAATAGACATCCATGTTGAAAATCAGATAGCAACATCAGATACATTATTATTGCTATTTTTGCTGTTTTTATTACCCTTTTAGGATGAATTCTCATGTCGTGGCATACAAGTAGACAAAATAATTCAAATAGATTAAAAAAACAGCATTAAATTTAAAAATAAGGAGCTAGCATAAAACCAGTCGTAAAGGTTTGATGGAATTTTTAAAAGTATTGGGTGTATGAGAGTTATTTACTCTATCTATCATCCCATGGACTGCAAGAAGATCAGACCTATCCATTCTTAAGGAAATCAGCCCTGAGTGCTCACTGGAAGGACAGATCGTGAAGCTGAGGCGCCAATACTTTGGCCACCTCATGAGAAGAGAAGACTCCCTGGAAAAGACCCTGATGTTGGGAAATATTGAGGAGAAGGGGACGACAGAAGACTAGATGGTTGGACAGTGTTCTTAACGCTACAAACATGAGTTTGACCAAACTGCGGGAGGCAGTGGAAGACAGGAGTTCCTGGCGTGCTCTGGTCCATGGGGTCACGAAGAGTCGGACACGACTAAACAACTAAACAACAGCATCATCTATCTAATCTATCTATCTATCTATCTATCTATCTATCATCTATCTATTTGCTTATGACTCTGAAACCATTTGCCCAAAGTAGGGATAAAAATATATAGCAGCAACACCTCAGAAATCAGAATTTCTGCTTACATTTAATCCTTTGCTATATTTTGCAATGGGCTCTGTTGGAGACTAGATATATTAGGCTTGATCACTGATCCATTGAATCATTGTAATAGTTTGTTCTTAAGATAGCCTTCTTTTAAATGCAATGCCTGTCAGTCAGGTGCCCTCAAACATTTCAGATTTAACATGACAGTTTCATTTCACAGGGATCCATGCAAATACAAATGGAAACCTCAATTCCTACCCCTTTTCAGCCACTGAAACTAACTGGTTTTTCTCTCATTTGTAAGCCCAAACAATCCCCCAGTTTTTGTCAAAGTCAGCCATGCTCCAAACTGGGTTCCAGGTTTATTTGAAAGTGTTAGAGATTTTTCACAATCCCTGGACTGCATTTTACTTTGTGGTGGGATCCAGGTGTCATATTTAAGGCTTCCTATTTCTCCACAAGCTCATTGTATTGTACTTCAGTGAGACAGACTAATACACAATTGAATCCTAAAACATGTATAAATAGGGTAGAAAGGATGTATGAAGGAACATATATGAAACTGTCACAGGCTGAAAATTGTCTGGTCCTTCCATCCCTACTTAAGATTCCTGATGGAGGAAGACTCTCTGATTTACACACTGCAGCCATTAGTGGGCATATTAACACGCATTCACATTCTGCAAGAATTAGAAGTCTTCACCAGTTCCATGCACACCGGCTTTCTTGCACACCTTTGCACTCTGATCTAAGGAAACATAGATGTCAATGGAATGAAAACATAGATTCCCCCAACAAGAATCTAGTTTCCCTTGTTCCCCTTGAGAAATGCTCTCCCCCAGCCCTAAGCTGTCATGGTTAAACCCTAGCCTAATTTGTCCCAAATCTAGTTAGCCTGGCTCTCCTTCCTACCTACCTCCTTTCCACCAGTTGTCCCTGCCCTCTACCCATCTTCATTATTTTTACAGTAGAGGCCGATGGGGATTTGTCAACCTGGGAAGATAGTTCAGAAAGGAGTCCCAAGATGGTTGAATGGCGCCTTCTAGCAATTTCCGTAGCCAATGCAACTTACCCTCACCTTTCCCCATGATACTCCACAGTAACCCTGTGATTTCTCTGATTCAGTACAACCCCCTGGAGAAGAACACTCCATTCCTCCTACCCTGGAATACATAACATTTCTTTCTTTCTTTCTTTCTTTCTTTCTTTCTCTCTCTCTCTCCCTTTTCAGCCCTCATGTAGGTATCCATGCTGCTTTGCAACCATGTGGAATTCCATAGTATTATTGTGTAACGGCACGTCCCTATTTTCATTGGAGAAATGTTGGAGGGTTTGCTGGTGGGCCACCAGGAATGGCTTTGGTGAGCACTGTGTTAGGATATTCCGTTCCACCTTAAGGAACAGGCATGATTGTTGTGTGTCACATGCCTGTGTACAGTCTAGCACAGCTTGCTAGGAACTTCTGTTTGTGTATAGCTTTTGTTTTTGCTGCTTTGCTTTTGTCCTGATGTACGCTGAATGTACGCTGAATGGGACGCGGGTGGCGCTGTGGGTTAAACCACAGAGCCTAGGACTTGCCGATCAGAAGGTCGGCGGTTCGAATCCCCGCGATGGGGTGAGCTCCCGTTGCTCGGTCCCTGCTCCTGCCAACCTAGCATTTGAAAGCACATCAAAGTGCAACTAGATAAATAGGTACTGCTCCGGCAGGAAGGTAAACGGCGTTTCCGTGCGCTGCTCTGGTTCGCCAGAAGTGGCTTAGTCATGCTGGCCACATGACCTGGAAGCTGTACGCCGGCTCCCTCGGCCAATAAAGCGAGATGAGCGCTGCAACCCCAGAGTCGGTCATGACTGGACCTAATGGTCAGGGGTCCTTTACTTTACGCTGAATAAACTGCTTGTAAATATGCTCACACAGCCTCTCCTGCCACTTCTGTTTGCGCAGTGTTTACTCTGCTGAGTAGCGTGCCCTTGCTTCTGAAGCTTGGGCCACTAATTCATGCTGCACCAAGGACTTGAGTTCGCCTGGCACACCGGCCGGTGGGCTGGAGCCAGATGGGGGCCTGCCAATTGCCCCCGTTTCCTTGGTTGCTTGCCAACACCCTGGTTCCCCACTCCTGTTTTAACTGCATGTGCCAAGGATTCAGGCTGAACTTGGAACTCTGCTGCCAGAGGATTATTTTCCCACTGAGTTGTTACAGCTGAAGGCTGCACAATGAATGTCAACTGGAGCAAGGATTTGCACTACCTACCTATTCCCGGCGCATTAGCCTCCGCCCAACCTGGATAGCTAATACACCATTCTGATGAGAAACTGGGGTAGATATTGGTGCCAGTGTTTCCACCTCATTGCCATTTTAAAGGAGCTGGATTTCCTCTCCAGGATGCACTGTCTGGTTTGAAGCTTGAATACCCAGCCCAGACAGCTTACTATACCATCTATCTGTGCATAAGCAACACATTTCTAATTATATGCAAACACCATGCAAACTATTCAGCGCTGAGTTGAAAAGAAACCAATCATACCCTACTTAACCTTGCTGCTGTGGAGAGCTGAGTTACAAATGAAGTGAAATGAATATAAAAATTATGTTTTGCTCAGTTGTGTTGTGGCTAAGAATTAATACTGATATGCAAATTTCTCCATTTATAGCTCCACTGAAGAAAAGGTGCTTATCGAGGGTTGAACGACAAAGGGGGAAGGAAAGGGACACATGCTCCTCTCAAAATGGAGGGCTGGCAAGAATGGCTTCTTCTTTCCCCTACACACCCCATTTCAAAAATTGGCACTTGGGCTGAGAGTTCCTGGCAGCAGAACTTTCTGGCCAGGAGGTTCTGGTGAGTAAAATAAACCAAGAGTAAGCAGTGTTGAAGAGCAATGGAACTACAGTAGATGAAGGAAAGCATGATGAGACCTAGGAATTCAAGCCAATGCTTCCCACCTGAACATCTAACCCACTGGGAAATGCTGTCTATATAAACATGTGGTAAAGGTAAAGGACCCCTGACAGTTAAGTCCAGTGTGAACAACTCCGGGGTTGCGGCGCTCATCTCGCTTTACTGGCTGAGGGAGCCGACATTTCTCTGCAGACAGTTTTTCCAGGTCATGTGGCCAGCATGACTAAGCTGCTTCTGGCGAAACCAGAGCAGTGCATGGAAACACCATTTACCTTCCTGCTGGAGCGGTACCTATTTATCTACTTGCACTTTGACATGCTTTCGAACTGCTAGGTTGGCAGGAGCTGGGACAGAGCAATGAGAGCCGGAGGTTAAACTAACCTACACACTGCAGCCGACACACTTAACGTGTCGTGACACACAGTTTGGAAAGCTCTGCCCTAGGTCATTTTGGTTGACCATTGCTGATGTTCAAGACAGATAACCATTTAAGACCAATACAAATGATGGGTAAAGAACAGTCATAGCATAGGGA
Source organism: Podarcis pityusensis (assembly GCF_964106645.2). Taxonomy (NCBI): domain Eukaryota; kingdom Metazoa; phylum Chordata; class Lepidosauria; order Squamata; family Lacertidae; genus Podarcis; species Podarcis pityusensis. Next base: position 17,017,032 of record NC_138042.1, on the reverse strand, counting down.
TGTGGGACATTTTTGAACCCAAGAGCCACATTTCCTCTTGGCTAGCCACAGAGTAGAAGGTTTCCAGCTGTGATCCTGATGCAAATCACTCCCAGCCCCACATGGGAATCATGCTTGGGGGAAAGATCCTATTAGCGCTAACTCAAAGCTCTTTTATTTTATTTTTTGAAACCTAATTGCTGTGCGGTGATGCTGCCAGGAGGGGAAGCCACAAGCCAGAAGAAGAGGCCACCAATGCCTAGACCTGGGCCGTGAGCCAGAGTTTCTCCATGTCTGCTGAAGGGCAAAGGAGATAAGGGGGGGGGGTGGATAAAAATGGAAATACAAATTGCCCCAAAGATGTCAAAAGGAGCACATTTTCAAAACAAAAATAGGTCAGGCGCTTTCTCTGCAGGAGTCTGCAAAAGAGTAATGACACTGAAGGAAGCATTATTTGATCTGCTAGAGGCAGTGGGTTACATGGCAGTGGATTATTTTTATGCTCAGATTATTCATTCCATTCTGATATCTGAGCTTCCCAAATATGTCCCCCCCCCAGGAGCACATTGAGAAATGTAAGTTGTTGGGTTAAAGTCACAAAGGGCTACAGCACAACTGGCTTTGGAATCGGTCAGACTGTGAGAGAAAAGCTCTTCTTCACTGCATGATACCGATCAGAATGTACATTTTATTCCTGGTAATAAGATGTTTGCAAAACCAAGCAAACACAATGTTTTTCTGCACAGGTACATGCAGCACCTTTATTGCTCTAGGTGGTTTTCCGCAGTTGGGCGGGGGGGGGGGGTATTGGCTCAATTTTACCTTCAAACATGTCTTTATAAAAACCCATGTTTGATTGTAAACTGTGGGCCAAATTAGAGACTTCCTTAAATGTGTGAATGCATTTAACATGGCAAGCCCCTCTTTAAAATAATGGCCTGATTACATATAGCACTAAACCATGGTTTATTAACTCTGGTTTATTAAACCGTGGTTTAACTTGAGTGTCTTAACACAGCCCAGTGGCTTAACCGTTGTTCCTTAACCACAAGCTATGCTCTTTCCCATGGTTTGGTGTTGGCTTATAAATCTTGGTTAATGATAACCATGGCTTAGCGTTACAGTGGCTGCCACAGAGAGTTCTCTTTTTCTTCCATGCCACCATGCCTCAGGCTTCTGAGGGCAGTGGAACAACCAAGAGGATCCCCTCCATCAATCTTAGCACCCAAGAGTAACTGTAGGAAAGGAAGTCATCTTTCAGGTACAGTGGTAACTCGGGTTACATACGCTTCAGGTTACATACGCTTCAGGTTACAGACTCCGCTAACCCAGAAATAGTACCTTGGGCCGCAGCGTTCTGCTGGCTAAAAGACTGGCTACTTCTTGAAGACACTGACGTGTTAGATTTGGAAGGGTTTAACAACGCTTTTGGATGGCATGCATATTTATGGTATGACAAGGTTAAAGCAAATAAGGCCTTTAAGAACCATATTGTCAGAAAATCACTGTTTAATGTCTGGACAAAATATAAAGACTTGCTGGAAAATAAAACACCAAGGTGGCTTTCACCTCTGGAAGCTAAGGCCCGAAAAAGACCCAATATGGAGGCTAAATGGCCAAAATATTGGGAAATATTAGAAAAGGATGGAGACAATTGGAAATTGCAGAGTTTGGAGAAAATGAAAGACAAAGTGCGAGATTGGTTACATTACGCTCAGATTAAAGAAGTTTTTAAAAATGATAAGAAACTAGGGTTCCAGGTGGAGAAATCGAAATTAGAAACAGAATTGTTAGAACCAAAGATTAAGGTACTTTCAAGGATGTATAACTTGCTGTTGAAATGGAATACACAAGATGAAACGGTTAAATCGGCTATGATAAGGTGGGCACAGGACATTGGGCATAATATCATGTTTGAGGACTGGGAGAGGTTGTGGAGTAATGGATTGAAATTTACTGCATGTAACGCTCTGAAAGAAAATGTAATGAAAATGATTTATAGATGGTATATGACCCCAGTCAAACTTGCCAAAATTTACCACCTGTCTGATAATAAGTGTTGGAAATGTAAAGAGTGTGAGGGAACGTTCTTCCACCTCTGGTGGACTTGCCCTAAAGTGAAGGCGTTCTGGGAAATGATTTATAATGAACTGAAAAAGGTATTTAAATATACCTTCACTAAGAAACCAGAGGCTTTCCTTTTGGGTATTGTCGGCCAAGGGGTGGCAAGGAAGGACCAGATATTTTTTATGTATGCAACAACAGCAGCAAGGATACTTCTCGCAAAACACTGGAAAACTCAAGATCTACCCACACTGGAAGAATGGCAGATGCAACTGATAGACTATATGGAACTGGCTGAAATGACCGGCAGAATTCGTGACCTGGGAGAAGAGAGGATTGAGGAGGATTGGAAGAAATTTAAGAACTATTTACAAAAGCATTGTAATTTGAGTGAATGCTAAATAAGATGCTAGACTAAAATAACTGAGCACCACTAAATTTAGAAGTTTTAAAGAAAATAAGTAAGACTGTGAAAACTTAGCTCCTTTCGAGAATTATAAGATCATGAAATAAAGAAGGGATATAAGAATTTAAATAAGATGATAAATTGCTGACAAAATGTTACAACGATGGAAGTGGGAGCGGGAGATGTGAGGAAGTCCAAAGAAGATGTGAAAATATGTTAAGACAAATGTTACATTGTTTATTATGTTTATTTTTTACTGTAAAACCCAATAAATTGCTTTAAAAAAAAAAAAAAAAACAGAAATAGTACCTTGGGTTAAGAACTTTGCTTCAGGATGAGAACAGAAATCGTGCTCCGGCGGCGTGGCAGCAGCAGGAGGCCCCATTAGCTAAAGTGGTGCTTCAGGTTAAGAACAATTTCAGGTTAAGAACAGACCTCTGGAACAAATTAAGTACTTAACCCGAGGTACCACTGTATTTAGGGTTTGAATCATTTAGGGCTTTAAACTAGGGTTGCCACCTTTGGTCGGGCAAAATAAAGGACAGGTGGGGGGGAATAGGGGGCAAAAAATTATTTTACCTGGCGCAGAAATGAGTTAAAAGCAATCCATTATAGTGGCACACAGGGTTTACTCAATGAAAAAAACAAGCCCGGGCAAAACCCCTCTCCTGCTCTCTGACCCATGCAAAACACCTCTCCCGCTGTCCCCCTGCGGCCGCAAAACCCAAGACTCCACCATAGTAGGCCCTTGCAGTGCAAACCTTTGTTCTTGCTCTCTGTGACCTACCCTTTCCCCCAAAAAACTCCCTCTCGCAAACTCCTCCTCCCAGGCCCGCCTATCAGGCTCAGAGAGTCCTTCCCTCCCTTCAGTAAAGCGTGTTCTCTCTCCATCACGGAGAGCACGTTTTGCGGTTGGGGATTCCAAGACAGCTTGCTGTTTCTGGGCAGATGGTTTGGCCAACTCGTAAGCAGGGGCGGGCTGTTACTGGGGAAAATTAGATGTTGCCATTTAGTGATTGACAGCCCTATTTGTTAAATACAAGGCACGCAGCAACGGACGTCCTCTTTCGCTGCGTGCTTCCGATCACCCGCCCTCCCTTCCCTAATGTGAGGCTGTTTGCTTGACCTTGCTATTGCCTGTCATGGGGCTGTCTGCTTTGGGGCAGGGGCCCGGTAGGAATTTTACCATTTGGCTGATTATTGTGTGCCACTTGGTTTTCGTCTACCGCGTAGCAAATCGTCACAACTTGTAAGGTTTGCGGTTAGGCATTGGTCTGGAATTGGTTGCTGGAGGCGTATGGATTCGGCTGTGCCTGCCCCCCAAAATGCTGCTGCTGGTGGAGGGGTATGGATTCGGCTGTGCCTGCCCCCCAAAATGCTGCTGCTGGTGGAGGGGTATGGATTCGGCTGTGCCTGCCCCTCCAAAATGCTGCTACTGCTGCTAAAGGGTTTTACCGTTAAAGGAAACCAGGGGCTCCCCCATGCTTTTGTCCAAAACCCCCTGGCAAGGGGCTAGGGCCACGCAAGCCCCTGGGAGCATGCTGGGGAGAGGTGAGGCATGGTTCCCAGTCCCATCTCTCTCCCCAGGTGACTTACCCTTCCTGACTTCGCGGGGGGTGCGAATGTCAGAGCTGTCCCCGTGCGGGGGCAGTTAGTGCTACCAATGCCTAAGCAACCACTCACATTGCTGTATTTGAATAAAGTTGTGGCCAAAATTATGCCAAAAAATTTAAACAAAAATTACGTGTCAATTGTGTTTTCCTTTGGGGTGTATTGGGGACCTCGACACGCAACTTCACAGATAAGAATTAACGAGCAGTTGATATATTTACACTCCTTTTCTTACAGCATCCTGTTGCAAGCACAAAAACACAGCTCTCAGCAAGGAGGGCATTTGCCTAGTCTGAATCCTCTCTCCAACTTCCGCAGCAAAGAGTGTTCCAGCAGGAAGTTCCTCCCCCCCCCGCCTCCTTTGATCTCTGATACATTTGGACCACCAAGTCCATGGAGAGGGAGGGTCCCCCCTCACTCTCAATTGATGTGTCTCCTAGCTGTCCCCTCCTTTCTGGTTCCCTCGTCATTATCTCACAGCTGGGTAGCTCCTCCCTAAGATGTTCAGTTTCTGTGTCTGCCTGCCTCTCTCTCTGCTTCTGGAAATGCTGGAGGGGGGGAATATTCCCCCTCCTCTTCTGAGAAGAGGAGCTGATCTGCCTATAACTGCAATAAGTCTCACTCTCAGCTCTCCTCCTCATGGAGCCATCCTCTGCCCGAAGAAACTCCCACTCAGGGTCTCAGTTTCCTCCTCCCACCGGACCCATCCTTTGCCTTCACAGATTTGAGGATGAAATGGAGGATGAGCTCGAATATGTGAACAAAGGTGTTCTCTTTGAAGTCCAAAGAGGACAGGTGACACCTCCTCCACGAAAAAAAGGATGGTCATGTTTTTCTAGGGATGGGTGGGAACCCTACTTTAAACAGTAATGTGAGTACAGTTGTACCTTGGAAGTTGAATGGAATCCATTCTGGAACTTCCAAAACACTCAAAAACCAAATTGCGGCTTCTGATTGGCTGCAGGAAGCTCCTGCAGCCAATCAGAAGCTGCGGAAGCCCCCTTCAGACATTCGGCTTTTAATTTTTTTTCGCAAACCGGAACAGTTACTTCCAGGTTTGTGGCATTCAGGAGCCAAAACGTTCGGGAACTAAGCTGTTCAAAACCCAAGGTACAGCTGTACTTTGAACTGGGCCTGGATATGATCTGGCAAGCAGTGCAGCTGTTTTAAAACAGATGTTTTATGTGATCTCAGGGGAACCTCAGCTAGGGTTGCCATATTTTGAAGAGCCAAAAAAGAGGATGCTAAGATGACTCTCATTTTAAATACCCCTACCAAAGAAAAGGTCTCTTGCCGACAAAGGTCCATATAGTTAAAGCTATGGTTTTCCCAATAGTGATGTATGGAAGTGAGAGCTGGACCTCAAAGAAGGCTGATTGCCAAAGAATTGATGCTTTTGAATTATGGTGCTGGAGGAGACTCTTGAGAGCCCCATGGACTGCAAGAAGATCAAACCTATTCATTCTTAAGGATATCAGCCCTGAATGCTCACTGGAAGGACAGATCCTGAAGCTGAGGCGCCAAGACTTTGGCCACCTCATGAGAAGAGAAGACTCCCTGGAAAAGACTCTGATGCTGGGAAAGATTGAGGGCACAAGGAGAAGGGGACAACAGAGGATGAGACGGTTGGACAGTCACTTACATGAGTTTGACCAAACTGCGGGAGGCAGTGCTCTGGTTCATGGGGTCACCAAGAGTTGGAAACGACTAAATGACTAAACAACAACAACACCAGTGCTTTTTTTCTTTAAAAAAAATTTTTAGGGGTGCTCTCATTTTCCTACTCATATTGAAATACTGCCCCTATAATGAAATGAAAAAGGTATTTAAATATACCTTCTTAAAGAAACAAGAGGCCTTTCTCCTGGGCATGGTGGGCCAATTGGTGCCAAAGAAGGATAGAGGTTTTTTTCATGTATGCTACAACAGCAGCAAGAATACTCATCGCAAAGTACTAGAAGACACAAGACCTACCTACCAGGGAAGAATGGCAGATGAAGCTGATGGATTACATGGAATTGGCGGAAATGACTGGCAGAATCCGAGACCAGGGAGAAGAGTCGGTGGAAGAAGATTGGAAAAAATTTAAAGCTTATTTACAGAAATATTCTAAAATTAATGAATGTTAGAAAGATGCTGGAAAGAAGCTATATGACTTTAGTAGAAATATTGTAAAGAATTAAGTATGAATAGCTGACATTGGGTAAAGATGTAAATTTAAGTTTAAAACTTTGTTAAATTAAATTATGGAACTAAATTTGTGAAAGAGGGAAAGGACTTGCTAGAATATTTAATTGAACTAGAATACAAAAAAGGAGGTGTGAGGAAGTCGAGGAAATAAGCTAATGAAAGATAAGGATATTAAAATATGGGGGTCTTTTGTATGTTTGTTTGTTCTCTTTTGGGTTTTTTTAATGTTTTTCTTTTTTCCTTTCCTTTTTTTTGGTATTGTTGATGTTTTGTATATTTCTCTCTTGTTTTTCTTTTCTTTTTTGTAATGTTTAAATTTTAATAAATATTTTATGAAGAAAAAAAAAGAAATACTGTCCCTCAATGAGGCCAAACTTAGATTCACAAAATGTTTTGGGGTATGCGTACCCCAGAAAAAAGCATTGACCTCTATTATATAGGCTATAGAAGCTGTGATATATTGCTGAGGGGGGCAGGAGAAAGGAAGAGGAAAGCCAGTCTTCAAGCACCACTTATGTCTATGTCTCATCCAGAAAGTATAGCCAGAGACATTTTGGAAAAAATTTAAAAGTCCACCCAGGCAGAAATTTCACCCCTGAAAAAGTGTCCTGGAAAAAAGAGGACACATGGCCAGCCTAAATTGGCTTCTGCATTTTAGACCCACTGAAATTTCAGATTGGTTTTCAGCTCCAAGAGCAGAAGGGGACTCACAAAGAAGATCCTCTTTAAGACCTGCTTCCCAGAGCGCAGTAACATCTGGAATCAGTTCTGCGTTTCAAAGCAACGACCCTCTCGCTTCATAGGAGTCTCTGTTAAAAAAAAGGGGGGGGGAAGCATTCGTATTTTGTCTGATAAATGAACCATTTTGATTTTCTTAAAAACAACAAACCAGTTCCTCACCCCTTCCCAGTTCAAAAAAAGGAGCTTTGCAACCGAGTGTTTCTGCACCGAGAGAAGCGTTCCAGCTTGTTGTTGTGGCATGTTTATGGATTTGCACGACATGTGCTTTCCCCCTGACGACTGCTGTCATATCCTTTCAGCACAATAGTCAAAATAAGATTTCCACTACTCCACACACTCCAGATTAATCTTAACTCGAGAGAATCGAGCTGACTTCCCTTGCCTTGTTTTAAAACCAGCCTGATTGGAATTATCAGGAAATGCTTTCTGTTTCAGAAACGATCACAGTTGTGGAGGCTGATAGGAGGCAGCTTGACTCTGACGATGCCCAATTGCCCTTGTAGGGTCTGCAGCGGCTGAGAAGACCACGGCAGAGAAGCAGAACGATAGCAGGCAAATAAGAGATGCTGTTTTGCTAAAGCCACTTCCGCCTTGAGGAGGTTGTGGGCTTCACGGCCCCTCCACATGTGCAGAGGGTGGGAGGCCAGCCCTGAGCGATTGGGTGATTCCCGGCTGCATCACCCCCTAGCCGGCCAACTGGGTTGGTCCAGGGGTGTGGCCTGCCCCATAAAGGCAGGACGCAGCTGGGGATCTCCCTCTTTTCCGCCTTCCAGCTGCTCCGGTTTTCCCACCCTCCTGCCCTTTAAGGTTTTCTTCCTTTGACCTTCAGTTGATCACCATTGAGGGGCCTGGTAGGAATTTTTCCACTTGGCAAATTGGCACCAGCCACTTGGCTTTTCACCTACCTCGTAGCAAATTGTCACAACTTTCTGGATATTGGCGGTTAGGCATTGGAATAATTCTGTAGATAGAAAGAGGGGAGGTAGCACCATCACCTGCCCCACATATTGAAGGGTAGTCCGTTAAAGGATTCCGGGGAGCGTGGCCCTGTCTGAAGCCTAGGGAGGTTAGGACCTAAGGCACAACCCCTATCGGTGACCCCCAGGGGAGCCCCTAGTTGATGTGCACCAGCAGGACTCCCCCTACTGGTGGTTAACCCTTCCTGGACTCCCTGCAGACAGGCTGGAGATGGATATAGTCGGTTAGATCCAATGCCTAAGCCAATACCGCTCATCATCTGTAACCAATAAAGTTGTGGCCTTTTTTAGCCCAATAACATTAATAAATGTGTCATTATTTCTACCTGGGGGGGGGGGTGTCGGGAACTCGCCACACAACTTCCTTTTATGCTTCATACCACATTCCAGAAGGAAGGTGAATGGACCCAGTGTAATAAATTTGTGTGAGCAAGGACTTAAAGGTGCAACACAACAGAGGTGTGCGCACTGGCGAAGGAAGAGGAGTGCGGGGGGAATGCACCACCCCCGGCAACGTGATCCCGGTGGGGTGCCATCGCGGCTGTCCCCCCACCTGCGCTGAGTGCCACGCCCCTGCAGGCGGCATGCCACACCCCCAGGATATGTGCCACGCCCCTGTGGGCAGCGCGCCACAGCCCCAGGATGTGCACCAGCCCCGCCCCTGTCTGCTCTCTACCCCCCGGTGCCGAAGCATGAAGCTCCACCACTGGGTGTGCACAGACTTGAAATGTGAAGATTTTATACGTTGCAGTGAACTTGAAAAGATGTATTCATGTGGAAAAAATATAAGTTGCTAAGGCACATGGTTTTTCCAATGCTAGTGAGCATGGTTTGGGTGGAAATAACAGGCCAACGTTGTGAGCAATACTATTTTGCGCCCCCCCCCCAACAGAGCTGTAGTAGCAAGGCTTAAGCCTGCCAAGGAAGAAAAATTCCATCCAGTAATTTTGAGAAGAAATGTTGCAGTGAATGTGTCAGATCTAACTCTATGTTAAGGTTACCAGATTTTTTTCAATGAATCCAGGGACAGTTTTCAACTTCAATGGATTTTGTATGGGGACTCGTTTGTAAATCCGGGGACTGTCCCTGGGAAACGGGGACATCTGGTAACCTTACTGTATGTGCCCACCCTGGCTGGTTTGATGTTTGAACCCTGATGGACAAGAAGTGCTCACAGACCTTCCAAGCGTCCTTATTTTCCAGGGACAGTCCAGGATTTATAGAAGCCACCCTGGTTTCTGATTTGATCCTGGAATGTCCCGCTTTTCCTTAAGACATCCCTATTTTCATCAACAAAATGTTGGAGGGTATGGTAGGACTCTACTCTTTTCATTGGAGAAATGTTGGAAGGTATGGTCCCCCAAGCGAAGAAGAGAAGTAACTATACAACCTTTAGGAGACATCTGAAGGCAGCCCTGTATAGGGAAGATTTTTTTTTAAAAAAGTTTAATGTTTTATTATGTTTTTAGACATGTTGGAAGCTGCCTAGAGTGACTGGGGGAACCCAATAAGATGGGCAAGGTATAAATACTATTGTTGTTATTGTTATTATTGTTATTATTATTATTAAATAGGATGTCCCTAATTTCATCGGAGAAATATTGGAGGGTATGTGCTCAGAGAATAGGTAATGGCTGTGGATCACTGGTAAGGTAAAGGACCCCTGAACGGTTAAGTCCAAACAAAGGCAAATCTGGGGTTGTGGTGCTCATCTCGCTTTCAGACCGAGGGAGCCGGCATTTGTCCACAGACAGCTTTCCGGGTCATGTGGCCAGCATGACTAAACCACTTCTGGTGCAATGGAACACCGTGATGGAAACCAGAGCGCACGGAAACGCTGTTTCTTTTCCCACTGCAGCAGTACCTATTTATCTACTTGCACTGGTGTGCTTTTGCACTGCTGGGTTGGCAGGAGCTGGGACAGAGCAAGGGGAGCTCACCCCATCACAGGGAATCAAACCACCAATCTTCTGATCAGCAAGCCCAAGAGGCTCAGTGGTTTAAACCTTTTGGATCATTGGTAAAGATGTGTGCAACCTCCATGAGAACATTTTCTGGTCTGATCAAAATTCATTGGAATTTTGCTTTAGGCTTGATTTGGTTGCAACTCTTTTTTCAGGCATCTATTTTATTTGCCAGAGGGCAGGGAATAAGAGATCAGAGTTAACTGAAGAGAACAAAGCCCCAGACACCTAAGACTCCCGAAAGCTGATAAGAAGGAATTGACTGCCCAACTGCTCTAGTCTATTCTTTCCAATTAATATTATTTTCATTTTAATATCTGTTACTTGCCTCTCAGCCCATGAGGACCACCAAGTAGCTCAAGGCATAAAATCCTCAAATAACAATAACATAAAATAAACAATAAATTAGTATACCTGCGAATCACCATAAAGTCCAATAAAATATAGTTATTCATAAAAATGCAGTTAGTGTGAGAAAGTCAAAACAACAACACGTCAAGGCCCAGAAGCCTGTTTAGAGGCCTACTAAAAGCTCTCACAGCAACCCCTAAATTTGTGCCTAAAGCAAAAACTGAAGCTAATTTGGAGGTGCTTCCTCAAGTGAAATATTTAAGGAATTTTGAAGAAGTGCACGAAAACTGCTGAAATAGTTGCCAGGAGTGGAAGGACACAAAACTTTCCCCAAGGTGGTTTTAAAACAGCTTCACTGGGTTCCTGCTCATTTGTGGATATGAATTAATCTTAGGTTTCAACCTTGAAAGGACTGTGTAAATTTGGATCCATATACAGTGGTACCTCAGGTTACATACGCTTCAGATTACATATGCTTCATGTTACAGACTCCGCTAACCCAGAAATAGTGCTTCAGGTTAAGAACTTTGCTTCAGGATGAGAACAGAAATCGGGCTCCAGCAGCAGCAGAAGGCCCCATTGGCTAAAGTGGTGCTTCAGGTTAAGAACAGTTTCAGGTTAAGTATGGACCTCCTGAATAAATTTAAACCTGAGGTAGCACTGTATCTAAAGGAAGATTTGCTCCCATATTAATGTGACCGCATACCTTCCAACATTCCTCAGATGAAAATAGGGACATTTCTCATTCTCCCTGCCCACACAACTGACCCTCCTCGACCCCCCATCTTTTGTCCCCCACCATCCACTGAGCACTTCTTATCAGTAGGACAAGCATCACCACCAATGGGACACAGTGCACACACTCTCCAGCAGCCTGAGAAAACCCCTTAACTCCAATTTTATTTTATTATTTGGGAGATTTACAAAAGGAAAACACACACCAATAAATGAATCTTAGGTAAAGGTAAAGGGACCCCTGACCATTAGGTCCAGTCGCAGACGACTCTGGGATTGTGGTGATTATCTCGCTCCGGCATTTGTCCGCAGACAGTTTTTCTGGGTCAGAATCAGAGCAGTGCATGGAAACGCCATTTACCTCCCCGCCGGAGTGGTACCTATTTATCTACTTGCACTTTGACGTGCTTCCGAACTGCTAGGTTGGCAGGAGCTGGGACCGAGCAACGAGAGCTCACCCCGTCGCGTGGATTCGAACCGTCGACCTTCTGATCGGCAAGCCCTAGGTTCTGTGGTTTAACCCACAGCGCCACCCGCGTCAAATGAATCTTAGAAAGAGGCAAAATTAGATGTAATCACACAAAGCACTGAAAATATTTATAGATCAAGATCCCTTGCACTCTGCTCCGCTCCCCCTTTCTTCCTGCAGCCATGGAGAGGACATGGAGAGGCAACAGGGAGGCAATGGTTGTTGGATCCATCCATCAACCTCTGATGGATGATTGAGAAGGATTGGGTCCAGCATCACTTTCGCTGCGCGTGTGTGCCAGCATCCACACTCAGCAGAGTTCCATCTCAACGCAGCTCCTTCCTTGGAATCATCTTTGGGGTTGAAGGTACATACAGAAGGCAATAAACACTCATGGACACCGTAATGATTCAGTCAAGTGTAGAGGTTTACTTGACAGGCATAAAAGCATACTGGTAGCAAGCATATACAGACATTCACCACTGCTGTGATCAAGACTCACTCTCTCTCTCTCTCTCTCTCTCTCTCTCTCTCTCTCTCTCTGCTTCTCCTATCGCAAGAGACTCACAACAAGTTACACAGAGCCATTGTTATCAGTACTTCCTCTCACACTGCGCATGTCCAAAGAGCACTTTCCCACAGAAAGCCACTTCCGATATAAGGAGGAGGTGGTGTTGCAGGCTCACGCCCCCAACAATCACATGGGGCTCGCTGCAGCCCTGCGTGACCAGGGGAATTCTTGGGCCGCGTCAGCCCCAGAGCCAGCCAATCAGCTGGCTCTGGGGGCGTGGCCTGGGTCATTTAAGACCGGCACGGCCCTGGGATCTCCCCTTTCCGTTCCAGCCGCAGATTCGGTTTCCAACCCACCCACCCTTTTGGTTTTCCTTCTGACATTGCTATGGACCTCGGTTGGTTGCCGTTAAGGGGCCTGGTAGGAATTTTTTCCACTTGGCGAATTGGCACCAGCCATTTGGTATTTTTCGCCTACCTCGTAGCAAATCGTCACAACATCTTGGTTATGGCGGTTAGGCATTGGTAGGGGTATTATTATGTAGATGTCTTGGGGGGGGAGCACCATCACCTCCCCCAAATCTTTAAGGGTAATCCGGTAAAGGATTCCGGGGGGCGTTGCCTCATCCGAAACCTATGGAGGCTAGGGCCTAAAGCACGCTCCCGAGCAGTGACCCCTCAGGGAGCGCTTAGGGATGTGCATCTCAGGGGCTCCCCCTGTTGGTGCTAACCCTTTCCGGTTCTATGCTGGTTAGTCTGATAGGACCAATGCCTAAAGCCAATACCGCTCTTACCTGTAACCAATAAAGTTGTGGCCAATTTTTGCCCATTAATCTTAATCATTGGTGTCCTGTGTCTTTATTTATTCCAATTGTGGGGAGGCGGAACTCGCCACGCAAAATGTCCTTGCGTAGACAAGACAATCTCAGCTTTCTGTTGCTTCTTGAAACATCTCTGTTCTTCTCTGTTTCTGGAACAAATGATTCTCTCACACACAGAGAGAATATCCAACAACATTTCATGTGGGGAACTCAGTTGTGCAGCTGATCAATGTGAAAATCAGGTTTCAAGTCACCTCCTGTCAGCTGACTCCCAAGAGGGGGTAGGGAGGGGTGAAGATTGTGACAAAAAATATTCAAAAAATGGATAATATTGAAATAAAATACTAATTTTTGGAAGGTGAGCAAAAGAAAAATCACAGAAATAAGCTCAGAAAAGTATGTTCCGATAAATTTTGCCCCTGTTCTGGTATTTATAGCTAGTCCTTCAAAATGCTTTCTAAGGCTGGCTTATAATAAAAAATATGTCCTTCTGGAGAACTCCATCAGTTTCAAGAACCAGTTTTCTTCACTGCAATTTAGAGAGAATGGTGTGGTGTGTGTGTGTGTGTGTGTGTGTGTGTGTGTGTGCCTCTTTTAAAAAAACAAAAACCCACCAAACTTTTATTTCCTATTACTTTCCAGTTGAAAAGTCTCTATGGTTAGCTGTTGACAATGTGACTGTGATGGGTTTCTTTTGCTTTTTTATTTTGAAACAGAGGTGATAATTAATCTTCCCACATTCAAGCACTGCAAACACATTTCAATTTCAAATGAGATAAGAACGGAGCTCAAAACGCCCACACTTACAATGGTAGGCAGCTTTGTACCACACATTGTAAGTGGCCTGAAATTCTCTTCGTGGCATTGACATTATCAACAGTCAGCTCGTGGAGCTGTATATCTAATAGGCAATCTTCACAACAATAGCTTGAGAAGTAATGTGGGAGCGGCAGCGTTACAAATGCACAATCGAAGGAAATGAAGCAGGTTAATATTAGGGCATTTTCAGGTGTGACTGCCACACGCCCAACAGAAATGTTATTCCCTTGCTTCCACTCTGATGCAGATGGGGAGGAGTTCAGTACAGCTCTCGTCTGCACTTCGAGAAACTATCTGTGAACTGAATTGCTGCAGTCCTATGAAATTCACCTCTCCCCATGTTGCGAGGGGGGGAAGGAAGTGAGTGTAAAAATGTTATTCATCATCATCATCATCAAACTTTTATTGGCATCACATACAAACATTCAGAATAAATAGGCCAGTGCGATCTCATCGCCGTTTCAACAGTACAGTCATTTGCCAAAGGGAAGAAGAGGCGAGCAATCTATTTCATCTCTGTGGGTCTCCAGCAAGGGCAGGATCCTGTAGCGTACCTCAGCGACAAAACATCAAATAGAGGAACTTAGCTACTGTCTTGGCGAGCTCCTGGTCTCTCCCCTGTTATTGAAAATAACAGCCAAAAAGGCATTATACAGTGGTACCTTGGTTCTCAAACTTAATCCGTTCCAGAAGTCTGTTTCAAAACCAAAGCGTTCCAAAACCAAGGCGCGCTTTCCTGTAGAAAGTAATGCAAAACGGATTAATCCGTTCCAGACTTTTAAAAACAACCCCTAAAACAGCAATTTAACATGAATTTTACTGTCCAAAGAGACCACTGATTCATAAAATGAGAGCAATAAACAATGTACTGCAGTTACACAATCAGTCCATCAGTAGCTGAACTGGGTTCCACACAGCCACAAAAATAAAAAGAGCCACAGAAATGAAAAAACCAAATAAATAGCAGAAACAGACAAACCTCAGCATAACATTCAAAAGTGTGGAACTCAAAATGGAAGCGCAACACTCAAAATGGACCACGTTCAGCTTCCGAAAAAAGCTCGCAAACTGGAACACTTACTTTCGTGTTTGCAATGATTGGGTTCCAAGTTGTTTGAGTACCAAGGCGTTTGAGAACCAAGGTACCACTGTATTAGGAAAAAATTGCCTGCAAAACTATCCACTTAAAGCTTGCAGCATAGAGGCCTTGTATAACTTTCTTACAAAGGAGTTTGACAGTCTGTGGGCCAACACCGAAAGAGCCCTGTCTCTCATGTCTGCCCATCAAATTTGCTTGAGCATAGAATATAAGCAGGCCTTCTGAGGGAAATCTTAAAGCCCAGGAACATTCATACACGTAAAAGCAATCCTTCATATAGCTCAGTCCTAAACCATTTAGGGCAGAGGTTGCAGAGCTGATACTCTCCAGATGTTAACGGATTACAATCTCATCATCCCTGACCATTGGCTACACTGGCTGTGGCTGATGGGAGTTGTAGTTCAACAATGTCTGGAAAGCACCATGCCAGTGACCCCTGAGTTCATGGCTTAAAAAATCAGAATGAACATTTTGGACATTTCTGCAATATCCCTGTGATCACCTGGAATAGGTGGGATATTATCCACTGCATGGGGCACCATTGCTGTATCATTATGTAACAAAGCGTGTTCTCCTTCATGGAGAGCACGTGTTGCGGTGGGGGCCGACAGGACACTCCAAAGTTGTGGGGCAGGCTAATTGATCATTGGCCACTGATGTGATTGGACTTCCCATGTTGTTGGGAAGAAGTTAATGTTGCCATTTGTTGATTGACAGCCAGAAATGCTAAAACTCCCTGCATGAGGCGTAGAGCTTCCTCTTTTCGTCCCGTGCATCGGATTGCCCATCCCCCCCTCCCTATATTTAGGGTTGTTTGCTTTGACCTTGCTATGCCTGTCATGGGGTCGTCTGCTCCTGGGGCGGGGGCCCGGTAGGAATTTTGTCCATCTGGCTCATTGGTTGGGGCCATTTGGTTTTTGCCTACTGCATAGCAAATCGTCACAACTTGTAAGGTTGCGGTTATGCATTAGTTTATGGTTTGGTTGGTTGAGGGGCATGGATTGGCTGTGCCTGCTCCTCTAATGCTGCTGCTGCAAGGGATTCCGTTAAAGGAATACAGGGGCTCACTATTGCTTTTGTCCACCCTGTCAAGGGGCTTGGGCCACGCAAGAGCCCCTGGTTGCATTTGAGGAGGGCTGAGGGCAGGTTCCCTGCTCCGTCGCTACCCCCAAGTGTATTCTCCTTTTCTGAGTTTCGCAGGCGTGCGGAATGTCAGTCTGTCCCCCATGGGGGGGGGCAGATAGTCGCAACAATGCCTAAGCAACCACTCACATTTTTGTATTTTAATAAAGTTGTGGCCAAAATTATGCCAAAAACCTTAAACAAAAATTTCTGTGTGATGTGTGAGTTATTGGGGTGGCCCTGGGGACCTCAACACGCAATAGTTTTTGAAAACCGCCTTCTGCAAGAGGAATTAAATCAAGGCAGGGCAATAAGTCCCCTTCAGATCCATGGGTTTCAGATTTATGCACTGGGAAAATTTCATGCTGGAGAAAGTTAATTTGCTGTGATGTTTTTAAAATCTTCCCTTTGCCAAGTTATATTTTAGCTTTAGACTAGGTCTTTTTAAAAAAAATTATAGGTCAGTTGTTCGTTTTTAATTTACACTATTTGTTTACAACTACATGAGAAAACAAGGAATGCCTCCAATGCCATCTGTTTACGTTCCTCCGTGAAGGGCTTTTGCATATTTTCACCCGAAAGAAATGAGTCTAAATGATGTTGCAATTTTCTCTAAAATGCTCCATAATTTCACAGTGTCCCTGCTAACGTGCCTTTATAATAAGCCCAAATGATTGCAAATTGCAAGCCGTGCTGTCTAATATTCAGAAACCTGCTGAAAGGAGGATACGATTGTCTGTCTTGGCATGGGAGACAAAAAATAAAAATAAAATAGCTTTAAAAGGATTTCCTAGACTTTGGAAGCAGGAAATTCCCTACTTAAAGAAGACACCCACCCATGAAACGAAATCCCCAGAATTCTGGGATAATAAGATCAATGGCTACAAGGAGAACCAAACTTGTACACATAAAATATCTTTGAATGCCACCTTGGAACGTTTCCAGATGAAAGTTTTGCAAATGTCATTGTTCATTGAAATAGCATTCATGAAAGCTGTAAGCTACATCGGGATTATGACTCTTTCTGTGCTGATCCCTGCTAGTCTCAGCGGGTTAGTGGATCAATGTGTGTTGCACAGTTTAAATCTGCTACTATCATGCATTATTTCTATAGCTGAAGTGCCTCTTTGCCTGATTCTGACATAGGGATATAGGCCTGTATTGTACAAACAGAAGATGTGGCAAAATGGTTCATGGACTTCATTCAGCCTGCAAATGGCAGATTTTACAAGGTGTGACTGGAAAGTTCAGCGAATGGTAACAGAAATCGGACAGCAGGAAATATTCAAACATACATGCCTTCTAGGCCTTCAAAGTAGGCCCCCTCTGATGCAATGCACCGTTGACAACGTCCGTAGAGCTGTTGGAAATTTCTGGTGACGTCCTCTTTTCGTACTGCTTTCAGTTCCCTCGTCACAGCAGCTTAGATGTGTGAAATGTTGGAAAAATCTGTGTCCTTTCAGTGCAGATTTCAGTTTGGTGGGAAAGAAATCCGGTGGGGCCAGATCGGGAGAATATGGAGGGTGGGACAACTCAGTAACCTCAATAACAATTTCACGCAGAATATGCAATTCTTCCGCCATCATTCGGACGGACAAACGGCAATCCTGCATCAATAACTCACGAACTCTGTCGACATTTGCCGCTGTTCTGCTTGTTGATGGTCTGCCAGACTGAGGGTCATTTTCAGTGGTTTGCTGCCCTTCATGGAAATGCTTAAACCGCTCATACACTGACTTTTGAGTTACAGCTTCATATCCGTACACAACTGTGAACATTTCGTGGGTTTCCGGTGCCGATTGTATGTTCGAATATTTCTTGCTGTCTCGAATATTTCTGTGACCGGTCACACCTTGTATAAGTGCCTGTTTCCCATATTTTAAATTTTAAAATCCAGACCCATCTGTGGTCCAAAGTGATTCAGTTAAGGAACAGTTTTTGGTTTTGGTGTGGCTTACATCACATGGCTTCTCTCCATCCTTAAGTGTGAAGTGGTAAATCCACTACTGTCCAAGCAGCGGGCAGCAGGTTTCTACCCAAATCTGCCAAACTACACAGACATATAAGTGAAGGAGGACTGAATGAAGACAAAGGTGAAAGGCCCAGTGTCATAGCTCAAGCTGAACTCCTGGCAATTTATAAAGCTAAATCTGGCAGCGCTCTTTGGAGACCACCACTTTTTAAAAAAGTCACAGTAAACCTGTTGTGTGTATCACTTCACGGTGTCAGCACCCAGCCTCTGTTTGCTATTTCGGTGGGGGAAGCACCTTAAAAAGCAAAATATCAAGATAAACAACCCAATATATTAGTCTCGCACAGCATGCTCTCTTTTTACGTATGCAGAGAGAAACATTCATCGCTTCTGACACTGTCGGATAACAATGTCAGAATAGCGGTATTTAAGTTCCCTTTTATAACCTGCATTTTTGTAGCTGTCATTCTGAAATAGTGATGGGTGGGGGGGGGAGAGACAAAAGGGGAAAGCTGAAAATTGTGATGCCTCCTTTAAGGGTTGAGGGCTTTGGGGGGCTTTTTTTTGTAATCATAGTGACGGGAAATGTGTTTAAATTCTGTAATGTGTCTCTCTACTCAGTATAGTACTCTTTCTGTCAAGGTGCTAATTTCCTTGCCTCCAGTGACAAAAAATAAAAGCGACACTTTCTTAAACCCAGCTGTTAGGGTATCAAAGGAAGCCAAATAAAAGGAAGAAATGAAGCGAGTTTGGTGGGGTAGGAGAGGGGGGTAGAGGAAACAACACGAGTGATAATGAAATGAAAAATTACACTAGAAAATGGAAATTAGGAAGTGGCTAGAAACAGTGAAATGACGATTTCTAGTCACCTGCCTTATGCATCATGGCTAAATATGACTCCTTTTCTTTACATGTCAATCACTGTCATGGCCCATCTCGTTCTTTAATGAAAGCACCAAATGATGATATATAGCCACCAAAATCCCAGAAGATGCAATCTCTTGCCTAGCTGTTATCTCTGGAGAAACATTTACTCTTTTGCAAGGTGCTTTACAACTGGCTAGCAGCAAGAAGGGAAGGGGCCAAGCTGTGCTTGTATCACAGGGCTGGTATCAACTTTGCTTCCACTAAAACTGCTTCTGTTCACTTCATGGTTTCTTCAGCCCAGAGCCCAAATGCCCTGCATGATGACCTACATGAAATATCTCTGCCACTCTTGCCAGGTTCTTCTAAATTAGAAGATAAGGCTTCACTAGCCCCATCACTCTTTCATTGTGTGAGCCAAAGACTGTTGGGAAAGATCCTTTAAGATCATAAGTAGCTTCCTAGCAGGGGCAAAACCAATAGCATGACCAGGCTGCACAACCTTCATAAGGTCTCAGAAGGGTTTTGCACTGTTCCCCTTGCTAAGGATAGGAAGCTTTCAGCCAGTGTCCAAGATCCTGGTTAGCTCTGCCTTTTTAAGCTAGTCTGATTCTGCTATATTGGCTGAGTCTGGGTACTGCTATCTTCTTCTTCTTCTTCTTCTTCTTCTTCTTCTTCTTCTTCTTCTTCTTTTATTTATACCTCGCCCATCTGGCTAGGTTTCCCCAGCCACTCTGGGCGGCTCCCAACAGAACACTAAAAACAGAATAAAACATCAAACATTAAAAACTTTCCTAAACAGGGCTGCCTTCAGACGTCTTCTAAAAGTCAGATAGTTGTTTATTTCCCTGACATCTGATGGGAGGGCGTTCCACAGGGTGGGCGCCACTACTGAGAAGGCCCTCTGCCTGGTTCCCTGTAACTTCACTTTTTGCAGGGAGGGAACCGCCAGAAGGCCCTCAGAGCTGGTCCTCAATGTATGGGCTGAGCAATGGGGGTGGAGAGGCTCCTTCAGGTATACTGGGCCAAGGCCGTTTAGGGCTTTATAGGTCAGCACCAACACTTTAAATTGTGCTTGGAAACGTACTGGGAGCCAATGTAGGTCTTTAAGGACTGGTGATCTAAGACTTTGTTTGTTCAAGATTTACTTACTGTAAGCTGACTTTGATCAATATGAACCCAACTACATCAGCTGAGTAATACAAATAAATCCCACTTGATGCATATGTCACTGTGTCAGCCCTTCTAAGTGCCCCTATTTTTCAGGGGTGTCCCTGGTTTAGAGAAGCCATTCCAGTTTCTGATTTGATCCCAGAATGTCCTGCTTTTCCTTAGGACATCCCTGTTTTCATTGGAGAATTGTTGGAGTTTATGGAGTTATCCAACCCCTGAGCCATCTGAAGAATCTGAAGAACCCTATATAAAGAATTTTTTTAATGTCTAATGTCTTATTATTTTTTTTTATATATATGTTGGAAGTCACCCAGAGTGGCAAACCCATCAGATGGGTGGGGTATAAATAGTAAAATTCTTCTTCTTCTTCTTCTTCTTCTTCTTCTTCTTCTTCTTCTTCTTCTTCTTCTTCTTCTTCTCCTCCTCCTCCTCCCCGCCCCCCGTGGCTTGATGGAGGTAGAAACTATCTCTCATATCTTGTTACGCTGTCTTTTCTATGTTCTATGAGGATATATGTTCAGTACTTACCATCCCTGCTATACAAAAATCTCCAAATGGGTCTGAACTTCAATGTCTAAAATCCCTGGTAGAGGACAAGGATCCAGAGAGGGTGGCTGAGGGTGGCCAAATTCTGGGCGTCTGCCATAAAACTTAGGGAACAAGCTGTGCTACCATAATGACTAAGGTCTTAAATGACAATTTTAGGTTATATTTTAGTGATTAAGATTTAACTTATATATTTTAACTGCTGTTATATCTGTATTGTCCCTGTCATACCCAATTGCAAATTTCAATGTATCCCTATCGTGTTTTATGACTTCCCTGATATTGTATGGGAGCTGGAACTGGTCTGTGTCCAAAGTAAATTCCTCCTCCTCCTCCTCCTCCTCCTCCTCCTCCTCCTCCTCCTGGAATAGGACATCCCTATTTTCTCCAGGGAAATGGTAGTAAAAGGGGGCATGTTGAAACAGAACCAGAATTTGGCTTGCTGGAATGCAATTTGCAAAGCCTAGCTCAGACCACAGGGGGAGAACTCCCTTGGTGTGCTCATAAAATCCTACATTTCTTGTTTCTCCCTAAGTATCTGCAACAGGCATTTTTGACCACGGGGAAGGCTAGAGATATATTAGTGCCAACCCCTCCCCCAGCAGTTACTGGCATAGTATGTCTTGATGCTGGTCATATCCCCAAGAGTATTTGCAGGTCAATAATTTGATATTTCCAGCAAGACAAGATGAAGGCACACATCTTTCCACCAGGACCAGCGGCACAAGCTACTTAAATCTGCATTATACAGTTTTGGAATAAATTATGCATTTGAGCCTGGCATCTATAGTCTAAATAATTCATTTGGTTTAAATTCTGTCTAAATATCCTTTTCACCTATAATTTATGAAAAAAGAAAGCTCTTGACAGACCAAAAAGGGAAAAAAATCCCGAAAAGAAATAAAATGAATAATCAGGCAGACGAGGGGTGTTGTTTTTGAAAGAGAGCGAAGAACGGAACAGGCTCACATGCCAAATGCAGTACTAATTTATTCAGTGTTACAAAACTCTGTCAGCATAGGTTGAACATTTTGAGATGAATGAGGTGCACGATTCATATATTTAATAGCTTGTTTACAGAGCGCTTGGGCCCATCAAAGATATGGCATGACATGTCCCTCCCCACTGCCTCTTCGGTTGCAGTTTCCTGATGTCTTTTCCTGGAAGTGACAGTTAAATATCATTGGCTTTAGGCAAATAGGCACTTTCATTTTTTGCAGGTTGGTCAGGATGGGGGCAATTGAAAGGCCAGGGCATGTTGACCAATCTAGACAGCATCTTAAAAAGCAGAGACATCACCTTGTCAACAAACGTCCGTATAGTAAAAGCTATGGTTTTCCCAGTAGTGATGTATGGAAGTGAGAGCTGGACCATAAAGAAGGCTGATCGCCAGAGAATTGATGCTTTTGAATGATGGTGCTGGAGGAGACTCTTGAGAGTCCCGTGGACTGCAAGAAGATCAAACCTCTCCATTCTGAAGGAAATCAGCCCTGAGTGCTCACTGGAAGGACAGATCCTGGAGCTGAGACTCCAATACTTTGGCCACCTCATGAGAAGAGAAGACTCCCTGGAAAAGACCCTGATGTTGGGAAAGATGGAGGGTGCAAGGAGAAGGGGACGAAAGAGGATGAGATGGTGGGACAGTGTTCTCGAAGCTACTAACATGAGTTTGACCAAACTGTGGGAGGCAGTGGAAGACAGGAGTGCCTGGTGTGCTCTGGTCCATGGGGTCACCAAGAGTCAGACATGAGTAAATGACTAAACAATAACAAACTAAGATTAGGAAGGCTCAGAGATCTTTTTTAGGCAATCTTTTGCCTAAACTTAAGAATTGGCCAGTGGAAGCTGCCATCTTTTCCACTGAGACTGTCCCCTTGTTATGGTGTGGGTATCAATCCCATTTTCAGCTTCAAGTGAGAATATGACTTTGAGTACAATTTATTTATAAATAAATAAAAATCTTTTTTAAAAAATAGTATTATTCCCTCCAAATCACAAGAATGTTATTTTTGTTTCAGTCATTGCAAATTGTGGACAAAATGGACTGTTTCAAGAGGTGGCAGAGAGACATTTCTAAATTTGTCTAGCAGGGCAAAAAGCCTAGAATAAAATTTAAAATATTAACCGATGCAAAGGATAGAGGTGGATTTGCCCTGCCAGACCTCAAACTTTATTATGAATCAGCAGCATTCTGCTGGTTGAAAGAATGGCTGCTTCTTGAGAACACAGACATTTTGGATTTAGAAGGTTTCAACAATGTTTTTGGGTGGCATGCATATTTGTGGTACGACAAGGTCAAAGCACATAAAGCTTTTAAAAACCATATTGTCAGGAAAGCATTGTTAAATGTCTGGATAAGATATAAGGACTTATTGGAAAATAAAACCCCTAGGTGGCTGTCACCGATGGAAGCAAAGGCTCAGAAAAGGTTCAATATGGAGGCCAAATGGCCGAAATATTGGGAAATTTTGGAACAAGAAGGAGACAAATTGAAATTGCAGAGTTTTGAAAAATTAAAAGATAAAGTGCGAGACTGGCTTCACTATTATCAGATAATGGAGGCATATAATTTGGATAAGAAAATTGGCTTCCAGGTGGAAAAATCAAAATTGGAAACAGAATTGTTAGAACCCAATACTAAGATTTTGTCAAAAATGTATAACTTGTTGCTGAAATGGAATTCTCAGGATGAAACCGTGAAATCTGCTATGATTAAATGGGCACAAGATCTAGGATATAACATTATGTTTGCTGACTGGGAACAGTTATGGACCACAGGCATGAAATTTACGGCATGTAATGCCCTAAGAGAGAATATTATGAAAATGATATACAGGTGGTACATGACACCAGTCAAGCTTGCAAAAATTTACCATGCACCCGATAATAAATGTTGGAAATGTAAAGAGAATGAAGGTACTTTCTTTCACCTTTGGTGGACGTGCCCAAAGATTAAGGCTTTCTGGGAGATGATATATAATGAATTGAAAAAGGTATTTAAATATACCTTCTTGAAGAAACCAGAGGCCTTTCTCTTGGGCATAGTCGGCCAATTGGTGCCAAAGAGGGACAGAACTTTTTTCATGTATGCCACAACAGCAGCAAGAATACTCATTGCAAAGTATTGGAAGACACAAGATCTACCCACCTTGGAAGAATGGCAGATGAAGGTGATGGACTATATGGAATTGGCGGAAATGACTGGCAGAATCCGAGACCAGGGAGAAGAGTCGATGGAGGAAGATTGGAAAAAGTTTAAAGACTATCTACAGAAATATTGTAAAATTAATGAATGCTAGAATGATGTTGGATAGAAACTAAGTGAACTTTAGCTGAAAGGTTACAAGGAATATGATAAAATGGATTATCAATATGTAAAAATCCAAAAATACAATACTTTATGATTAATGATTAGGATACATAAAGAGGGGAGGGATTTGCTGAATGAAATAATTGAACTGGAATACAAAAAAGGGAGGTGTGAGGAGGTCCTGGAACTAAGCAAATGAAGGTTAAGTAATGGAAAGAATGAATTGTTTTTAAATATTTTTACTTTGTATTTTCTTTTTTTGTGTGTGTTTTGTAATATCTTGAAAACTTCAATAAATATCTTATTAAAAAAAAAATCACAAACCACATCCCCTCCCTGAGACTGTGAATGAAATTTGTATTGTGTGTGTATGTGTCAGGGGTTCAGGAGCAGAGGCAAGGGCAAGGGAGGAAACAGAGAGCGAAGGGGAGGAGGCAGAAGAAAAGATGAGTGATGACGACGACCCGAGATCTCCGAGTCTTTCCAGTGAATCAGAAGATTCACAGAAAGGAGCACCAGTGGCCAGGGCAAGGGGGGAGCCTAGGGGGACACCCCAGGAAGATAGAGCCAGAGGGGACTCAGAGGGGAGCAGTTGGAAATCGGGACCAGCGTCACCGCCAGAGAGCAGGGAAGAGGAAGGGCGCCAGGGATCAAGCGCTGGCAGCTCACAACAGGGGGGAGGGCACGAGTCAGGAGTGGCCACACCTCCATCGGGGAGCGAAGAAACGGTCAGACGGAAGGTGGAAGGTTGGGCGCGCGCGCCAAGTTCAAATGCACAGGAAAGTGGCGCAGTAGGCAGCCCGGAAAGGGAGCCAGGTCCTAAAGCCCGCCGAAAGGAGGGAGAAGAGTCAGGGGGGTCAGCGTCAGAGGAATCCCGGAAGGAAGAGACCCCGGGGGGCAGAGGGACCCAGAGAAGAACAGTCAGGCGGAAAAGGTGGAGCAAGGCTAGGATATTAAGTTGGTGTACAAGGGGCGGAGACTCAGATGGAGCTTCGCCGATCTAACCATTAGACGTAGGGTTGCACGCAGCAGCTTGAGAATGGAAACTGTAACTCAATAAAGACTTTTATTTAATGATCGCTGGCTAGCGTGATCCTCTGTGAGCTAGGATCTGGAAGCAACTCTGACAGTAAGCTCCATCACTGTAAATTGTGGGCATCTACAGCCTCGCGGAGAGGAGAGAAAGCGGGTGCCTACTAGCGAGCTCACGAACGGCAGACAACATGACGGCCGAACAGCAGATAGCGGAACTCAGAGAAGCAGTGTCGCGACTGAATGCCGAGGCTCTTGCATCCAGGAAGAGAGAGGAGGACGCAGCTGCCGCCTACAGGGATCTCCAGGTCAGGTTGGAAGTGCTTACGAAGCAAGGGCAACTGACACCCAAACCGGAGGGGATTGGGTTGGGGAGACGAACAGGCGGTCTGGTCTCTCACTTCGATGGGAATTTGCAACAGTACCCCAACTTTAGAGCAGATGTAATGTGTGCACTGCAACTGCTGAACAAAGACTTTAGAGATGAGCAAGAGAAGGTGGGATTCATCATGTCCCATTTGCATGGAGATGCTAAAGCATGGCTGCGCAATTTGTGGAGAGATAAGGATCCGGCGCTCCAAAATGCGGATGCCTTTATTAAAGTGATGGATGGGTGCTTTTTATCAAGCATTGACGTGGATCTTGCTCGGCAGCAGATACATGGACTGAAGCAAGGGAGGGCCAGCGTAAGGCAGTACCATGCCCACTTTTTCGCTTTGGTCAGTGCTCTGGAATGGGACAGAGATTCGGCTCCTGTAAGAGACCTGTTTTGGGAGGGATTGCACGGCTCGGTTAAAGATGAAATTGCGAGAGGGGAGAGACCCCGGACCACGCAGGAGATCGTTCAGAGGGCGCTGGCGGTGGGGGTGCGGCTGGAAGAACGTCCGTGGAGCAGTGGCGAAGGGCGTGGAGGGCGCGAACCAGCCAGGGGCTCCTCCTTCCTTCCCAGAGAAGCAGCGCGTGCGCAATCCACGCCTCCGCCAGGAGGAGGAGCGGAACCTATGGAGGTTGGAGGTGCAAGGGCTCAGTCAGCAGCCAGAGCCCTAGCACCGGCAGCAGTGAAAGCGAAGCCTCCTAGAGGGAACAGGAAGTGTTACATCTGCGATGATCCACAGCATATGGCGAAAGAGTGTCCCCAGAGGCTCCACAAGCACACTGCAGCCTCAGCAATGGTAACTGCAGCAACGCAGCAAGGACAACCACAGCAGGGAAACGACGGAGTCTGGTTGGAGGAAGAGGCACTGGGGCCCAGCCAGACGTGTCAGTGAAGCAGTCCCCAGAGATTTTACAGCCCATGGACCCCCTCCCGCCCAAACCGGTAGTGAGGCTCACCGCGTCGCTCCAGCTGCCCAATGGAATCACCATGGACGTGCCAATCACCATTGACTCCGGAAGCAATGCGGACTTTATAGGGCAGGACTTTGTCGACCGGCACGCTATACAGTTGCTGCCTGCCACGCTGCCCCTGCAGGTTGTCATGGTGGATGGCAGGGAGCTGCTAGGGGGGCAAGTGGTGAAGCAGACGCCACCAATGGTGATGCGACTTGGGAATCACAGGGAAATCATCAGCTTCAATGTCACTCAACTATCGGACACGCCCATTGTATTGGGCATGAGTTGGCTGGACAAGCACAGCCCGACGCTGGCTTGGTACCAGAGGCAGCTGACCTTCGGCTCTTCCTTTTGCGCTGAACACTGCATCGTGCCCAGGCAGGAAGGAGGGGAAGAGGAGTCACAGCTGCAGCTAGGCACGCTGCAAGCGGTTCCCCACAAGTACGCAGAATTTTTGGAGGTTTTCTGCGAGAAAGAGGCAGACAGGCTACCCCCCCCACAGACCATATGACTGCAAAATTGACCTGCTGCCGGGGGCGGCGCTGCCCAAAGGGAAGCTGTATTCCATGTCTGAGGACGAACTGCAGGAACTCAAAGAGTTCATAGATCATAATTTGGAGCGCGGTTTCATCCGAGAGTCCAAGGCAGCGGGGGGCAGTCCGGTATTCTTTGTTAAGAAGCGGGACACGCCCCAAAAAAGACTTGTAGTGGACTTTCGCATCTTGAACAGTGTGACCAAGCCATCGGACTTCCCCATGCCCCGAATCGACGACCTCCTCGCAAAGGTACGGAAGGGCAGAGTGTTCACCAAGTTGGACCTGCGAGGGGCATACAACCTCATTCGCATGCGGGAAGGAGATGAGTGGAAGACAGCCATGTTCACGCCCCTGGGCACCTACGAATATAGAGTTATGCCTTTTGGATTGCAAAATGGCTCCCACGTTTTTCAAGCTTTCATGCATCACGTGTTGGCGGGGCTCCTCTACAAGACGTGCGTCTGAATCTTGGATGACATCCTGATCTTTTCGGAATCGCAGCAGGAGCATGACAGACACGTCAAGGAAGTGCTGAGCAGGCTACAGCAACATAGGCTTTACGCCAAGCTGGAGAAGTGCCAATTCGACGTGACGGAGGTGGATTTCCTGGGCTACAAGTTGTCTGATAAAGGGCTCGCCATGGACAGCGCCAAGGTCCGAGCAGTGTTGGATTGGAAAAGCCCACGCAACCGGAAGGAGGTCCAACGGTTTGTCGGCTTCGCGAACTTCTATCGCAAGTTTATCAAAGGCTTTGCGATGCAGACAGCGGCCATCACGGACACGCTCAGCTCCAAGAAAAAGAAGTTCATCTGGACAGAGCAGGCGGAGCAGTCCTTTCAGGCACTCAAGCGTCTCTTCGCGTCGGAAGAGCAGCTGCTTCATGTCAACCCCAGCAGGCCGATGAGGGTGGAGACAGACGCTTCGGACAGAGCCGTGGGAGCAGTCCTGCTGCAGAAAGACCCGCAGGGGGTTTGGAGGCCGGGAGCGTTTTACTCAAGGAAGCTCAGCAAGTCCGAACAGAACTACACCATCTGGGACAGGGAGTTGCTGGCCATTCATGCAGCGTTCAAAGCGTGGAGGCACTTCCTGATCGGCGCCAAGCACACGGTGCAGGTCTGCACGGACCACAAGAATCTAGAGCACTGGCGCACGGCACAGTTCCTGAACCAGAGGCAGATACGTTGGGCTGAGTTCTTTGCGAATTTCGACTTCCGAATAGAGTATGTCCCGGGGGACACCAACATCATGGCGGATGCTCTCTCCCGTAAGCCACAGTATCTGGAGGAGGCAACGCCGGCGGCCGCCATGCACATCTTCGCACCGACAGTGTGGGCGTGCGCGGCGGCGACAGTTGACCTGGATGCGGTGCGACGAGCGTTGCAGGATGACTCCTTCGCGCAAGCAAAGATGGCAGAGGTGCACAGGGGCACGGCAGCGACCGACGAGTTCCAGCTGCGAGATGGTTTGCTCATCCGTAAAGGGGCCATCTACGTGCCGGGAGACGAACTTCGCGCCAAGGTACTGCAGCAGCTGCACGACGCGCCCACTGCCGGGCACTTTGGCAAGGAGAAGACGGTGGAATTAGTAGCCAGAGACTTCTGGTGGCCCGGAATGAGAGGGGAAGTCGCGGACTACGTGGCGAGGTGTGACACCTGCCAGAGGTCCAAACCAGTGCACAGACCGCCGGCCGGACTGCTGGAACCGCTGCAAACTCCGTTCGAACCATGGGAGAGAGTGGCCCTGGACTTTGTCACGGATCTGCCCAGCTCGAGGGGCAAGACGGCTGTGCTGGTGGTGGTGGATTTGTTCTCCAAGATGGCACATTTCATTCCGTGTGCGAAGGTGGCCACGGCGGAACAAACCGCCAAACTGTTCATAGACCACGTGTTCAAGGTTCACGGTCTGCCGCGGTCTATTCTGTCCGACCGAGGGCGACAGTTCATCTCGAACTTCTGGCAGAGGCTGATGGGCTTCCTGAACGTCAAGATCAACCTGGCGTCGGCTAGACACCCGCAGACCAACGGGCAAGCGGAGCGGGTCAATGCCATCATGCAGCAGTACCTGAGATGTTATGCGAATCAACAGCCTGCGACGTGGGTGGATTACCTGCCTCTCGCCGAGTTCGCCTACAACAACACGAAGCACGTGTCCACGGGGGTCACGCCGTTCTTCGCCAACAACGGGAGGCACCCTAGAACCTTCCCGGGACTGGAAAGAATGGGGGAGGGGGAGCCGCAGACAGCAGATGCGTTCGCGTCGGAGTTGCAGGAGGTCCACGATCAGCTGCGGCGGCACCTGGAGCTGGCTAAACACGCATACAAGGTACAAGCGGACAAACACAGAAGGGTTGGCGAAGAGATCCATGTGGGAGACTGGGTCTGGTTAGCAGCCCACGCAGTGCCGGCCAGGTCGTTGGCGAAGAAGAAACTAGGGCATAAACAACTGGGGCCCTACCAAGTCGAAGAACAGGTCAACCCGGTGGCTTTCAGGCTGGCTCTTCCGGAGGGTTCCAGAATGCATCCGGTGTTCCACAGATCGGTGCTCACTCCCTACAAGGCACCTCACAGGTTTCAGGAACCAGGAACGGCACCGGGTCCGCTCCGAGAGAGAACCGGGCAAGGGGGAGTGGCACAGGAGGAGCGCATCAACGAAGTCACGGAGATTTTGGACTCCAGATGGGGGGAAGAGGGGGTAGAATACCTTCTCGCCAAGGAGGGCGCCCCGGCCAGTGCCAACAGCTGGGTGCCGGGCTACGCTTTAGACGAACCTCTGCTCAAAGAAGAGTTTCATGCCCTCTTCCCACATAGGCCAATGCCAGCAGACTTTTTCGACGACTGGCTTTTCACGCCCACGCTTTCAGCCAGCACGTTCCGGGGGTTCGACTCGGACGAGGAACCGACACGAGACGCCCGTTCCCCGGAGGGGTCACCCTCGGGATCTGCTTCAGAACCCTCGTATTGGTGGGATGATCGACCAGAGGAGCAGTTCCGCAGAAGGTGGCTGGAGGGTCCAGGACGAGCAACGTCTCCAGAAGGCAACGAGGGAGAGACGGACATGGACGTTTTCGGGGACGACCCGGGTTTCGAGCACGGCGGCACAGAGATGGAAGCGGAGGTGACCGTCGTCAACGAGAGCAGGGAGGAAGAACCGGAAGACTTCAGATGGCGGCCCGCCACGGGAAGCGAACTGTATCCGACATTCGTCCCCCTGACACGGCAGCACCCAGATCCCGCACCGGAAGGAGGGGAGGGGGGAAGAGGGGGCTTCGAGGGGGGGATGAATGTCAGGGGTTCAGGAGCAGAGGCAAGGGCAAGGGAGGAAACAGAGAGCGAGGGGGAGGAGGCAGAAGAAAAGATGAGTGATGACGACGACCCGAGATCTCCGAGTCTTTCCAGTGAATCAGAAGATTCACAGAAAGGAGCACCAGTGGCCAGGGCAAGGGGGGAGCCTAGGGGGACACCCCAGGAAGATAGAGCCAGAGGGGACTCAGAGGGGAGCAGTTGGAAATCGGGACCAGCGTCACCGCCAGAGAGCAGGGAAGAGGAAGGGCGCCAGGGATCAAGCGCTGGCAGCTCACAACAGGGGGGAGGGCACGAGTCAGGAGTGGCCACACCTCCATCGGGGAGCGAAGAAACGGTCAGACGGAAGGTGGAAGGTTGGGCGCGCGCGCCAAGTTCAAATGCACAGGAAAGTGGCGCAGTAGGCAGCCCGGAAAGGGAGCCAGGTCCTAAAGCCCGCCGAAAGGAGGGAGAAGAGTCAGGGGGGTCAGCGTCAGCGTCAGAGGAATCCCGGAAGGAAGAGACCCCGGGGGGCAGAGGGACCCAGAGAAGAACAGTCAGGCGGAAAAGGTGGAGCAAGGCTAGGATATTAAGTTGGTGTACAAGGGGCGGAGACTCAGATGGAGCTTCGCCGATCTAACCATTAGACGTAGGGTTGCACGCAGCAGCTTGAGAATGGAAACTGTAACTCAATAAAGACTTTTATTTAATGATCGCTGGCTAGCGTGATCCTCTGTGAGCTAGGATCTGGAAGCAACTCTGACAGTATGTATGTACGTATAATTTTAATTTTCATTCAACTATATCGGTTCCCCTTCTTTTATTTCATTATTCCTGTATGCCACTGGAGTACACATTATGGATAATAAAGGATTTATTTTAAAAAGATTCTCTGTACCATGCTTCAATTTATGCATCTCTATCATATGTATTGGGACGCGGGTGGCGCTGTGGTCTAAACCACTGGGCCTCTTGGGCTTGCTGATCGGAAGGTCGGCGGTTTGAATCTGCACAATGGGGTGAGCTCCCGTTGCTCAGTCCCAGCTCCTGCCAACCTAGCAGTTCGAAAGCACGCCAACGCAAGTAGATAAATAGGTACTGCTCCAGCGGGAAGGTAAATGGCATTTCTATGCGCTGCTCTGGTTTTGGTATACCGTTGCACCAGAAACAGCTTAGTCATGCTGGCCACATGACCCGGAAAAAATGTCTGTGGACAAACGACGGCTCTCGTGGCCTGTAAAGTGAAATGAGCGCTGCAACCCCAGAGTCGTCTGCAACTGGACTTAACTGTTAGGGGTCCTTTACCTTTTCATCTTGTGTATACTCACTTTTTTTTTCTTAACTAAAATGCCCCAAATGTCACAAACATGGTAGGGGAACTGTTCTGGTCCCCAGATCATTTTGTGTGTGCTCCTTTCCTGCACATTTGGAATGTTACTTTTATAGAGAAAAATAACGGGAGATTTGGGGTTGTTCAGTCAGCGCCGCCACTTCCCCCTTACCTTATCCTATTGTCCACCTGTTGCTCAAACCCACCTTTAAGGACCCCTGACCATTAGGTCCAGTTGTGGCCAACTCTGGGGTTGCGGTGCTCATTTCGCTTTATTGGCCGAGGGAGCCAGTGTACAGCTTCCGGGTCATGTGGCCAGCATGACTAAGCCGCTTCTGGCGAACCAGAGCAGCGCACGGAAATGCCGTTTACCTTCCCGCCGGAGTGGTACCTATTTATCTACTCGAACTGGCGTGCTTTCAAAATGCTAGGTTGGCAGGAGCAGGGACCGAGCAACGGGAGCTCACCCTGTCACAGGGATTCGAACCGCGACCTTCTGATCAGCAAGTCCTAGGCTCCGTGGTTTAACCCACAGCGCCACCCGCGTCCCTCAAACCCACCTTTAGAGATGCCCAAAATATCTTGCTTCTTGAGATCAGTGGGTTCTCGTTTTCAGGACTTTTCCTTCTTCCCCTGATGACTCTGATACTTGGAGAAACTGAATGAAAGAAAACTTCTAGTTTGCAAACTTCTAGTTAAACTTCTAGTTAAACAGTAGGTAAATCTTGGCAATGCTTAAAATGCAAAGTTTTACACATATTTGTGTTGTCGTCGTTGCCTCCCCCCCTCCAAACTGGGGGGGAAAAATGTAATGAGGTGCAGGTGTTTGTGAGTCAATTTTGTTTATATCTCTCCCTGATTGGCTCCATTAATTTTTGTGCTAAAAAGTAGTGACATGATGTTTTCAGGAAGAGGAAAAGGCAGGTGGTGATAATTGCTCAGAAAGAGCACCCCATGTTTTTGTGGTTCGGAATATTTTCACATTTCCCTGCTTATTATGTAGGTTTGACTTTGCCTTGTGTGTCTACCAGTTCTCTTAATTCCCTCTTTCAAAATGCATCTTTTCCTCAATCAACTTTGATATCGTTTCCAAACAAGAGCAATCTTACCTCCAGCCCCTGGCCTTAATTTGTGGGCAAACAGCTAAGGCATACTTAAATTCTTATGATTATATGTAAAGTCCTACAGTGGTACCTCGGGTTAAGTACTTAATTCATTCCGGAGGTCTGTACTTAACCTGAAACTATTCTTAACTTGAAGCACCACTTTAGCTAATGGGGCCTCCTGCTGCTGCCGCGCCGCCAAAACACAATTTCTGTTCTCATCCTGAAGCAAAGTTCTTAACCTGAAGCACTATTTCTGGGTTAGCGGAGTCTGTAACCTGAAGTGTATGTAACCTGAAGCATATGTAACCCAAGGTACCACTGTACTGGCTTTAAGTTCACTATAGTTTTGCCACATCACATTCTGAAGACTCTTCCCATCTCATGAAGAGCTCCCCGTCCCAGAAAAGGTTGTACCAATCGCTTATCCTGCCCCTCACATCCTCCAGTGCCATTTGAGGCCCAAGGCAGCGGAGACGGTCATCATCTCGGTCTTCATTCTTTGTGCAGAACATAGAGGCTACATTGAAGAAAAGGAACGTTCCTATGATTTTTAGGAGAACTCTGCATAATTTTCCCTGTGGGGAGAAAAGCAACTGGCTGTGGCTTTTAAGCAGATGCTTACCAAAAGGGGAAAGTGAGAAGCAGACCTTGCCCCTAGCAATTTCTCTCTTCCTGATTTCACCCAGCTGTGGCTAAAATAAAAGTCAGAAGGAAGAATCACAGAACTTCCTGCCATGTGTAGCTTGGCCCTAACTTCTCAATGGTATTCCTGCTTTCAGACAAAATTCTGCTGAGGCCAAAAGACTGAATGAAAATGGATAACACTTACTGAACCTCCATTGCTGTGATCTCAAGGCCCTTTCTGTTCTCCTTAGGTTTACAGTTGCTGAGCCGAGACTGGAAGAGGGCAAAACCAGTGGCAAAGGGTTCAGTCTGCTTCAGAAGCATTGGTCCCATGGCAACTTATCATCCTGTGGGTTAGTTCTAAATGCTGTCCAGTAACAAACACAGAGCATCTCTATACCTTGGCATTATAGTTCAGGAAAGGAACGGAAGAATGCAGGGGCTTCCCCCAAGGCATTTTAAAATGGCAGGCAGGCTTTTTAGGTGAGGACCTAGAAATTCTACCTTGGCACTAAGCAAAAAAGAGAGAAAAAAGTAGGTCAAAGGAGAAATATTTCACTCCCCTCTTCTGAGGGGATATAGAACCCCTAGACAGGCAGTGGTCTGGTGTCAAAATATAGTATGGGAAAAGTCACAAATGCAACCTTTCTCAATAGCAATAAGTCACATTGCTGCTGCTTACCAGGAAGTAGAGGAATGGCAAAATGGCAGCAAGCTTGGCATAGTGTAAATCAGCCTTTCTCAATCTGTGGGTCCCCAGATGTTGTTGAACTACAACTCCCATCACCCCTAGGTAGCAAGGCCAGAGCTCAGGTTTGATGGGAGTTGTAGTTCAACAACATCTGGGGACCCACAGGTTGAGAACTGCTGGTGTAAATACAATGGAAGTGGCAGAGTCTACATACGCTCCAACATTTCTCCTATGAAAATAGGGATGTCCCATTCCATAATGATAATTTTGTAGTGTATTACTGATCTCTGTTGGAAGCCCCCCAGAGTGGCTAGGGAAACCCAGCCAGATGGGTGGGGTACAAATAAATTATTATTATTATTATTATTATTATTATTATTATTATACTCCACATGTCTTCCTGGGTTGCCCCAGCCACACTGGACGGCTTCCAACATATATAAAAACATAATAAAACATTAAGCATTTAAAAAAAAAAAAAAAACCTTCCCTATACAGGATTGCCTTCAGATGTCTCAGAGGTTGGATAACTCCATATCCTCCAACATTTCTCCAAAGAAAATAGGAAAAGTGGGACGTTCCGGGATCAAATCAGAAATGGCTTCTCTAAATCAGGGATGTCCCTGGAAAATATGGTCTGAGCCCCTCCAGAGCTTCTGCCCTTGCAAGGCACCATCCTTGTTGCCACCTTGCTGTGTCCCCTCTACCTCCCAGTAAGCAGCAGTGGTCCAATTGACCAGAGGTCAGATAAGTGGCATCCCTCCATCATGCCATCCACCGCTATTCATTAGAGTTTGGGCCTAGATTTGGATCAAATTAGACTCAACCACAAAGACGGCACACTTCTCCTGGTTAGTGCTCCAGCTAATTAATTCCCATTACCTTATAAACAGGCGTTCCAGTGCTTAGTTGAGGAAGATGAGTATTCCAATTTGAGAAGTGGAATGCCAGGCAGTCTGATACATTAGGAAAAGCTCGAGATACTGACTTGGCAACATTTCTCCCCCTTTTTCCCTCCCCTCGTGCATCTCACTCTGCTTGCGAAATACTGGCATTGAAGATGAATTTGAAATAGACTATTAGTGACCAATAGCTCTTCCCAGCCATGCAACAGGATCCGAATTAAGTTCAAAGAAATGCTAATTAACCTAAAGTGCACTGACTACCTGGAGTGACATGAGTTCAAAGGCATATATGTCAGGTTTCTTTTCCTTGGCCAGAACTATAATCAGAAGATTTTAGTGCAGATTGATATCCAAAACAGTGAATACTTTGATCCCACTATTTCTTGGAGATCAAAGATTCACATGTACTGCTGTATTTAAGCAGGCCTGAGCATGATGCAAATGTATCAGCCAGTTCATATCTGACCCTCTTTCAGGTGCATAGAGATTCATATTTTTTTTTATTTTTTTTGCCTTTGAACAAGGTTTCTTATTTCTGAACTTTTATATAAAATGTGGGAGGAGCTAAGCCAAAACTAGGGATGGGGGAGGGGCAGAAATGTGTTAGATTCACATTCTAAGCAGAACCCGAATAATTCACACTTCCTTAACCAATACATGAACCACATTGCTGCCATTCTTTGAAAGTCACCTGTCTGAATGTTGCAATTTAGTTCCACAACCAAAAATTGTGTATATCAGAGGAAGGTGTGCACAGAAAGTTGTACATTGTTGAGAAATACATTTTTTTAAAGTAAAGGAAATCAATTCTTCTTTTTAAAAAGTTTTTTATAGTCCTTGAAGAAAAAAAACACGTTTAGGAAGATTTAAAATTCACAGCATGCTGAACATTGAAAGAAAATTATATGAAAATGATGTACTGTTGGTACTTAACTCCTATGAGCTTAGCAAAAACGTATGGAACTGCTACAAATATATGCTGGAAATGTAAAGAGAAAAAAGGCACTTCCTACCACATCTGGTGGACGTGCAAAATAACAAAAGCATTCTGGGAAATGATATATAATGAGCTGAAAAACATGTTTAAAATAACCTTTGTGGGAAAAACCAGAAGCTTTTCTATTAGGAATTATAGGTGGTGAAATAGCAAAGGAGCAGAAAAGACTATTTATGCATGCGACGACAGCTCTGAAGATGCTTTTCGCACAAAGATGGAAGGAAGATAAGAACCAGAGAAGAATGGATAATCCAACCAGAGAAGAATGGATAATCAAGATGATGGACTGTGCCGGAATGGCAAAACTGACAAAGAGAATCAGAAACCAAGAAGCTAAGAAATTTAATAAAGAATGGAAAAAATATATATAGATTACTTTAAAGAACACTGTACACAGTTAAAAACATTAGCATGATTAATATAACACTTGTAATAATTCTATGGTTATAAATGGGAATTTGAACACAATTTGGATAATATTATAAGATGCAGTGTAAAACGAATGACTATGGAAACGACGGGGGGGGGGGAGTCCAAGGATTCAGGGAATCCTATATATGTATAAAATTGGTTATATTTGAATGTAAACGATATTTGTAAAAAAAATTAAAAAGAAATTTTAAAAAGAACAAACATGTTTAGCTGTTCGTTTTCATTGTCCTTCCTTGTTCTGGGTCTCAGATGATTCGCTTATTGGTTGGGATTATTCATTTGGGATATTGATGTACCATCCTAGATGGATTTCCTAGGACATTCCTCAACTTGCATAATCTAAAGAGAAAAGAGGACTCACTGGTAGAGCAACAGCTAGAAGAAGCCATGATTATTTATAAATCACTCAATAAAAAAAGAATGAAATCTGACCAAATGCATGTTGAGCCTTTTGCCTATTTCTAATTGTTCATCTTAGTTACTGTCGTAATACCAGTCCTGTGTTGATTTCATTTGTGGTATTTGGTCCAGCGCCGAGGGCCTTCTGGCGGTTCCCTCACTGCAAGGGAAGCTATCTGTAAGCTATTTGTTCACTGCCAAGTTACAGGGAACCAGGCAGAGGGCCTTCTCGGTAGTGGCACCTGCCCTGTGGAACGCCCTCCCAGCAGATGTCAAAGAGAAGAACAACGACCAGACTTTTAGAAGAAATCTGAAGGCAGCCCTGTTTAAGGAAGCTTTAAATGTTTGATGTATTACTGTATTTTAATATTTGGTTGGAAGCCGCCCAGAGTGGCTAGGAAAGCCCAGCCAGATGGACAGGGTATAAATAATAAATTATTATTATTATTATTATTATTATTATTATTATTATTATTATTATTTGGAAGTTCAGGTCCCAGTTTGTTCAAAATCACCTCTCTTTGTTTGCTGGGACTTCTTTCCTTTCTGTTTGCCTGCTAAGCCTGACACAGCCTGATCCAAACGGATCTTCAGAATCGTGAGCAACTGCCCCAGCTGGAGCTCAACTCAAATTAGATCCCGGATGAAACCCCTTTGCTTGAGGTGGACTTCATATTCTAGATCCAGGAGCTGCTGGCCATCTGTAACTTCAGTTTCTCTGAAGTTTTCAAAGCTCTGCGAGAAACCTAGGCTCATTTGATACACTGCGCTCCTTCCCGCCCACTCTGTCTGCTGGATATAAATAAATAAAAGCATTGAGATAGGCTTTGCCCTGCTGTATTTATTGGAGTGTACGCTGTACACATGTCAATAAAGCCTTGCGCTGGCTACTCTGTTCTTTAACTCCAAATCAAATCAACCTTTGGCCTTTGTAGGTGTTTGTGAAGCTGGGAGAAGAGCACACAAGACAGCTTCAGTAGGAACCAGAGATCCTGCGTTACATGTTCACTGGTGACTCAGTTCATCCACCAAATATATACCAGTTCCTGTAGATCTGAGCAGAATGAATATGTTTCAGCTCCCTGACATTCACACAAGGCAAGGTTTCTGGGATTCTCATCCTGTGCGGACAGAGGGGAAAGCATTTGTTGTAGCCGTCGTACTAACCCTCTCGATTATGTACCTTCCCTCCCAAGTCGTCAGCCACAAGTGAGGTTGTAAGTACGTACGTTGATAATGAAATGAGCATTAAGCTCCACAAAGCAATAAAGACTGGCTTGAGAAATGCTGGCAACTCGTCAGTTTAATCTTACTCATTTTGATAAGCTTTTTCTTTTTTCTTTTTTGCAGATCGGGGAAAGGTAGTTTGGGGTTTTTGAATGTTACTTCAAGGAAGGAGGAAATTGGTTTGGGGGTTTCTGAATACACTGGAAAATGTGATGCTTCAGAATTATATCCCTCTGCCCCCCCCCAAAAAAAACACACAACAACAACCCCTGCCCCACTGTCTCTCCATCTTGTTTGCAACCCTGGGCTTGGTGAACACCCCCTGCAGTCAATTCCCAGGGGTAAAGAGGGAGAAGGGAGGCAATTGTCCAACTGTCTGCCAGATATACCTATCAAATTATTCATTTCTCAGACTGCTTAAGGTAATTTAAATTCATAGCTTTTCAAACCACTGACAAGGCTTGCACACTGTGAAGAAAATGAATATTGTTAAGGGTTAAATGGACAGCTTCACACTTTCAACACATTATAAATTCACCACAGGCAGGCTGTGTGTGTGTGTGAGAGAGAGAGAGAGAGAGAGAGAGAATATTTTCCCCCTCATTATTTTATTTTACAATCAGGGATTCTTTTGTAATTGCAGGCTGTGATGACGATTTCCATGACAAGAGGAGAATTCAAACAAATGTGGCCAAACACATAAGACAAAACAAAAATTTGCTATGCAAAGGGGGGAATCCTGCTGTTCAGATGGTAAAGCCCACAGACAGAAGGTTCGTCTTTTTGTATGATCATGCATTCATACAAATGAAATTATTATTTTTTGTACACATGATCACTCCCTCTAATAGTGAGTTCCTGTGGTGTGTGCCAATAAGACCAAGGCCCAAAAGGGGCTACTGTGTGAAAAAGAAGAGCTTGTGTGTGCATGTGTGTGTTATATATAGTAATATAATTCACTGAAATTGTAAATACAGTATTTTTCGCTCTATAAGACGCACCAGACCACAAGACGCACCTAGTTTTTGGAGGAGGAAAACAAGAAAAAAAATATTCTGAATCTCAGAAGCCAGAACAGCAAGGGGGATCGCTGCGCAGTGAAAGCAGCGATCCCTCTTGCTGTTCTGGCTCCTGGGATAGCTGCGCAGCCTGCATTCGCTCCATAAGACGCACATACATTTCCCCTTACTTTTTAGGAGGGAAAAAGTGAGTCTTATAGAGCAAAAAATACGGTACTTGTATGCATTACAATGTGTCTAAATTGGATTGGTTGGTAACTGAAATTTAGAGAGTTCTGTAGTAGTTCTCATGTGACTGGCTAACATTGGTAACATGGGAGGTATCTAGTGAAGGAGACACTCCATCTTATGCGAAGCAAGATGACTCTGTTTTAGATCCACTGTGAACACTGCTAAGTTGGATAGAGTGTTGGAATGCTTCTTCTCTGCTGGAAAGAAAGAGAGCAAAGCTGCAGGACCATTGGTTCAGTATCAAGTTCAGTATCACCGACATCAGAAGTGCAGACATTAGGCTTCGAGATCTACTCTGTCACACACACACACACACCCCGGAACATAAATGGAGCCCAGATGGCTACTGGATAGCTCAGCTGGTAGAGCATGACACTTCATCTCAGGGTTGTGGTTTTGGGCCCCACGTTGGACAAAAGGATTCCTGCATTGCAGGGAGTTGGACTAGACTAGAAGACCCTCATGGTCCTTTCCAACAGGTTTTCCCAGTAGTGAAGTATGGAAGTGAGAGCTGGACCATAAAGAAGGCTGATATCTAAAGAATTGATGCTTTTGAATTATGGTGCTGGAGGAGACTCTTGAGAGTCCCATGGACTGCAAGAAGATCAAACCTATCCATTCTGAAGGAAATCAGCCCAGAGTGCTCACTGAAAGGACAGATCGTGAAGCTGAGGCTCCAATACTTTGGCCACCTCATGAGAAGAGAAGACTCCCTGGAAAAGACCCTGATGTTGGGAAAGATGGAGGGCACAAGGAGAAGGGGACGACAGAGGACGAAATGGTTGGACAGTGTTCTCGAAGCTACCAGCATGAGTTTGACCAAACTGTGGGAGGCAGTGGAAGACAGGAGTGCCTGACGTGCTCTGGTCCATGGGGTCACAAAGAGTCAGACACAACTAAACGACTAAACAAACAAACAAACAAACAAACAAAAACATGTTTCTATGTAAAATAATGGATATGGGGGGGATATGGGAGGTAATATCAATTCCTTGCCACATCTCCGAAGCCTTATGGGGTGAGCCACATTTGAAAGTACTAATCTATATTTGACTTATTACAGATCATAGAATCTAATTGACTGATTTAGAAGGGGGGAAGCCTTTTTTTGCTGTTAAATAACAGGGCGTCAGAAATTATTTCCTACTTGCTGTAGATCATCCAGCGACATAAAAGACTCCAAGCTGTCTGGTCTCACCCCTGGTCTACACTGACGGGAAGTGGATCTCCAAAATTTCAGCCAGTAGTTAGACCTTCCCAACCCTACCTGGAGAAACCTGGTGGATTAAATACAGTGGATGCTCGGGTTGCGAACGTGATCCGTGCTGGAGGCACGTTCGCAACCCGCAGTGTTCGCAACCCGCAGTGCCAAGTCTGCGCATGTGCGGGTTGCGATTCGGTGATTTGGCGCATGTGCAAAGCGTGTTTTAGCACTTCTGCACATGCGCGAGCGCTGAAACCAGGAAGTAACCCGTGCCGGTACTTCCAGGTTTTGGCGGGTCCGTAACCCAAAAAACCACAACCTGAAGCGTCTGTAACCCGAGGTATGACTGTATGGGGGGTTTTATGTAAAGCATGTACTCTACCACAGATCTGGAGTGACCTGCTCCCTCAGTTTCTACATTAATTCTGGCCGTTCCTCCTCTGAGGCAGTCCCTGCATTGAGTATGACAGAGAAAGCCAAACACACTTGGTGGAATTGTCCTCCCACCAGCAGAGGCTTATTGGAAGGTTTCAGTGTCAGAACAATGAATCATTTAAGGATGTAGTGGGCAGCATGCACACACACGCACACTGTGTTGTGCCACACAGTGGGGGACTGAACAATCTAGTGGGGAAACCTTGTTGAAAATTGGGTGGGAAACTTGCATTTCATCATTTCACTGTTTCATAGAACTTTAGAAATCAGAAAATGTGCTTACGTATTTGTCTAACAGGAGAAGCTGAAAAAATTAGCCTGCTGGAAGTCAGAGAAAGGGTGTAGGGAAGCATCCTTGCCTTTTCATCATTTTAACACAAATGAGATACAACATGAAAACAGAGCTTTGCTTAGCTTTGTGTGTCATGTCATGCAATTATGCTCGAGATTGTGTGTAGTGAGGAATAATTACTGAAGCATAGATAGATAGATAGATGGATAGATAGATAGATAAGATAGAGAGATAAGATAGAGAGATAAGATAGAGAGATAGTGAGATAGAGAGATAACCAACCACAGAGATTAAGCGCAGTGTAAACTGATTTGGGCAGACAATAACATATATAAATTGTTTAATCCACAACCCAAGGCTGAAATGCTAGCAATTGACACTGGCCTGATTCTGAAGAAGCCTCTTCAATCTTTCCGAACTGCAGAAGCAAAGAGCTCCCCCTCTCAAAGATTAGAAAACAATATTTTGGCTAAATAGCAATGCCGTGTGGATTAAATGATGACCAAAGTCAATCTGGACATGACCTGACAGTTTTGCAAACATTTTCAGTGTCAAGTGAGCAACCGAGACCTTTTTGCACTGACTGTGATTACTGCAACCTGCGTGGGCAGAGGCTTCTTAGGCTCTGAGAGCCAGTGTGGTGTAGTGGTTAAGAGCAGTAGTCACGTAATCTGGGGAACCGGGTTCGCGTCTCCGCTCTCCACATGCAGCTGCTGGGTGACCTTGGGCTAGTCACACTTCTTTGAAGTCTCTCAGCCCCACTCACCTCACAGAGTGTTTGTTGTGGGGGAGGAAGGGAAAGGAGATTGTTAGCCGCTTTGAGACTCCTGAAGGGGAGTGAAAGGCGGGATATCAAATCCAAACTCTTCTTCTTCTTCTCTTCTTCCTTGCCAAGAGAGAGGACAAACGAGGACAGTGATTTGCATACACTTTGCAAATGCTAACTTCTACGGATAGATGCAAATTCGGAAATAATTGCTGTCATTTAAACTGAACTGTGATACATTTCACTGCAGCAGGGAAGAGAGTGATCAGGTGACTTGCATACCTGCTCAGTCTGCTGCCCAGGTGCTAACTGGTGATGAGCAACTTCTCTACACTAGAGTA
This sequence comes from Podarcis pityusensis, assembly GCF_964106645.2. Classification (NCBI taxonomy): domain Eukaryota; kingdom Metazoa; phylum Chordata; class Lepidosauria; order Squamata; family Lacertidae; genus Podarcis; species Podarcis pityusensis. The sequence goes on along the minus strand of NC_138042.1, from coordinate 16,975,132 downwards.
TGGTTACCAGATTTTTTTTCAATGAACTCAGGGATACTTTTTTTCTTTTTTTGGAAGCTGAGTAGCAACAGGGAGTCAGTAGTGGGGATGGTGAGGCAAAAGACCCTGAGCCCAAGCACAAATGCATATTGTATAAAGGTGCAAAGCCCTTCTTTCGCACCCTGTGAACCATAAATGTGCAGAGTTTCTAAAAAACTGGGCAACGGTGCACCGCCCACCTGTGACTCCCGAGCTTCCCCCGATCTCCTGCCCCCTTTCCCCCTTCATTTTGACTGATGGGGGGAGGCCTGGTAGTCGTGAGCGGCTGGCCATTCCCCAGTTTTATTAAAACTCTGTGCATTTATGTTTCACAGGGTGCAAAAGAAAGGCTTTGCACCTTGCCTGGCAGAGAAACTGCGCGCCTTCCACCCCTCCTGGGCAACGGCTGCCAGCCCGCGACTTCCGAGCCTCCCCCGATCTGTCAAAACAAAGGGGGAAGGGGCCAGGAGATCTGTACTGCCAGACGTCCCTGGTTCTCTCTTGGCAGTGGCGGCGGCAGTGAGCAGCTCCTGAAGCCAAGTGCGCTACCAAGTTGGCTCTGGGCTGCTGAGGCTGCCGCTGCCATGTTTCCTGGGGACAGATTTGCAGATCCGGGGACACCTGGTAACCCTACACCAGAGCAGACTCTTACCCTGGAGGGTCTGGAACAACTTCCACCCACTCACTTCCAGCTAGAGAACATAACATGTGGAATACCGCACCACCAAAACACCTGATAAAGAAACAATCAGCAGTAGTAGCAGCAGACACAAACATTATGCCTCTGAAGGTCACCATAAACTAAAAATGTTGTGGCCAACCAGATACTAGGCTTTCCTTTTCCACCGTTGGCCAGCTCCATCTCACGCTGCATTGATGGCTGGTTGGCCAGCACCTCATGCTCAGCTGCTCACCCTTGGCTGGGAGCTCCAGGATGCTTTTGTCCTACGGCTCTTGTCCTTGCCAGGCACAAGATTTAAATGCAATACCTGGGAGCTGGGAGGAGGGGGACACCATTTTCAGTCAGGAGCCCAGCTGAAATCTCCTTCCGCTGCATGAAAGGTTTCTAAAAAGTCAAAAGGTATGTCGCGCAGAGGACCCTAAAGTCCATGAATAATAATAGCTTAAAGGTCCCGGGTCCTAAGGAAGCCAGACTATCCTCCACCAAGGCCAGGGCTTTTTCAGTGATGGCTCCGACCTGGTGGACTGCTCTGTCCCATGAGACTAGAGCCTTGCAGGACTTGATCTCCTTCCGCAGGACCTGTAAGACAGAGCTATTCCGCCTGGCCTTCAATTTGAATTAGCCTGATCCTCTATTCCCTTTTCCCTTTCCTCTTCTATGAAGAAACCCTTTCTGGGACCCCACATTTAAATTCTTATTCACACACCTCCTTGCTGGCCCTAGTAGGACCAACTTGGCTAGTTGGCCCTGGTGATCATTCAGTGTCTACTGACTGGGTTCCCCCCAAAAAATTGACCCCTGAATTTTTGAATTTTATTGATATTGATGCGGCATTTTATGTTGTATTCTATGCTGTTATATGCTGTTTTTAAGTCACATTTTAATCAGTGTTTTATATTTGCTGTTAGCCACCCTGAGCCCGGTTCTTAAACTGGGAAGGGCGGGATATAAATATTTATTATTATTATTATTATTATTATTATTATTATTATTATAAGCGGGTGCAGAGTTCCCAGTAGGGAAGTTGAATCACAAGGAGAAAAATTGAACAGGTGGCAGCAAGGAGGCAAACCCACTGAGGACATAATGAATTGTTGTTGTTTAGTCGTTTAGTTGTGTCCGACTCTTCGTGACCCCATGGACCAGTGCATGCCAGGCACTTCTGTCTTCCACTGCCTCCCGCAGTTTAGTCAAACTCATGCTGGTAGCTTCAAGAATACTATCCAGCCATCTTGTCCTCTGTTGTCCCCTTCTCCTTGTGCCCTCCATCTTTCCCAACATCAGGGTCTTTCCCAGGGAGTCTTCTCTTCTCATGAGGTGGCCAAAGTATTGGAGTCTCAGCTTCAGGATCTGTCCTTCCAGTGAGCACTCCGGGCTAATTTCCTTCAGAATGGATAGGTTTGATCTTCTTGCAGACCATGGGACTCTCAAGTCTCCTCCAGCACCATAATTCAAAAGCATCAATTCTTCGGCGATCAGCCTTCTTGATGGTCCAGCTCTCACTTCCATACATCACTACTGGGAAAACCATAGCTTCATGGATCACTGCCTTGCTGTGGCGAAGGGGCTTGAATAACACAGAGAAGCTATGAACTATGCCAAGCAGGGCATCCAAGATGGACAGGTCATAGTGGAGAGTTTTGACCAAACGTGATCCACCTGGAGGAGGAACCGGAAAGCCACTCCAGTATCCCTGCCAAGAAAACTCCATGGACAAAGACAACAGACATCATGACTTAGGACCATACAAAATCTAGATCTAATCTGGTGTGATCAAATGTGGTGCAAATTCCCCATTCCAGGATACCATGCAAATTATATTATTATTATTATTATTATTATTAGCCCTTCACCAATGGGTAGTGGTATGCCAACCTTGTATGATTGATGATGCCTGAAAACACGGGTGGAATATTATTTTTGTACAAAGTTCTGGGACTACCATCAATCCTGAAGCTGGGCAAAATTTACATTGTTTTCTTGTTGATTTTCCTTTCTTTTTTGTACAGTGCCCAGCCTGCATGAAATTCACATTTATTTTCCAAACTTCCTTGAGCGTTGTCACTTAATCAATTGTAAAGCTATTACTTCAATCAAACCCATTTATCTCCACTACTCAGGGGGCGGGGAACATCTTCACCCGTAGGAATGTTCTTTTTACGAGCTTGCATTTTCAGCAAGAAGAAAGAAAGATCTAGCCGGTGACTCTCCCTCCATCAGAGTCAAATTAAATAGGTATATTCTGTTTTGAATACATGGGGCAGTAGGGGTGAGTAGAGAGAACATGCACATGGACTCACACACGAAAATTCTCTTTCTTACAGTGTTTTTACTCAAGGCTTAGAGCTCAGTTTTGTAAAACAACAACAACAACAAGCCTCTAACACAAACATAATGCATTGACAATATTAATGGCCGAGTTAAAACTTATAACGACTTGGTGTTACAAAACTGTCAAAAATTGTAACAGTGCTGCCGTCTGTAATTTCAGCCGCTCCTCATGAAGCATAGGGAAATGCCATATTGGTGTGCAGTGTTCCCAATTATCTGACAGAGGCAGAATGTATTTCGAGCTAATCAGAAATAAGAGCACAGAATTAAGTCTCCCGTGTGAAACTCATCATTTACATATTTATGATTCAGAAATGATAATAAGGCTAATGAGAAACTCACGTTGAGCCTTTAAAAGCCAAGCCAATCGTACTGTTAATTTTCAATAGCTAAGGCTTCCTGGTACACAGGAGTTAAAATATAATCTTTTGATTACCATTTAGTTTATTTAAGCCCTGAAAGTTATTTGGAGGAATACACACACACACACACACACACACACACACACACACACACTGCACCAGGTCACTGGTGTTGAGTAGGCAAGGAAATAAAGTTCAGGAAAAGGTCAGCATGGTTTTTTTAATATATATATCCCTTTGCACAAGTGAAATTTGATGCATAAGGAAGAGTCTTCCAAATTGCCTTTGTGCATAAGGCATGCGGATGAAACCTTGGAGCAATCACATCCCCATACAAGTTTTCTGCATCTGCAATAATGCGCAGCCCTCATAATTATGCTCATTACATTTGCATGGTGTACAAATCAGTCACAGCAGTCGATTTGTATAACCTCCATACATGCCTGATGGGGCATCATTAACTAAACAGGTAATCTCTTCCCACACAAGCTATTGCATCACTGCATTCAATCTATACAGGTCAAAAAGGATTTGCTGGTTGTGGGAAATGTGCATGAAATGTGCACATGGGAAATGTGCATGAAATATACTCGGAGTCGAGAGTGGATTTCATGCTCTTTTTTCAGCTCATAGTGGTGAGGAGGAATGGAAGTTCCCCCAGAATGTCTGCTTTATATACATTATTTACACAATGGTCCCCACATGATTGGCTAATTCCGGGATTCTCCTGTAGGCCAATCAGGTTGCGGATTCACTTCTGCCTGGAGCTGGATTGGGTGGCTTCTGTGGACCAATCAAACTGCTGCATTCTGAATCCTATTGTTCTAGGACCAATCAGACTGCTGCATTCTGGATCCTATTGTTCTAGGACCAATCAGACTCTTGCATTCTGAATCCTATTGTTCTAGGACCAATCAGACTGCTGCATTTTGGATCCTATTCAACTCAGTACATAACACCTTCCTGATGAAAATTTCAGTTTGTGGTGTTGGGGTTCATACGTTCTCCGGAATTGGATATCGTGTTGGCATTACACTGGCATTTGACAAAGAGGTCACATGAATAAAAAGGGAGAAGAGAAGTCGGAAACGACTAAACAACAACAACAGGATGGCAGAGGGCATAGCTTGGAAACACAGGTCTATAAAAGTGAATCTTAGTGAGGCTGACTGGAGATTCGACAGGAAACTGGCTCTAAAATGGACCGTTTTTAGAAGAGGGAACCAGGGAATGTATTGTGTTAATGATGAGTTTGTGTTTATGAAGCATGTCCTGAGCGGGACCCCGTAGTTGAGGAAAAGATGGGAGAATGGAAAGGATAGAGGCATAATTAAAATGCTAGGAATGTGAATGGATGTTATGAGTAAATATCTCTTTTCCTATTTTTTTGAATCTATTCTTCATGGACATAAAAGCTGCTCTTCTAAGAAGTTTTAGAAGAGCCTTGCTGGATCAGGCCAAGGGCTCATCAGATCATGAACTTTACTCCCAGGCACTTTTTATTGGAGGGTGCATATTGCTCCTCACGCCATCCCTGCCAGCCCCAGACTGCTTTGCGAATCCAATCCTACATCCCAGCATTGCAAAGCAACGTGGGGCTGGCAGGTTGGCATCAGGAGAATGCAGCGGGCATGCGCCCTTCTGTCAGGCTTCAGGGAATTCTGATCCTCCCCCCCCCCCCACAGCAGGCTGCCAAGGAAAGTAGACAAGAAAACTCTTGTTGTTGTTTAGTCGTTTAGTTGTGTCCGACTCTTGGTGACCCCATGGACCACAGCATGCCAGGCACTCCTGTCTTCCACTGCCTCCCGCAGTTTGGTCAAACTCATGTTAGTAGCTTCAAGAACACTGTCCAACCATCTTGTCTACCATCGTCCCCCTTCTCCTTGTGCCCTCCATCTTTCCCAACATCAGGGTCTTTTCCAGGGAGTCTTCTCTTCTCATGAGGTGGCCAAAGTATTGGAGCCTCAGCTTCATGATCTGTCCTTCCAGTGAGCACTCAGGGCTGATTTCCTTCAGAATGGATAGGTTTGATCTTCTTGCAGTCCATGGGATTTTCAAGAGTCTCCTACAGCACCATAATTCAAAAGCATCAATTCTTCGGCAATCAGCCTTCTTTATGGTCCAGCTCTCACTTCCATATATCCTTCATGGATCACTGCCTTGCCGTGGTGAAGGGGCTTGAATAACTCAGAGAAGCTATGAGATATGCCGTGCAGGGCCACCCAAGATGGACAGGTCATAGTGGAGAGTTTTGACCAAACGTGATCCACCTGGAGCAGGAACCGGCAAACCACTCCAGTATCCCTGCCAAGAAAACTCCATGGACAAAGAAAACTCTTACCAAGTCTTGATTCAATATTCCCAGAGAGAGGCTTAGAAACGCTGCCTGTTAATGGCATTGCTCTGAGTAATCTCCACACCCCCTTCTCTCCTCGTTTGTCAGCAGCAGCACCCCCTCTTACGGTGGCCGCAAAGGGCCATTTGTCTCTGAGCCCTTTGCTCTCCCACTTTCAATGCTTGCCAGGTTCTGGAAGAAGGGGGTCTGAATGCTCTCCAGTGATGATGTGTCAGCCAGCTGCTCCTGCTCTGCTTCTCCCTCCTCCTTCTCCTCTCCTCCTCCCATTATTTCCTGACTCTTCTCTTCATCTGTCTCTGAGCTGTGACCTCCCTCAAACCACTGTTGTAAATCTATACTGACTCCCTTTTCTCAGGAGGAGGGGGAGGGGGAGGGGAGGGGGAGATGATCTCCACCATTCTTCCTCAATCCAGTCCCTGACACCTTCCAATCTGTCTGATCCAGACTGGTTGGAAGGGTAAGTGCCTGGCCTGTTGTATCCTCCTCATGTCACCCTCATGCCTGTCCCGGGCGCCATGAAGACACGCTACATCACTGTTTTCACTGTAGCCAACCAGTTGCTTTTGGGAAGCTTCCAAGTAGGACTTGAGTGGAACAGTGGTCTCCCCATCTGTGATTCCCAGCAACTGGTATTCAGAGGCACATGGACTCCAGTGGTAGAAGCAGAACATAGCCATAATGGATAGTTGCCATGGATAGACTTCTCCTCCATGAATTTGTCTGATCCAAATCATTCCAGGTTGGCTACACTCACCAATACCCAACCACTGAAGCTCTTCCTGAAATGAGTAGCCGCCATGTGCCATCCCAGTGCTATCACTGGGAAATTTTGGAGAGAAGCCCCCACGTTTTGACTGGCTTGGTTGGAGGGCCGGGGGCCTGTGTAGACCTGGATCCAGTCCTTGGCTGAACATGCCATCTGGATAAAGCCCTTAATGAAAATAAACCCTAAATAGAAAGTTTCTACAGTGTTCTCTTTCCTTTCCCAGATGACACATTTACATTTAAATGCGTGAAGCTATGTGTACAGGAATAGAATCTCTTCTTCCTCTGGCTGAGTTCCAAACACTGTTTCGTGACTTTGGAGAAAGGGCTTTGAAGGCATGTGGCTAATATAATGGCAGAGTTGGGGGGAGGATAACAGAGCCTTATACATGCACATTACTCACAGGTAAGTGTCGCTGCAATTAATCTGGGCATATTTTTAGGCCCACTCAACATCACATCTCCTTTTCCCAATAATAGGCGGGGGGGGGGAGTGTGTAAGGGTTCTGCACCATCAGAGCAGCACCCATAGAACTGGCACCCCTACGTCAAGTGCTTACTCCTATGTTGTGGTTTCTTTACAAATAGCTGCACACAGCACATTGCTGTTGGCGGAAGCAGCCATGACATCGGAGCTGGGTTTGAATGTACCAGATTCAACATAACCACTCCTACCCATGAGTAATAGATGAACTGAATAGGATTTAGAATACCTTTTTTTAAAAAAAAAATCAATGTTCCATTATTTGGTATCCCAGATCAATGGTTTCCCCTCCTCATATACCAAAATGCAGTGGCATGGGGGGGGGGCGCATGCACAGAGGCGGTTACCCCAGGTGCAAAATTGTTAAAGGTGCAAAATCTCCATTTTCCTTCCTCTCACCCACCCCCACCCTCCATGCAGCCCTGGGCTCTGGTAACCCACGCTAGGCCACTGCTGAAATGTACACAATCCAGAAGGCAGCCATGCCTGGCAACACTCCTAGCTGTCAAATGACGGGGGGGGGGGGGCAAGGAGAACCCTTTTTTTTTTTTTTTGTAATAGAGATATGGCCAAGTGTGGGAGTTTTAGATCAGTGATGTCTTCTGAATACCTCCCCCCCAACTTCATGCTATTTTAAGCTGCTATACAAGCAACCCCTCCTCTGTCATTTGCTATAGAATTTAAGAGATGGTGGGGGGGAGCCATTCAACTCATTCTTTGTAATTGGTATCCCTTTTGGCTAGAAATGAAATTCTCTTAAAAATTAAATTCTCATTTAGTTCTCCTCTCAGGCTAGAAATAACTTCTAGTAATTTTGATACGGATACTTAGCGGCTTAAAATGGGGACTAATTTTACCAGGGCTGACTCTTAAGTTAACCTAATATCATTAAATGTTGGGGCAGAGGGATGGGGTGAGAATATGATGGACCACCCCCTCCTGTAATATTAACCAAAGACCCACAGCACAAAATTCATATCTGCAGCAGCTTTTTATGATACTGGAGCAAAGCTTTCACCTCTTACCTGTTTTGTAGTTGTAAATGACACAGACAACAGGATTCTGGTTTGAATGAATGAGCTGGAAGATCCATGCTTGAGGAGCATCACTGAAAGGGGGAATACTTCAGGATTCTTTGACTCAGGGGGCAGAGGAGGCCAGAAAATCAAGGAGGGTGCATTGGAATCCTACAAATGCCTACTCAGAAGTCAGTCCAATGGAGTTCAGTGGAGCCTGCTCCCAAGTAAATTAGCATAGGACTTCAGCCTATTTTAGTTAACTTAATGAAATTGTTGTGTACCAGAGATTTCTGTTAACTCCTCATGAGTCTGGGAGAAGTAGCAAAAATGCACCATGTATGATACATCTGCACTATACGTTTAAAGGAGTATCATACCACTTTAAACAGGCGTGGCTTCTCGCAAAGAATCATGGGAACTGTAGTTTGTTAAGAGTGCTGAAAGTTGTTAGGAGACCCCTATTCCCCTCACAGAGCTATAGTTTTCAGAATGGTTTAATAGTCAGTCGCTCTTCCCAGGGAACTCTAAGAATTGTAGTTCTGTGAGGAAGGAACCGTTTTTCACTTGTGGGGGAATGTTGCGTCTTCTGGGTTTTCCCAGCCAGCATGGTCGCATGGCAGGGGTGATGGGAACCGGAGTCTAACAAAATCTGGAGGGCCATGGGTTCCTCACCACCCCTCCAAAGGGTTAGTGTAGTATCACTCCTTGTGTATGTGTATTACGAAGGATTACAACAACAAATATCTGAGTATGCACCAAAAAATGGCTGAGATTGGATGCTTGGTCCTGCAGACACAAAAACGATAAATGGATATAAAGGAACTTGAAATCAATCTCAGTTTGAATTACAAAAATATCATCTTTGCGCGTGATCCCACCAAGGTTTGTTATACATTTAGGAATTACTCAGATGAGAATGATGGAACTAATAGATTTGACTTATGACTAAGATGAGTTTCTTTGGCATTATCAGTTTCAGATGTTCCGTATTCCCATTGTCTTTAAATGCGAATGGAGTATGACAGATTGGGTGTAGCTATTGGGAAAATGGAAGAGGCAAACATTCATTCATTCATACATTTTATTTGTATATCACATGCTCAAAGCAGCAGCGTGTGGGCCGGAAACCCAACGCACCTGCCAACATTGGCTCATTTATGAACCAGGGACATGGAAAGGCAGAATCAGCAAAACTAACGTGCTCCCAACTAGTCTCATCCCCCAATCTGGGTGGCAATAAGCCCAAATCACCCCTTGGCATAGGGCTCACATAACAGTCTAAGGCATCCCGTGTCAAGAGTATGAGATCTAGATCAGAGTCCACTAGACTCCATAGAGCAACAGCTTTCTGGCATCTCCTCTTCTGCAAGCATTGCTGGACAGTTCCCTTGCGTAACTCAGAAGGCTAGAATAGGACCCCAGGGCTAAACTGAAGGTGTAGCAGAATTCCTGCTCCATGATTGCAGTCATAGGATTGTTGTCTATCACATGACGATATATGTTTTGACTCCACAGAGTGGGAAGTGACGGAGACAGGATGTTTGTGTTACTATGTCCTCTGTCTTTTTCTCTTTGCTGTCTGGTGCTAGAGAGAGAGGGAGCCATGTTGCAGTGCTCTGTGTGTGTTTATATGTAAATAAAGTAGATTAGCCAAAATGCTGAGTTGCTGAGGTCTGTCATGCAAACTGAGCAGACTCTGCAGATCCCTAAGTGTGCCGGTGTCTGTTGGCATCGGTCGCTGTGATGTTCGGGCAGAAGAAAGCTTTTGAAGCTCCTGAACGAATGACCAGGAGGGAGAGAACGTGCCAATTGGGCATATGTCTCTGCCAGGGTCCTACTCGAGTGTAGGACGAGCTCCTGACAGTATTTGTATTTGTAATTTAGCCGAGGTCCCAAAGTCTGAATAACCAAACACAATGAGCCAAACTATAAACAGCCGGTCTCCTGCTACCTCACAATACTGATGTGTTGCTGCTGCCATTGACCATGGGCCATGAACCGTGCCGCTGCACTCTTTGCTTCCATGCCAGTGTGCATCCATATGCATTCATAAAAATGTCTGAAAATGTACCTGAAAGAGCCTGATTCCAATTTCCATTTAAAAAGCTGAAGTTGCATATGCATATGTGTGTGCACTGGGGGTGGGGGTGGGGGAAAGATGAAGGCTGGAAGGGGGAGGGATGTGCAGCAGTAGCATCATGAAAAAGGATGTGGCATGAAGCAGCATGTTGCTCCAGTCTGTTCTGAGGTCATGTTAGGAACTCTGTATCCAATACCCTTAATATGAATATCTGCCTTACCCTTAATATACCCTTAACATGAACATCCAATACCCTTAATATGAACATCCCTATATAGAATTACCTATACAGGGCAAGAGGAAAGTTTGGCACAGGGAATTTGGTGTGTGTGTGTGTGTGTGTGTGTGTGTGTAAATAGGGTTTATTGTTCTTGAAGTTACAATGTATTTTTGTTACCTGTTTCTCTCTCTGAGCTTCTGTGCTCCTTGCAGATCATACACATGCAACATATAAATGTACATTTAATTGGTCCCCAGATTAGAAACATCAGACGTGGTGCTGTAAAGCAAACACTTAGATCACACTGAAATAAAAGGGCTTTTGTAAGTGCGATGTTTCACAGCAGCAGCAGCAGCAGCGGCCCAGAAATAATGGTTTAAAGGGAACTGCACAATATGCAGGTTCCCCATTCAGGTTTATATATTTTTTAACAGCTTGAAATAGCTCAGAAATTCTGAATATAGAACTGGAACAATCAACAACCATTTCTCTCTCTCTCTCTCTCTCTCTCTCTCTCTCTTTCTTTCTTTCTTTCAAAAAAAGAGACCTGAATATTCTTCTTATAACGGAGATTTTAAGAGTTCTTGATCTTGAAAGACTGTTTCAAGAAGAAGAAGAAGAAGAAAAAGTAAAATTATGGGCCAAGCAGTGGGTTGGTTGTATTTCTGTAGTAGTTTGGGAGGACATTTGGATTTCACTCCTGATTTGTAGAAATGGGAACAACCCAGTTTAAGGGTTATTCATACGTACTCATACCCACGTTTCTAGAGGACATACGCATGATTAGACTCTTGTGAATTCGGCATTCTCTTTATGCACAAAATGAGGTCACTGCAGAAAGCAGACCTGACGGTACATGGGGAGCTGAACCCCAGTCACCATTGGGACATGTGTACCCTTTGCACAAGTAGTGCGTGCACAGAGTTGAACTCATGCTGGAAGATATCAGGAATCATGCGCTCTGCCAGAGCTTTGTGACACCTTTGAGACTAACAAATGTCTTAGGACAGGTTTTCCCAAGCTGGGTCTCCAGCTGTTTGGGGCTACAACTCCCATCATCCTTAGCTAGCAGGTCCAGTGGTCAGGGATGATGGGAACGGTAGTCTGAAAACAGCTGCAGACCCAAGTTTGGGAAACCCTGTCTTAGAGCATAAGCTTTTGTGGAATCAAGCCACTGTGAACTGATGCTCCATAGACCTTGTGGTTCCTGGTAGTTTAATTCCTGTGGTATAACCAGGGCCAGATTTAGTTTTGATGAGGCCCTAAGCTACTGAAGGTAATGGGGCCCTTTATATGTCCAGCTGTCCTTTGTCCACAACAAATTGTCACTGTTTTTGGTGTTGAATATATGCTATATGGTAATTGATGGACCTAATAGGTATCTAAAGCCATTTGCACATAACAAAATATGTATTTTATCAAAGTAATTGTTGAACTGAAATACAATTAAGAAGAAGTTTATCTTATATTTTGGAAATGTACATCCAGTTGTTGTTTTTTCCTTTAATTTTTTTGGGGGCCCCCAAGAGAGTGGTGCCCTAGGCTATAGCTTGTTTAGTTTATATGTAAATCTGGCATTGGGTTTAACGTTCACCAGGTCACATCCCCTACCCTTGTGTAGTGGTCAAAAAAATCTACAAATTTGCTTCCAGAGATGGAATGCCTCACCCTACTTTAGTTGGGCCAACCTGAGGCCCCATATTTGGCTTCATAGGTGTGCAATGCATCTGGCCTTGCTGGAATCATCTTGGATGTTGAGTGCTTTGAACAAATGTGTATTCATTTTCCTAAGACCAAAGTGGAGCCTTTCTGGGTTGCATCAAAAGCCTAGTGTTTTGTTCCTGATAGCAGCGAGTCTGTTTTAGTCTGACAATTATTATTTTAATAAGAAGGGGAAAAAACAACCACATGATTTATCATTTCTCATCGTTTTAATTTTTTTATATTTGGATGTTTAATTATTATCAGTTTTCGTTTTGCATTTTTTTGCTTGTGACACATTTCAGATAGACTTAATTAAAACGACCTTTTTAAACATATAAATTAACAGTTTTTAAAGTGCCATTCCTTGTGACGAGCTGCCTCTTCTCTAGCAGGAGCCTGCCAACTAAAATTAGCAGTTTTGGTTTATTTGAGGCTGACAAACTGGGTGGAAGATGATCATTTTGTTGCTCTTTATCCTCTACTTTCAGTGGAGCCTGGTTAATTAGGGCGAATGGGACACAGCTCCATCAACCTCCGTCTGCCCTCAGCCAGCCCCCGCCTGCCAGTCTTCTTACCCTCAGCTGGACCAGGGGGTCACAGTCTGTCAAATTCCTCCTCAGAGGTCTCAGTGTTTCCTGTGTAGAACTCTAGAAGCAGAGAGGAGGATGGGATGGAACTAGAAGTAGTTGGACTCAGTGGCATAGCGAGAGTTGCCAGTGCCCGGGGCCGCGCAGAAGGCTGGTAGTAAGGAGTTAAATGGACAGAGTACACATGCACAGTCAACCCAGGAGAACTCAGCCTCAGAGATAAGAAGAGTCATTGTCTGGAGAGGTCACTTCCTGGTTTGCATGGAGAAGCCATTTTCACAGAAACGCGCTGCTGTATCGAGGCAGCACTGGGTGTTGAAATTTTGCACCCCTAACAAGTTTGCACCTGAGGCAACCGTCCATGTGCCCCACATGCACGCTGGTTGGACCTGACTTTCATTAGCTCTGGCTCCCTACTTCTTGCCCTACCAGTGGGTACCAGCCACCACTGTCCGTCCCCGCCACAATTTCTTGAGTTATGAATTTCACCCTAACACTGTTTCTACAGATCAAGAAGAGTATGGAAGGGAGCTGTGGCGATCACACAGGGTCCCCGGACGTTTGATGGTCTATTGATCCCTGTGCCACCACTGTGATTGCTTCTCCACTGCCACCAACCCGTTTCTCCCAGGTACACACGGAGTCCAGTCAGTTGTTAACATTAAACCAAATAAACAAGTTTATTTTAGAAGCATTAACAAGTTTATGGTTTCAGATAATTTTTCTTGTCAGTTTCTTAATCTTAGTTTATTTACCGGCCTATACCTTCCTAATAACTTCTAACTGATTATCCCAACTGTCTATCTGACTCCTCTTAACAGATTCTCTCACTCTCTCACATCAAACTATCCCAACCCACAGACTTATCCTCTCTCTCTTCTCTAACACCCGACTGACTCCCCAACAACTCCAACTCTAACTCTAACTCCTCCCCTTGGGTTCCCACTGGCCAATCACTTCACACTCATTTAACCCTTCCTTATGACCCAGCATGATGTCACCTAGGAGGGCAAACGCCACAGGGGCTTTCCAGCATTATCGCACAAAACTGCAGATTCATTTGAAGTTTCAAATCTGGACAGTGTTCCATCTTAAACCCTCCTTTGGTAGCCACTGAGATAGGCTGAAAGCTAGGCTGGATCTAGGCACATCAAAGAAGCATTTCAGTTATAACGTTGTAAATTTAAACAGGGAAATCCCATAGGGAAAAACAGGACTCCACATCGCCATCTGGAGGCACAGTGTTATAGTGCATATACAATGCATAAACGTAAAGGTAAAGGGACCCCTGACAGTTAAGTCCAGTCGCATACGACTCTGGGGTTGTGGCACTCATCTCGCTTTACAGGCCAAGGGAGCCAACGTTTGTCTTCTTCTGCAGACAGTTTTTCCAGGTCATGTGGCCAGCATGACTAAGCCACTTCTGGTGAAGCCAGAGCAACACACAGAAATGCTGTTTACCTTACCGCCAGAGTGGTACCTATTTATCTACTTGCACTACATGCTTTTGAACTGCTAGGTTGGCAGGAGCTGGGACCAAACAACGGGAGCTCACCCCCTCGTGGGGCCTCAAACTGCCGACCTTCCGATCGGCAATTCCAAGCAGCACAGTGGTTTAAACCACAGTGCCACCCACGTCCCAACACATATAAAATGCCTTTTCTTTACCAATCTAGCTGAGTCCCTAGTTTCTGTGATATTGTTTCAGGGTGTATGGAAGCACAAATTCTATAGCTGTATGTAACTTGAAACACAAATGAAGACCACTTGGCCAGGGCTATAGATGCATGCTAAAGCTGTGATAGTCTACGCTTGTCCCTGAGATTTGTACTGGCTTTTATACCTTTATGTTTTATAATATATACTGAATGGATGATTGTTTTTAATAGGTTGTTATCTCGTTTTAATCTTTTTTATTGTTCCTCAGCCATTCCTAGTGACCTCGTTGGTAGTGCATATAACTTATAAATATTGCAAATAAATAACCAAATAAATAGGTGCTGATGCAAGCACCATCAATAATTCAGATTTTTGCAGTTCATTGAAAGCAGTTACGGAGACCAGCATTTGTTGATTGTTTCAGAGAAACCAATTCTGTACAAATCATAGTATGTTTTTGGCTTACTTTTTAATATAAAGTCTGCACATGCCTTCAGAACCAGATAGGAGCAAATCAATTGGGCCCACCAGCAAAATGCCAAAACTCCACATAACCACCCCTTGAATTACACTCATCGCCTCCCCCCCCCCAGGCCTGTCGTCACCTTACTCAAAAAAGAAACCTTTCTCAACTTTTGACCCAGTCACCAATCTCTGTCTCAGTCTTCTATCTTTAGCATGAAATCATTATCATTTATTTGACGCTTCAGACGTGCAACATGATTGAGAGTCATTATCTCATTAATCCTCCCCGCTTCCCCTTGTGGGTTGGAAGTAAATGTATTTGCTTCTTGGGGAGTTTTTTGAGTCTCATTAACATGACAGGGACAATGGCAGCCCACAAGCTTACAAAGAACTTCGAAGACGTAAGGCTGCGATCCTGGATTCATGCTTACGAGGGACTTCTGTGTAGACAAAGGCAGAATTGCTCTGCAGTTCTGCAAACACTTTCTTGGAAGGCAACCCCATTTAAAACTGTAAGCTTCGTTTAACACAGCTAGCCCTATTCTGGGGGTGCGGTGGGGGCAGGATGCCCCGGGTGACACCACTGAGGGGGGTGACAAAATGCCGGGCGGCACTCACCACAGGACCTCTCCTGGGAGTGACGCAGTGGCTTGGGCGTCCACAGGCTCCACACTGCCCCAAACGCTCTGCCCGCTGCCTCCCCCTCAGTTGTAGGGTGGCTGTGTGGGAGGGGCAGG
The DNA here is from genome assembly GCF_964106645.2 of Podarcis pityusensis. Classification (NCBI taxonomy): domain Eukaryota; kingdom Metazoa; phylum Chordata; class Lepidosauria; order Squamata; family Lacertidae; genus Podarcis; species Podarcis pityusensis. The sequence goes on along the minus strand of NC_138042.1, from coordinate 16,959,663 downwards.
CAGACTCCTCGGAGGCCCCACGGTCCTGCCCTGGCTGGCCCCGCCCCCACAGGCAGCTGGCCACGCCCCTGGGTGCAGGGCACGCATGCTGTCCCAGGCGCCCGATTGGCTTGCTCCGCCGCTGGCCCTATTTAACACTCATCACGTTTACTTCTGAGTAATGGCATTAAGGAGTGTGTGGTGGATGCAGGGGCCCCCCAAGTCGATGCACGGGAAGGGGTTAGCGATATATGGGGTTTCATACCATAATTGCCCCTATCCAGTGCTTTTTTTCCTATTTAAAATGTCTAGGGGTACTCTCGTTTTCCTACTCATATTGAAATACTGCCCCTCAATGAGGCCAAACTTAGATTTACAAAATATTTAGGGGTATGCATACCTCTGCGTACCCCCAGATAAAAGTACTGCCCCCATTTATTAATGAACTACAGCCTCAAATTAATTTGATTTGGTTGCATAGGTTGAATCTGACTAGTTTGTTTGTTTTGAGGATCCTCAAGTTGTTATATTTAATAAATATAACCTATTTACCCACATTTGATTGTCTTGACTCTTCTTCCTGGGGTGCTGGCAATTAGATTTTCAATATCTTGAAGCTGTTGTCTAAATGCAAATCACACTACCTGCTATTACATTTTCTATTTTTAAACCCCACCCACCCACCTAATGTGCTTTCTAATGGTACATTTTGTGCCATGTCTGGTTTGGCCTTTATGAGTGCTGCATAAAGTGTGAAGAAGAGGCTCTATAAATATTGTCCTCTGAGCATTTACTTATAGAGCAGGAAAAGACGGAAAACCCCCAAGTACGAACTGCCCTCAAAATTGAAACCCTTCACACACTTCAACCTCTCACACAGTTCAGTCCGCAAAATTCAGAACATGGTATGTCCCAGACAAAAAGAAGGACTCACGGGCAAAATTCCATACCCAAGTACCTTGAGGGAACATACCTTCAAATAATGGAATTATTTCCCAATGCACCTCCTTCCTTTTTGCATTATTGAATTCCGTTCCATTTCTACATGTCTGCTCCCAAGAGGCTCTTGGGGGGCTGGAGGGACGTTACTGGAGCAACGCTTGGGTTGGGGCAACTGGCTGAAATGTTTTAAATTTGTAAAAAGCTTTAATTCATTATTCTTTGTAAATTGCTGAAGGAGTCTATTTCAGCTGAACAGCCATGCTTCAGGAAAATGAATGATTATGAAACATACACACAAGGTGGTCTGTTGCTTCTTGATGGGCTACTTGGATGAAGTCTGAAAGTTAACCAAAGCTATTGTCAAAAAAAGGAGTCCCCTAGTTTTCCTCTCCTTGTGTAGTGCTTCTTTGAGAATCATGTTGGACACCTCCAGATGTCATTCTGAGCAATGGGTGGCGCTGTGGTCTAAACCACTGAGCCTCTTGGACTTGCTGATCAGAAGGTCGGCAGTCCGAATCCCTGCAACGGGGTGAGCTCCCATTGCTCTGTCCCAGCTCCTGCCAACCTAGCAGTTCGAAAGCACACTGTCTCAAGTAGATAAACAGGTACAGCTGTGGCAGGAAGGTAAATGGCATTTCCATGTGGTCTGGTTTCTGTCACGGTGTCCCATTGCACCAGAAGCGGTTTAGTCATGCTGGCCACATTACCCAGAAAGCTGTCTGTGGACAAATGTGGGCTCCCTTGGCCTGAAAGCGAGATGAGTGCTGCAACCCCATAGTCGCCTTTGACTGGACTTAACCATCCAGGGGTCCTTTACCTTTACCTTTTTTACCTGTACTTTCATGATGATTTGGGCTCATATTGATATTGGTATAGCTGTATGCAATCTTGATTTCAATGCTTTCTGCATCTGTGTGCATTTTGGAGTGGACATACTGCTCTATTATCCATGTATCTCCTGTAGCTTCCTGCTGCAATCCTGTAACTTTCCGTACCACAAATATTTCAGTTGTTGTCAGGGCTGCCTCAAGTCTCAGCTCACAAAAGACCAACGCCTTTCTTTTCTTATATACAAACGTGTTTATTGCAGTTCATTGTTTGCTTCAGATCCGAGGCGCGCAGCCCTACGTCTGCTAGGCTTAGACCGCTGAAGTCCCTTCTGAATCTGTCCCCGCCCTGCACCAGTTTAAGAGGCTTGCGCTGCTCCACCTCTTTCTCTCTTTCCTTTTCCGCAGGGTCTTTCTGCCCCCTGGGGTTTCGCCCCTCCTGGATTCCTCCGACGCGGAATCAGACTGCTCTTGCCCCCTCCTGCGGGCTTTGGGACCTGGCCCCTCCTCCGGGCTCCCTGTACTTCCGCGCGCCTCTACATTTGAACTTGGCGCGCGCCCCCAACCTCTAACTTTCCTTTTGACAGCTACGCTACTCCCTTCACTACTCCCCTCCCCTTCCGGGAGGGTGGCTTGCTCCGACCTCCCTCCTTTCTCTACTGCCGGAGCCGCCTCCCCTGATACACTGGAACCTCCACCCCCTTCGCTGCACTCTGGCGGGGAGGCTGGTCCTGACGCCCAGCTGCCACTTTGGGATCCCCCGCTGGCCCCCTGCTCCTGACAAGTCCCCCCTGGGGCTCCCCTGGCCTTGACTACCGGCGCCCCCTTCTGGGAATCCTCTGATTCGCTGGAAAGACTCATGGAATCTCTAGAGTCATTGTCATCCTCTTCCTCGCTGTCCTGGGATTCATCCCCATCGCTCTCCATCTCCTGCCTACCCTGTGCCTCTGTCCCTGAACCCCTGACAGTTGTCCAAGAGTGTCCCTCCAGACATCAACAATGCATTACAGAACAATTAATAAAGCAGAACAATATGTGGATAATCCAATATAAATCCCCAACGAATGCAGTTATGGTGTCAGAGACATGTTGCTGAATACACCCACAAAAGCAGCAGCAACAACAACAAGAACATTTTAAGATTAACTGAAAATTGCTACCTTTTCTATTCTTAGGAGTCAAGCAGGTGATTAATAGACTTTGGGAAACTTGAAACAGCCTCTACACTGGAGAATTTGCTCTCTGAAGCCTGGGATCTTTTGATAATGGAGAAACTTTTGCACCAATTAAAAGTTTCACAAGATTAGGGCACATTGGAAGACTTCTTCTCAATGTGGATCGCTTGAAAGAGGGAAAGGATTTGATGAAGAGAAGCACTGCCATTCTAACTAGGATGGCCAGATTAAAAAGAGAGCACTTTCTCCACTTTTGATGGTTGTACAGAAGAGGGAATTGAAGAACCTTAGCAGAGTTCTACTCAATCAGATATAAGGTCCATCTATTACAGTTTTCCATTCCATAAGAGCCGACAGCAATCCCTCACTCGTGTCCTGCACCAACTGGTCTTCAGTGGCATACAGTCTCCAAAACTGCAGGTAGCATACAGCCATCACGGCCAGCAGCCACACATTGTCTTATCCACTATGAATTTGTCTAATTCCCCCTTTTAAAGTCACCCAAATTGGTGGCCATCACTACATCTTTGTGGCAGTGAGTTCCAGAATTTAACTCATCCCACATGCATCTCCCAACATTCAGCTTCATTGGATGCCCTGGATTTGCGTGATGGAGAATCTCTCTCCAATTTCTGTGCCCATGCAAAATGTTACACATCTCTGTTGTGCCCCCTCCTGCCTTTTTCCCTCTAAATGCCTCCCAAATTCCTCATTGGGGCTGATCTTTTCCGCATCTTTTCTATGAGGAGGAGGAGGAGGAGTTTGGACTTGATATCCCGCTTTATCACTACCCGAAGGAGTCTCAAAGCGGCTAACATTCTCCTTTCCCTTCCTCCCCCACAACAAACACTCTGTGAGGTGAGTGGGGCTGAGAGACTTCAGAGAAGTGTGAGTAGTCCAAGGTCACCCAGCAGCTGCATGTGGAGGAGCGGGGAATTGAATCCAGTTCACCAGATTACGAGTCCACCGCTCTTAACCACTACACCACATCCATCTTGAGGCTTGCTGGCTAGAGCTGCACATTGTTTCAATATGCAGAATTCCCCTCTTCTATACAACTCTTAAGAGGTGCAGGAACCCTGCGCATTCTTGCCTCTGGCCACCCTTGTTTATGCAAGTAACTATATGAACTATTTTGACCATACAGCCTTACAGCTCCCAAGGTGGTATGAAGGGCATGGCCAACTAGCCACATTAAAATAAAATACAATAACACCAAACAATAATAGTCAAACGAAATACGCAGTTGTGAACAGTCAAAACAGGGATGGGGAACTGGTGACCCTCAATATGGTCAAAGATTATGGAAGTTGTCATTCAGTGATACAGTGGTGCCTCAGTTTACGAACTTAATCCGTTTCAGAAGTCTGTTCTTAAACCGAAACCGTTCTTAAACAGAAGCGTGTTTTCCCTAAGGAGGCCTCCCGCCGCCGGTGCCCTTCCAGCATTCGGATTCTGTTCTTAGACCAAGGTAAAGTTCACAAACCGAGACACTACTTCCAGTTTTGCGGAGTTCATAAACTGAACAGTCCGTAAACAGGGCTGTTCTTAAACTGAGGTACCACTGTATCTGAAGCCCACAAGTTCCCCGTCCCCGAATGAAAACAAGAAGGTAGCTGACAATGGCAGTTAAATGCTTAAGCTACAATCCTATGCACACTTTCTGGGTCCCACTGAACTCAGCGAAACTTGCCTCTGAGTAGGCATGTCTAGGACTGCGCTTTTAAAAAGAGAAGAAGAAGAAGAAGAAGAAGAAGAAGAAGAAGAAGAAGAAGAAGAAGAAGAAGCTCATATTTTATCTAATGCAGCTGCTTGGGTTGATTTTTGTACTGAAAATATTTATCTCTGTAGTGTATTGTAGAAGCTAAAATTGTCCATTTCTTGAATACAGCAACAGAGCGAGAAGTAGTAAGGGAATAAGAACCAAAAAAAGGCAAAAGATGCACACACAAAAGGAGAAGAAAATGGGCACAAAACACATAATAATAAGAGACGGAAGTGGGCAGAGGGAATACAACCTGAGTGTTGCCATATAAGAATATAAATGCAAAGTCAATGGTCACAAGGTTTAAAAGGCCAAGTCAATAAAGTAATTGCTTGAAGGAGTGCGGGTGTCGGGAAAATGAATCAATGGTAATAAACAGAAGTAGGAGTAGGCTTCAAAAGGCAAAAAGGCCGAGCACCCATATAAGAGGAAGCGTCTTCTGCTAAATACATTTCTGGTGCTGGCACTCAGAAAAGGGAATAAAAGTGCGGGTCAGAGGACATGATTTCCATCTGATTTTCTTAAAAGCTCAGAGTCATGAAATTCACAATAAAGGAAGTTTTGTGGTTATTATTAATATTTGTATTAGTATTTAATTCATACCCTGCCCATCTGGCTGGGTTTCCGCAGAGCACTCTGGGCAGCTTCCAGCAAAATATAAAAACGTAATAAAACATCAAACATTAAAAACTTCTTGATACAGGGCTGCCCTCAGATGTCTTCTAAAAGTTACCGGTTCTCCATTCTGCACAGGAAACCCATTAAAACCTGAAATGTCCCAGAAGTCAATTTCAAATATAAATGATAAACAAATGCAAAGTCATTTTTGGAATGCGTTTCATTCTCCTCGCAATTTGACTGAGGATCTTGAGCCATTGTGTAGCATTGGGTGTTTGTGTGTGTGTAGACAGACAAATTCCTATGTGTGCATTATGTGCATATACAGCAGATGTGGGGAATACACAACCTGAATTTGCAAGGTGTTTGAATTCTGCCCTCAGAGAAAGTCTGGAAGTCTTATTTCAAAAAAGAGCGAGAGAATCAGTGTGTCTCAGTAAATTTATGTGCAAAAGACCATTTTGATACATAAAGAGATTCAGCTGATGTATAACCTGAAATAAATTTAGTATATTCTACTACATTTGGTATATTTCACTATGAAGTTTTTTGATATCCAATGTCACGAGGTAAATGTATACAGAGAAGATTTTCTGACAACCAGTGAAGAGGATTTCCTGTGAGATAAAATGATTGGTTCAGAGTTTGCCATACTGACAGAAAGTGCCTTCAGAAATTATTGCGGATGGCTGGATTGTGACTTGTCATCCATAGGTTTTTATAAGTCTCAGAATATTTATGCTGTAGAATACATTTGCTTTTGGATGCCTGAAGCAGTTTTTAATAATAAACATCTTACAAGCCCCTTGTGGGAGGCATTAAAGTTGCAGAAAAAGAAAAAGAAAATGCTTGTTCAAATCAACAAATGCACAATCATAAAACAAACTAAGGAGCCCTGGAATTAGAAGCATGAATATGACACTTTGAATTAGGATACTGGAGATAAACAAACATTGAATAAGAAAGCTCCGTTTTTCATTTTCTTTGATTTTCTTTTCGCATAGATATAGGCACCAAAGGAGTTGCTTTGTAAACTTGCTAGCAATGTGGTATTAGGTGGGCCTCAGGCATATCCCTGAATTGTGGACATAAACATGGTCTCGCTTGCTCTCTTTTAATATCATTTGAAACACATTTTCATTCTCAAAGAATTCTGGGTACCGTAGTTTACCCCTCACAATGTTACAATTCTCAGCGACTGTTACCAAACTAACGTGTCCATCATTCTTGGTGGGGGGAATGTGTTTCAACTGAACTTTAAAGTTATAGTGTGCATGAAGCGTCGGTCTTTAGGATCGGGTATAAACCTATTGTTGTCCTTATATTAAAGGTAAAGGTAAAGGTACCCCTGCCCGTACGGGCCAGCCGTGTCCGGCTCTAGGGTTGTGCGCCCATCTCACTTAAGAGGCCGGGGGCCAGTGCTGTCCGGAGACACTTCCGGGTCACGTGGCCAGCGTGACAAAGCTGCTCTGGTGAGCCAGCACCAGCGCAGCACACGGAAACGCCGTTTACCTTCCCGCTATAAAGCGGTACCTATTTATCTACTTGCACTTAGGGGTGCTTTCGAACTGCTAGGTGGGCAGGAGCTGGGACCGAAAGACGGGAGCTCACCCCGCCGCGGGGATTCGAACCGCCGACCATGCGATCGGGAAGTCCTAGGCACTGAGGTTTTACCCACAGCGCCACCCGCGTCCTTATATTGCTTAATGCTAAAACAGATGTCTGAGCAGTTTAAGTATAGCCAACAGCTGACGATCAGAATCCACAACAAAACAATCCCATTAAAACACAAGCACCCATCTTTAACTTATGATAATAAAACAATCCCATTCAAACAACGGCACAATTAAAACAAGAGACTAAGGTGCAGAAAGTGTATAGGGAGGGGTCATGATGATGTGTAAATGACTTACCGTACTTTTCTGTGTATTAGACGAGGGTTTTTTACTCCAAAATAAAATAAAAAATGGGGGGGGTTGTCTTATACATGGGTAGTGCTGAGGGGAGACGGGTGATTGTTTGCACCGACAAGCAGGCTCTAGCGATTGGGTGGGTGAATGGAGTCTGCTGTAAGGGCTGCTTTGGACTGGCTGCTCCTTTGTCAAAAGGGTGGGTTATTAGCGGATGTGGCAAGGGCTGCCTTTGATTGGCCGCCGCCTCGTCAATTTGGCTTGCGTTGCTTGCGATTGTTAGCACTTGCCAGTTGGGTGAGTGATATTCGGTTTGGCATTCCCTCCTCCAAAAAAGCTCAACAACTCTGGTCAATTCTCCCCCCAAAAAAGTTCAACAGCTCTGGGCAATCCTCCGCAAAAAAACCTCAATGACTCTGTGCCATCCCCCCCCCCCATTTTCTTAAATTTGAGCTCCCCAAAATAGGGAGCATCTTATACAGTCCCAGGATGGGTTACAGAAACAGGAAATACAGTGATAAAAACTGAAGAAGTCATTACAATGATAAAATACATAACACCATTCCAAGCACGAGAAGGGTTGGCCTCTCAGAGCACTGCCTGTTGGGCTGCCCCATCTCATGCTCATCTTCCTCTTTTTGGTAAGCATCTCTCTCATATATATATAATTTTTTATTAATTTTAACATATTAATTATTACACATACAACAAAACTTCACTTCTTATACAATCTTTTTGGACTTCCACCAGCACCTCTGATGGTCCACCATTCTTATCACTTCTTCTGCATTTCTTAAATTCATATTGCCTTTAATTATCTTAACTAACGATTCTCCTCTTTGCCAATTTTTGCAATAATTCAAATAATTCACCTCACAAAACTTCTTGCAAACTTACAAACGTAATCCGATCATCACAATTACTTTTCAAATAGTCCGTAAATTTACACCAGTCTTCTGTGAATCTCTGGTCCCGCCGTTTTCGAATTCTTCCTGTTAGTTTATCTAATTCTGCATAGTCCATCAATTTCATCCTCCATTCTTCTTTTCTCGGTATTTCTTCTTGCTTCCAATTTTGTGCCAGTAATATTCTTGCTGCCATCATTGCATATAAAAATAATTTGCAATCCTTTCTATTTATATCATCTCCTACAATGCCAAGTAAAAATGCTTCTGGTTTTTGGTAAGCATCTCTCATCCCAGATGCTTGTTGCCACCTGAAAACCAGAGGATGAGAGCTCCTTTTCTCTCACTCTTTGGCTCATGTCCTTACCAGGCATGACATGGTACCATGGGAGGCCGGGGGAAATGAAGCAGCCTCTGTCTCAAATCAGAAGTCCCAGGTAAATGACCTTGGCTGGACCTACACACAGGAGGAAAAACACTATGTCATAAATTAGATTGTTATAACAAAAGGGGGGAGCCTATGTAAAAGCGCATAGACAAAGTTTTTTTGCTGTATGGCATCATCTGGGGTCTCCTCCTTACAACGGAGATACAACAATATAACTGACTGAGTGTCCCCAATAAAGTTGGAAGGGGACTTGGAGGTCAGATAATCCAAGCATGCAAGGATGTATCAGGCAGCCTCCTCAGAGGGAAATCTGCAGCACCTCTTCAAAGGGAGTGATGGAATTATACAATTGTAACTGATGCAGAGTGAGAACCAGCAGCAATCCTTAGCCCCAGCAGAGGGTGAGTGGAATTCAGCAAGGACAGAGCAATGAATCAGACAGAAATCCTACCTCCAATTTCTTAAAAGGTTTTCTCCCGTTTTTGTGCCTCACAGAGGGCACTTTAGAATTCAAACGGGTGCAAGTTTTTGAGCTTACTTTATTGTTGCAAGGATGGTGTGGGCTTTTTCTTTCTTCCCAGTAATCATTTCTCCCATGCTCTGCAGCCTCCCTGGTTGCCCATGCTTCCTGATCTGAAATAGCCTTGTGGGAGGCGTTACATCATGATACCCACCCCCAGCTTTTAACTGAAGCGTGAGCACCCAGGAAGGCTGCAAGTGCAGACCACTTGCAAGATGATCTGCAGACTGAAGCGTGAGCACCCAGGAAGGCTGCAGAGTTCAGACCACTTGCAAGATGATCTGCAGACTGAAGTGTGAGCACCCAGGAAGGTTGCAGAGTTCAGACCATCTGCAGACTGAAAGAAAAGGCACTCAGAAATACCCCTCAGGTACTAAACCACAAGGAAAGCACAACAAAAGCCCTGCGCCCCAGCAATAAGGATCTCTTCCCTTTGATGGTTTTCTCATGCAATAGCTTTTCTCGTTAATTGATGGAGAACAGTTGGGGAGAAGGGTAACATGGGAGAAATTTTCAACAAAACATTAATCTTCTCTGAAGATGGGCACTTTAGCCTTCCTCCTGGAGGCTTTTAATTATTCAATTGAATTGTTTCTTGCAGGGCATAAGTGTGGCTGGCACACACTTAGACTTTGTTTTTCCTTCAGATTGATGTGTTTGCTCCTCTGCCCTTCTTCTTCTCCAAATAATGATGATTATGCACATGTGATACTCAGGTCAGATGATGTACGGAACGCATCCAAGTCCAAAGACAGCCATGGTTGATCTTGATGCATGGTTTTTCTCTCATTGCATCTTTTCTTCTCTTGTTTTAAAAGACCCTCTTGACTTTTTGGCTATGCATCTCTTAACTCCCCATTTCCATCAGTCTGATTGGAGTTGAGTGGTTGCTTGAACCCGCCGCATTTTTGGCAAAGTGTAATATTTGCCATTGCAGCATTGGCCAATTGGCACAGCTGTATAAGTGCTGTACAAAGGGTCCGTTTTTGCAATTAGACTTACACCCAGCCCATCTTCTAGGGGTGTCACTGAGTCGTAATACCTTCAGATGCAGCAAAATCATTGTTATTGTTTCAAAAATAAATACTAACCTTTAGGAAAACATAGCCTGGTTTAACCGATTAAAGCTGAATGCATTTCATACTGAGGTGGTAAATTCCTGAGAAGAACAGGGAGGGAAAATGGGTCCAATAGGGGTAGCCAACAGGGTGCCCTCCACATATTGTGAACCACAGCTCACATAATCCCTGACCATTGGTCATGCTGACTGGGACTGATGGGAGTTGTAGTCCAAGAACATCTGGAGGGCACCGTGTTGGCTACTCCTGCTGTACAGTCATGCAGGGGCGAAAGAAGGCATCGTGATACCCGGGGTAGGGCGTCGCTACGTACGACGCAAGTGCGGTGTCACTACGTACGACACATGTGCTGTATGTAGCGCCGTAGCACATGCGCTGTACATAGTGGTTTGCCAGCGGCGCCACTCCAGCACCGTACGAACAATGCCGGGATCCTCTGCTCACGGCTGCAGCTGCAAATGGAGGATCTTCCATTCGCAGCTGTAGTGGCGACGGAGGGATCCCACTGCCGTCCGTACGGTGCTTGAGCGGCGATGGCAGCAAACCGCTATGTATAGTGCATGTGTGGCGTCATTACGTATAGCACTTGCGTGCGACGCCGCACATGCGCTGTACATAGCAATTTGCTGCCGGGGTCAGCATCCTCTGCTCGCGGCTGCCGCCTTGTCACCCTCTGAGATGTGGAACCCGGGGCTCACCGCCCCCCGCCCCCCCATTGCGATGCCACTGCAGTCATGAAGCTCCCTTGACGGAAGAGGGTAAATCCGTTGCCATGCCTAGGTACTCTCAACCTTGCAAGTGGATTGTGGCCTATGAAGCCTTCCTGATCAAGATGGCACAGTGGTATGGATGGGCTCTGCCACCTCTTTATGTGATTGTCCCTCCTAGATCATTGCAGAATCTGCTAAGCTGGTTGCACCAAGAGGAGTAAGAATAGATGGGTTATAAATTAATGATCAGAAATAATTTCAATTTCTCACATTGTTGCAATCGTGCAATGATCACGTTGCTCAGAGTGCCACTGACCATAAGAGCAGAACCACCTCACCATCTAAACGTGAAGGTGTGGCAGGAGAATGGACACACATGGAAAAGGTCGTATTTCTGTCATTTGGGACACCCATGGTTCTGTTCAGAGTTTTAGACCAGCCCCAACCACCATTGCCAATGGGCAGGGATGATGGGGGCTGCAGCAACATCCAGAGGACTACAGGTTCCTTATCCCTGGTTTTCAGCACATCGCTACAACAAAGCATAGGTGGGCAGCTATGATGCCATGCTAATAGCCTCTCTGAAAACAACAACAGCCAACAGCAGCATATCCCCCTGGAAAACAATGTGAATAGAGTGTCTTTGAATTTTATTTATTGGCATCCTGATGGGGCTATGCAACTCAAACCTGCACTACTCATTAATCTTTGCAACTGTCCGGTGAGCTGTGGCAATCAGTCAGCAAATCAATTGAGGCCTCGATAAATCAGTCCCTTTCTCAGCTCTTCATCTGCAAAGAGGGGCGGAGGGAATAAAGTCTGTGTCTCAGGAGCACGATGAGCATAAAAGGTTGAAAGAGTAACTTTGCACATAAACTGCTAGGCAGATTATCACAGATAATGTTTTATTCCAATGTTCTAGAGCTCCCAAGAGAGGATGATTCAGCCGGTGTTGTGGGAGCCCATCGTTAGCCAACCAACGCAGTTAAACTCCAGAGTCCCACTTCTGTGCTTCCTATTTGTGTCTGAAGAGCCACAGCTTAGGTGCATCGTACGAGGACTCTATTGTTGATTCTCACTCGGTTGTGAGAATGTAGTATGAAAGATACAATTCAACATGAAACATGGAAAGGCTGACAGTCTGTAAGCTAATATTTGCAAGTTGTCAATCATAGGCAGAAATCTGCAGAGAGCCAAATACCTTCTCACAATGCTTTTAATGAGCACCGGTTTATTTTTTAAAAAAATGTGAAGCATAAATAAAATGAAAATTGCCACCACGGCAATCAAAAACCACTTTTTATGTCAGAAGTAATCTGTGTGTTGCCTGACACTCTTTTCACACATTACATTGAAAGCATGTCCCCAAAGTGTCAGGGGTTGCTGCTGTGCTAACTCTCATTCAGATTGGAACAGGAAAAGTTCCAGCCTGAGCTAAGCTAAACTAAAACAAGAGGTCACCTTGTGAAGAAAACATCAAGAGGGAAAACTGTATCTGAGTACAAGATATAGGCACATGCAAGTAGAACATTGAAATTCAGATCTACCCACATCATGCTGTACACAATTATTTCCAAATAAGTTCCTCTTTTTAATGTTGAACTGTTCCCCGTATTCAACACACAATTGCACTTGCAAATACAGAGTGACATCAGATGCAATTCTAACATCTACACAGAGAAAATGCAACAGAACTGAATATTCTGCTCAGCTTATTCCAAAGCGAGCCTCTTGTATTTTATTGCACCTTCTGCATGCCCTATCAGGAATCTAAGGGCCAAACCATGGATGAAATGGAAGACCTCTCTTGAAGTAGCTTTGTTTCAGCAAAAGAATTGGGCGTGCCAATTCTGATCAGAACCACTGCACCACATTAGTTCATTGACTTCAATCCCTTCCATCGCGTATCTGCTATTAGCCAAAGACAGGAAACAATGACCAGTGCCAGTTACAATATGGATAGCTGCCTTTTCTTCCGCCCTTGGTTAACAGCAGTTTCTGATTTTGGATTGGGACTGCAGCATAGGAGAAAGGGCTAACCTTCATCCAATGCAGAAGGGCCCCGATTCAAATTCAAAAGGGCCACCACGTATCTGCTTTTAATGAAAGAAAACTGTGTTAGAATAGGCAATCACAGCTCTCCCATGTACTTTTTGCCATTAGGTAACCTAAAAATTTTGAGCGTCCACTGGGGAGGAGAGAGCAATGGGTTCTCTCTCAAAGGGCTACATCTTTGAAACTCCTTGCCTGCTTCAATATATCAGGTTTCTGAATTGTTGTCTTTGGTAAAGCTGTGCAAAAGTCTGGCTTTTTTTCCATGCTGGTGGAAACTTTCATTTATAGTTTGGATCGCTGCTGTTATTAATCTCTTGTTTTAGCCTTTCCTGTCTTTGTGTGCGTGCTCAGTTATTTAGTTTGTGTTTTTTATTATCTGCATGCTCCATACCAAAAGGCCTTCAGGCAAAGGGTGTGTGTGTGTGTGTGTGTGTGTGTGTGTATCCCTTTGTCTATATCTTATATATTGTTTTGTTCCCACTGTTGGTGAAAGAGCTTATTTTGTTTCTTTGGAACTTTTTCTCTTGCGGAAAAATACTCTACATTTTGTGTGCTGCTCACTTCCTCCTCCCCCATCAATACACTTGCTATCGTGATTTCCTTTCACTTAGCAGTGAAGATAAGAGAAAGCAATGAGCACTGAAGAAGTTGTTAACCTTTCTGCCATGTTCATTTATCATCCAAACAATAAGAAGCAATTAAGATACTCAATTTAAAACAACTGACCCATCAAAATCCTAAGAGCATTCTCAAGAATGTGCCTTCCGATGGAATGTGGAAATGTAATTACATCTTGTCTCTAGACACCATGGTTTCAAAGTCTCATTGTACCTGGTGGACTGGAAGCAGAGAGGACTCCTTTGCAACTCAAAATTCAGCCCACTTACCAGAGAGAGTATTTCACATTTACTGAGTCATGGAACTACTAAGGTTTGCTTAAGCTTCTAGGACTTTCTTGAGGAGGCAATTTGTGTGATGCTAGAAGGGAAGAGTGGCTTAAAGGTATTGTAGAGGAGAACCTTATATACCCTTTAAAAACCGACACAGCTCTGTAATATAGGGCATCCAAACAACCTTTACAAGATGAGGTAGACGATGCAGATATAAAGGTAAGAAGGTAAAGGACGCTTGGGCAGTTAAGTCCAGTCAAAGGCGACTATGGGGTTGTGTCGCTCATCTCGCTTTTCAGGCTGAGGGAGCTGGTGTTTGTCCGCAGACAGCTTTCCAGGTTATGTGGCTAGCAGGCCTAAACCGCTTCTCGTGCAATGGGACACCGTGACAAAAACCAGAGCACATGGAAATGCCATTTGCCTTCCCACCACAGTGTCCACCATGGGTGGACCTCTGGTATTCAGGGCCGAAGCCGCTTAGGGCTTTAAAGATCAGCATCAACACTTTGACTTCTGCTCGGAAACGTACTGGGAGCCAACGTAGTGTTATATGGTCCTAGCGGCTGTTCCCAGTCGCCAATCTGACAGCTGCACTTTGGATGAGTTGTATACCCCGCTCTTGAGCTCTGGCAATTTCCTCAACCGGCTTGGTTTCATTTCTCAGAAAAGAAAAGAGGAACGGCCCTTTGTTGAACTTTATGGTAAAGCCAAGGCATCAGAGCTGCGAAGGCGAGGAGGCACCCCCCTGACCCACCTTCGCAAGTCTTGTTAACAGCACAATCCAACTTGGTGGCATGGAGGCTACCCTGAATCACCTCAATTTGCCTTGATATTGAGGGTGCACGCAGAGCTAAGCCAAGGCTCTTCTGTCTGGAGCTACAAAATGTGAGGGATGCTGTCAAGCCCTTGTCAGGCCTTAATACATGGCTGGTGAGTGGTCTTTGACTTTAGTAGGTCACAAGTTGTGCAGACCTGCTGCAAAGTAACCAACCTGTCAGGATTCTCTGAGAATGAATTGGATGCCAAGTCTCTCAAGAGGATGGGCTGTGTGGGATGTTGTTGTTGACTTTATTGGATTCGGTGTATGACTGAAATACTGATGCTATAACTTATAACTGTCACCTAAGCAACAGTTGCAGTCTATTTATTTTCCAAACTACAAGAGAGGGGTTTTTATTATTATTTCTTCAGTTATTTTTTCCTGCGTAACAGCATTATTTGAAGGGACCTCTACTTGCTGATATATGAGAATAGACGAGATCATATTTAAAATTACAAACAAGCGTCCACCTTGCATTGTGTAGACGTCCTAGTAATAAAAAAAATGCCTATATTTCATAGACTCATTCGAAAGGAGAAAGAGAGTGACACATTTCAAAAGGGCAGGGGCTTTCCTGATCACAGGAGGAAAAGCAAACTCCTAACAGCCACCTGGATCAAATGCCTGTGGATACGCTACACAATACAATCTGAAAAGCATCGCCAAATTGTAAAAGCTGTGGTGATGAATAAGCACAGCTAAATGTATTTATGCTGGTAATGAGACATATGTAATGAATGGGCATTGATGAACACTGAAGTTCCTAGGAAGGTTGTTGTTGTTGTTTTAAAGGATATAAATACTTCATTTATATTTATTAGTTAGATTTGTACCCCGTCTTTCCTCCTACATGGATCCCAAGGCAGCTTAGAAAACACTGCATTCCCCCTGAAGTCAAGAACATGTTGCAGCCGACAACCACAATAAAACACCAGTCTGGAGGGGAGTCCCAAGAGCTTGTTTGTAAAATTTGTTTTGTTTGCGTGTGTGACTTGTCCCATGTACACCACTTTTCACTTCTCTATTCAGGACTGCCTTCAGATTGTTAGGATCGTCCTACTCTCGTGTAGGACCCTGGCAGAGACACATGCCCACTGGCATATTCTCTCCCTCCTGGTCAATTGTTCAGGAGCTTCAAAAGCTTTCTTCAGCCCAAACATCACAGCGACTGATACCAAGAAGCATCAGCACACTTAGGGATCCGCAGAGTATTCGCAGTTTGAATAACAGAACGCAGTAGCACAGCATCTTGGCTAATCTACGTTTATTTACATATAATACACTCGGAGCATTCTGACTCAGCTCCTTCCTCTTTCTTCTCAGACAGCAAAGAGAGAATAGAACAAAGGGTGATAATCCTACATTCCAGAACACAGTAGTACAAAACATCCTGTCTCCGTCACTTCCCACACTGTGGAATGAAAACATACACCGTCATGTGATAGACAACAATCTCATGACTGCAAACACGGGTAAAGAATCCTATCACAGATGTCTTCCAAAGGTTGTATAGCTACTTATCTCCTTGGTTCGGGGAGTGCATAACTCCGTACCCTCCAACATCCCTCTGATGAAAATAATAATAATAATAATAATAATAATAATTTATTAATTACACCCTGCCCATCTGGCTGGGCTTCCCCAGCCACTCTGTGCAGCTTCCAAAAAAATGTTAAAATACAGTAATGCATCAAACATTAAAAGTTTCCCTAAACAGGGCTGCCTTCAGATGTCTTCTAAATGTCAGGAAGTTGTTTCTCTCTTTGACATCTGGTGGGAGGGTGTTTCACAGGGCGGGTTCCACTACCAAGAAGGCTCTCTGCCTGGTTCCCTGTAACTTGGCTTCTCGCAGTGAGGGAACCGCCAGAAGGCCCTCAGTACTGGACCTCAGTGTCCGGGCAGAACAATGGAGGTTGAGACGCTCCTTCAGATATAGGGGCATTCTAAGGAAAAGGACGTTTCAGGAGCAAATCAGAAACTGGGACAGCTTCTGTAAATCCAGGACTGTCCCTGGAAAATAGGGACACTTGGAGGATGTGCTTACATTTGCCAAACTGTGGCCCTGTCATCCTGTTTAGGGAGGCCTTTCTGAAGTTCTTCAAGACCTCCATCCTCCTGACTATTCTGACATCATCCTCAAACTTGGCTCTTTCGCAGATCCTTCACAGAAGTTAAATAGCACTAGTTCCAGTACAGATCCTTGTTGGACGCATCTGTTTCTCCAAAGTAAGGACCCTGTCCATTTATTCCTCCCAGCTGCTGCTTGGTTTTAACCAGGGCTGGATTTCAGTTTGATGAGGCCCTAAGCTACTGAAGGTAATGGGGCCCTTTATATGTCCAGCTGTCCTTTGTCAACAACAAATTGTCGCTGTTTTTTGTGTTGAATATACACTATATGATAATTTATGGACCTAATAGGTATCTCAAGCCATTTGCACATAACAAAATATGTATTTTATCAAAGTAATTGTTAAACTGAAATACAATTAAGAAGTACATTAATAGTTAATTGGGGGGGGCAAGAGAGTGGGGCCCTAAGCTATAGCTTGTTTAGTTTATACGTAAATCCAGCACTGGTTTTAACCATAGATCAATTCACGAGATCTCTCCTGAACTGAACTGCGCACAGATAAAAACACTGTGCAACTCAGACATTTTCACAACGACACTAATACGTCTCCTAGCCACAGTAATGGAAACCACTGCTACCCACTGCCTGATGTATAATGTGATTCACTTAGTGGTTTTTCTGTGCTACTCCATGGAATAAACGAAGCAATGCATGACTCAGCTGTCCTCAGTGTGTGGTCTTTGGATCCTGACACCGTGACACTGCCAGGACACGACTCGTCGTCCTTAATAGAAGCAGACCAACTTCTGCTGTTGGTGCCTTTCAAGCTTTGACTTTTGCAAGCACTTCATATGCTTTTCAATTTAAACCAGGAAGGAGACTGGAAAGGAGAAAATTGTACTAGGAAAGGAAAAATGACTTCACAAGACTACAGTATTTTATTTCTGCTGCTCCATCCTTCGTTCTTTATTACCACATTCACTTCCTGGTCCCAAGTGATTAAAAGGGTGGTGGTGGTGGGGAAATCATCTTAAAACACAGGCCGCAGTCAAAAGAATTAAGTGGTATCTTTAAATTTGTGCCCCCTGTTGCATTTCAGGGAGATATTTTAGTGTTTCTTGGATGCCTCTGACATATAATAAGGAGGCATATTTGCTATCACAGTCCACACCTGGCAATCTCTGCATGCCAGCTGAGCTCAGCGCAATGATATGTCTAGAGGTAATTATTTCCATCACCCATGTAAAGGTAGAAGGTATGAGTTTCATCACAGGTTTACCTTCTTTTCAACATGAATTGCCCGTGTAAGCCAGTCTGTGAGGGGGAAACCTTTGGGGTCCTTAAATTATGTTTCTGAAAATAAATATGCTGTGAGACAAATAATTCAATGGGGGTCATTTTTTTTCCTCCAGTCCTTATTCAAAGCAAGGGAAACAGCGGCAGGCCAGGGCTTTGGCTGGTTAACAGTGCATATTTCTACTAGACAAAACTGAATTCTTGCTAGACTGAACTGAATGATTCTGTGGTTGGACTTTCTACTTTTTTATATAGTGGTAGTGGTATAGCATTGAGGTCCCGTTCAACAAGTATGTAATTAAAGAAAGCCTATGCAATTACTGTTGGTTGTTAAATATACAATAGTATAAGTAACTGGGCATCTAACAAGCAGGTGGTCATTATTTTGTATTAGCTTTTATTTTTATTATTCAAATTTCTTGCCCATCTTTCACCATAAGGGCTTAACAATATTAAAATACAATATGAATATCAGTTAAAATTATTTAATTTATATAGCTAAAACTTGTAAAAACTGGTTGCAGGAATAGCAAGGTTGGCTCCCCCTGTCGTTTCTATTCAACTTCAGTGTACTGAGGTAACTACCACATTCTTCTTCAGATGGAGCCATACTAATACAGTGGTGCCTCGCAAGACGAAATTAATTCGTTCCACGAATTTTTTCGTCTAGCGAATTTTTCATCTTGCGAAGCACGGTTTCCCATAGGAATGCATTGAAAATCAATTAATGCGTTCCTATGGTCAAAAAAAGTCCAAACAAAGCCAAATTTGGTACAACAAGAGTTTATTAAGTGCTCTTTAAATTCACACATACTGTAAAGAGCATTTCAAAATTCAAACCCAGAATTTTTTTAAAAAAAACAGCAGAGTGGCCCAATGGTCACAGAAAATCATAAAAATGCAGAAAAAAAACCACAAGCTTCCAGATTCTTGCAAACCCCTCCCCAACTGTTCCCCCAGCCACCCAGCACACAGAAATTCAAATCCAGAAATTTTTTAAAAAAACAGCAGAGTGGCCCAATGGTCACAGAAAATCATAAAAATGCAGAAAAAAAACACAAGCTTCCAGATTCTTGCAAACCCCTTCCCAACACCAAGTCCTTGAATTCCAAACACCCCAACCCAAAATCCAAACCCCCCCAAAAAAGTTTTAAAAGCTTAACTTACCAAATGGCTGCAAAAGAAGTTTTGGAAAAGCTTCAAAAATCACCAAAGTCTTTAAAAACCTCAAAAAAGGCTACTATGTACACTGCGTTCTATGACTTGCTCCTCGAAGTCAAGTCGCAACTGTATTAACGGTGTTAAGAAAAAGGAAACAAATTTGCAAGACGTTTTCGTCTTGCGAAGCAAGCCCATAGGGAAATTCGTCTTGCGAAGCAGCTCAAAAACGGAAAACCCTTTCGTCTAGCGAGTTTTCCGTCTTGCGAGGCATTCGTCTTGCGGGGCACCACTGTAGAAGCTTGCAAAGTCACTATAAACAAAAAAATAAAATAAAAAATTGACTGCTGCCAGCATTTTCAAGTGTACACAATTTCCCCCCATATATTCAATAAACATTTTACTTTTTTTAAAAAAAAATGTATTTTCTCAATAAAACAATTTTCAGTAATGTAACATATCCCCATTGAACTTAATTGACTTCCCCCTGCCCCCTCAAGTTTCCAATTTCTTAGCTTTTTTTACATTGCATCTAATTATTTATCTAATCAATTAACATTTTCCAATCTTCTTTAAACGTATGTTCTTCCTGTTCTCTTGTTCTGTATGTTAAGTCTGCAAGCTGCGCATATTCCATCAGCTTAAGTTGCCATTCTTCTTTGGTTGGGACCTCGCTCGTT
The DNA here is from genome assembly GCF_964106645.2 of Podarcis pityusensis. NCBI lineage: Eukaryota > Metazoa > Chordata > Lepidosauria > Squamata > Lacertidae > Podarcis > Podarcis pityusensis. The sequence continues at coordinate 16,939,875 of NC_138042.1, read as the reverse complement.
TTCCGTTTTGGGGCTAACAAAACACGGGCCGCAGTAGTGGCATAATAAATAACCTTTTTTGGCACCTGGGAATTTCTGTCTGAATTATCCCCAACATCTTCCTTGTTCTCACTGGCTTTCAAAGGCTTACATTGCAACCCTTCCCAGAATGCCATGTGCTGTTATATGGTCACATGCTCATTCTATGGCCTATGTTATAATGTGGCTACATGCTCATTGGACAGGTTAATACTGAGCCCACTGGTTTATCAATTTCTAGTTTGCAAATATAGCTTAGAATATATAATAATAATAACATTTTATTTATATCCCGCCCTCCCCAGCCAAAGCCGGGCTCAGGGCGGCTAACAACAATAAAATAATACAACATTCTAAAATCATTTAATTATAAAATTAATTCAAATCAAATTGATGGCAACCATCTGTGAAGACTGCCAAAGGAGGGAGTCAGGCTAATAATAATAAATATTTATTTATATGGAATCACAGGCTTAAAAGCAACATAACGGAGACCCTCGCAGTCTTAAGAGCAACACAGTTTTCTTTTAAAAAAAAAAAACCACCCAGAAACTTTTCCTACTTAAACTCACCATTTGACATCCAAAGATTTTACAGGTGTCAACTTTTGACAGTATCTGACAGCTGACGCACAGCTGCAGTCAGTATTTGACAATGCTTGACAGCAGACAAGCAGCTGCAGTCTATATTTGACAATATCTGGCATATAACTGTCAACATTTACCAGTATCAAACAAGTATATATGTTTTCAGTAGTATTTATATGTTGACAATAATTGACATCCGACATGAAGCAGCGTTCAGTATGTGATAAGCAGCTGTCAATGGTCAACAATATCTGACACTGGACATGCAGTAGCAAACAAAATTTCAAGGAATCTGGCAGCTGCCATGCAACTGCAGTCAGTATTTGGTAATGTATGACAGGGGTGGGGAGAGACTAACCACTGGGCATGCTGGTCAGTGAACCTGACAAGTGGTCATGCTGCCGGGGGCTATTGGGAGTTGGAGTTCTGCAACATCTTGGAGCACCCCATTGTATATCATGTAGCGGTTCAGCGGGTTACAATATTTAACCCATGACATGCCATTTGATGGTTTCAGGCATGCAGCACAAGATGTTATTTGATGGGACTTGCAACAGAATTCAGCATCTTTATGTTGTCATTCAGCCATGCAGCCAATCAGCACAAACCTGACCTGATACCCAACCTGGGATTTGAATGTCATATTTTGATACCAAGACCTGACTTTAGAACAAATTGCATACAAATGTAGACTTGGCATAGACAAATTTAATTATATTTGGCATTCATTTCTATAAACACTATATTAAATTAGAAGAAGAAGAGTTTGGATTTGATATCCCACTTTATCACTACCCTAAGGAGTCTCAAAGCGGTTAACATTCTCCTTTCCCTTCCTCCCCCACAACAAACACTCTGTGAGGTGAGTGGGGCTGAGAGACTTCAGAGAAGTATGACTAGCCCAAGGTCACCCAGCAGCTGCAGGTGGAGGAGCGGGGAATCGAACCTGGTTCACCAGATTACGAGTCCACTGCTCTTAACTACTACACCACACTAGGTTAACGACAAGAACAATCTTGTGATGTTTATAAGTTGTGTGTGTGTGTGTGTGTGTGTGTGTATTCTTTTTTCTTTCTCTTTTTCTTTTCCTCTTTTCACATATTATTTTTTCCTGTGCACCTACACACTTTTTATCTTTCAATAAGGAAATATAAAATATTAGTAAATTAATCGAATTTCAAAATACTGGGTGGTGTTGGAAGCGTCTTATCATGATTCGAACCACTGCATGAAGCCTGCTTCCACAACTTCCCTCTGGTCCAAAAGTCTTCTAGCATGAGGAAGTGGGGATTAGAGAGGATCGCTGTACAAGGAACACCATTCCACGGAGCCCTTGGGCACACAGACATGTCAAACGAATCTTTGGATCTTGGCCAGAATATTTCTCCATTGTTCCTCTTCCTTGGTTGCAATGCATCCACTTCTGGGTTGCAAGCAAGCTCTATTCATCCAGTCCATGAGAGCATCAACACAAAACAAAACAGGAGGGAACCCTCCAAATCTTAGCTGCAAGCCGGAGGTAGTCAGACACAAACAGTCTAAGGATGGCATATGGTTTCTGGTGAGGTGAAAACGGTAAGTTCATGTACAAGCCCAAAGGCTATGGACCAAATTAGTGGAGAGGCTGAACTAACTATTCATGTAGTGTCTTCAAGAAACAGTTGATGCGCAGTGATGTGACGGCAGGAGGCTGTTGCTCTTCTGCGCAAACTCATTTCCTATGCAAGACTGTCAGTTCAGTGCTGTTTACACCCAGGTCAATTGCCTGAAAGCAAAGGGGAGTACAAAGTGGGGCGGAGGGGGAAGAGCGAATGTTTTGCTTTCAATTTTTCAACGTACACCATTGAAAGTTATTACTTTGCTGTTTGGAGAGAGCTCGAAACCTAACAGTGTGTGACAGGAGGCCTGTCCTCATGCAGTGTGTGCCTGATTTCCTTTGTGATAAATAGAGGCGATTAAATTATTCATCGTGAATGGTGTTCAACTGTTCACCAATAGAATTTTCTATCTGCTAACATTGTTTGTTATGCATACACATTTAATGAGTGACTCAGGGAAGCAAACTCCTTCCCTCCCCCCCTCCCCACTCGATCCATGTAGACACTAGGCACTTTCATCTGCTTGACCTGTTTCTCGTTCGTTTGGAAAGGAGGAATTGCATTCAGTTTCACACTAGGCAGAGACACGAAAATCAGAGGAATGTTAAAGGCTGCTCCAGCATTATCTAACTCATCTAATTGCACTGTGCCAAGAGTCCTACATTTGCATGGGATGGCACTGGAAACTTTTTGAAGGGAATCTGGTCCAAGCATTCCACAGAGGCAAGATTTTCGATGGCTGGCATGAGGAAAAGAATAGAATGTTCCACTGAAAGCATGTCCAAAGAAGGCATCCCACACTGGAAGCACCTGCAAAGCAAAACAAAAATTGCTTTTTATACAGCAAATGCAGACAATAGAAGCAAGCATTCGTGCAAATATGCACCCAGTTGCTGATCTGACTCATGGCAAAATTGAAGCTCTGAAACTAAGTCTCGTAACCTCTTAGAAATCTGAGAAAAAGACAGTTGCTTAGTCTCTCTAGAAGAAATCACTTTTACCAAAACCAGGTGATTTATCATCACTTTACTTATGGCTATTTTTGGTGCTCCAAAGGAATGACCACAAAATTGGGTGCTGCCAAGAATTTAGGAGAATGTGATTCTGTCACTGTAGACATAGATAGAGCCAGTGCTTTTTTTCTTTAAAAATGTTTGGGGTACTCTCATTTTCTGACTCATATTGAAATACTGCCCCTCAATGAGGCCAAACTTAGATTCACAAAATGTTTAGGGGTATGCGCACCCCTGGGTACCCCTCAGAAAAAAAGCACTGGATAGAACCAATTTCTACCTTGTTAGCATAAGCATAATCATTTGATTCCTTCCTAGCCTGCCTTTTAGCGTGTATCCCCTTCCAAGGTGAGTTGCAACAAATCAATAAAACACAATATCTAAAGCTCCACAACTTACCCAGGAAACAAATCTAGTACAGCTGCAATCCTGTGCCATTCCTTGGGAGACTGTAAACATCAGAAGAGCAGACGGCACACAACACACCTTCGCAAATCTCTGAACATTTTTCATCAGCCCCAGACTGCATGGCCAACTGTTGGGTTGAGGAGAATTGTAGCAAAAGGAAGAAAACAGGAAGGCACTAGATTGGGGAATCCTGTCATAGGACGTGGTTGTATTCAACCCAAATATAAATTGTTTGAAACTGTAGCCTTTGAAATTATGGGGCGCAAGGTGGAGGGAGCCAGTGTGGTGTAGTGGTTAAGAGCTGTAGACTCATAATCTGGTGAACAGGGTTCGCTTCCCTGCTCTTCCACATGCAGCTGCTGGGTGACCTTGGGCTAGTCACACTTCTCTGAAGTCTCTCAGCCCCATTCACCCCACAGAGTGTTTGTTGTGGGGGAGGAAGGGAAAGGAGAATGTTGGCCGCTTTGAGACTCCGAGTAGTGATAAAGCGGGATATCAAATCCAAACTCTTCTTCTTCTTCTTCCTTCATCAGTGATACCAATTTGCTATACAGTGGTGCCTTGGTTGTCATACGTAATCCATTCCAGGAAGTCCGTTGGACTCCCGGAACCATTCAAAAACCAAGGCACGGCTTCCGATTGGCTGCAGGAGATTCTTGCACTCAATTGGAAGCCGTGAAAGCCGTGTCGGGCATTTGGCTTCCAAAGAATGTTTGAAAACCAGAACACTTACTTCTGGGTTTTTAGTGTTCAGGAGCCAAAACACGCTGTATGAGTACCAAGGCATTCGAGAACAAAGGTACGACTGTACTTTCTTCAATCACAAACTTGAAAGATTTTTGTTGAGAGGCCATTTTGTTTTTTTGTTTAAACCTTTCCCCAAAAGACCATCATGGGTCCTAGGATTGGCAGAGGCAGGCCACTCCTTCAAAAGCTCAAGTGCGTAGCCCGGAAGAGGACATTCTCTGTGGCAGCCCCTAAGTTGCATCCAAAATCTTCATAATACAGCTGACGACACACCATTTTGCCCTGACCTTTGAAACTTGAGGTGCATATTTTTTAGGACCCGCCATGTTAGTCATAGAATCTTTATTCCCATTATCCACTAGCCATAGTATTAGAATAGAATAGAATAGAATAGAATAGAATAGAATAGAATAGAATAGAATAATATACTGAAGATAGAGCTAAATGCTTAGCTATACAAAATACGTTCTAGAGGTTTGCATCAATACAAAGGACAGAACTGATACCTAGCCACAGATAAGACGTGTGAACCAATAGGCTTTCTTTTGATTTTTTTAAAAAAATGAACAATGTTAGAAAGTTAATCAAATCATAGATCTTATTCTAACTGCCCCTGCTAAAAAAAGTGCAGTTTTTGCTGCCACCTGGTTATCTTGATCTGCTAGAAGAAAAGACACAGTAGCAATCGTTGAGTGATCTGGTATAAATACTAGTAAAAGGGTAATAATAATAATAATAATAATAATAATAATTTATTTATACCCTTCCCATCTGGCTGGGTTTCCCCAGCCACTCTGGGTGGCTCCCAACAGAATACTAAAAACACGATAAAACATCAAACATTGAAAACTTCCCTAAACAGAGCTGCCTTCAGATGTCTTCTAAAAGTCAGATAGTTGTTTGTTTCTTGGACAGGCGTTCCACAGGACGGGCACCACTACTGAGAAGGCCCTCTGCCTGGTTCCCTGTAACTTCACTTCTCGCAGGGAGGGAACCTCCAGAAGGCCCTAGGAGGAGGACCTCAGTGTCTGGGCTGAACGATGGGGATGGAGACACCCCTTCAGGTATACAGGTAATAACCTCACTCCTAGTTTTTGTAACTGTAAGTTGCTTTAAACTGTTTTCATGTTGTGTTGCGATGTGTTTTAATGCTGTAACCCACCCTGGGACCTTAGGGTGGAGGGTGGGTAACAAGAAGGATGAGGAGGAGGGGAAGAAGAAGAGAGGAGGAGTTTGGAGGCTGGTTTAGGGTGTCCTCCTAAATCCAGCAATGATTGGTATCTTCCTTGCCTTGTACTGCAACTATAGGAGGTCCACATGCAGATTGATTAGGAAGACCTATTGAAATGGCAAGATTGAGTCTTGCACACATGGACCTTAAAATCCCATTGGTCAACAGGACTCTAATAGCCTGAGAGCAAGATTACATCTAGTAGCTCTGGAGGCAAAAATGAGGCGCTAGGAAATAGAGTTAACAATCTACCCCAAATCATTCATAAGATCCTGGTGTTTTAAAATTCCAAATAAAAGCATCATTATTTCCTGGACCACAGAACAGTTCTTCCATGGTGGTGAATAGCAAAGCAGCTGAAAATCTATTTGTGACCCCCTGGGAGTTTTTCATTTTTCTGTTGCCAGATAATACATTCAATTGCGCAAGGTAAATGCAATATGCAGAAATGTTTCTGCTTTTGAGAAAAAGTTGAATCGGATTCAAGAGAAATATCCAACAGAACCATCCTTCCTCAAGTCACTGGAGGATTTGCATTTGATTTCAGCAGCTCATTCAGTATTTTCTGCATATCCTCCCATGTTGTTTTTTTTAAAAAATGTAACTTTTATATAGCTCCACAGAAGAGATGTTGGCAGTCGTTCCATAGTTGAGATTGTGTTAAGGAAACACAGCAAAACTATGCCTCTTAACTCTCCATTTTAATGATTGCATTTCATCTGTAAATATGGCATAGTTTTCTTCTGTGGATTGTGGGGGACAGGATTGCTTTTTCAAGGCAACCTTCTAACAACTACCTTGCATGAATGCATCGCTTCTTTCCCCACTTCCAAATCGTTCCGCAATTAACCGGCAAATTCAGGTTGTGCAATTCAAGGGGACTCAGGGCTCTTGTGCAACAAACCAAGTTCTCCCCAAAACTGGATATATATATATATTTGTGATAAGTGATAGCAAAATGCCCTGGGGATTGTGAGATAACATGCTTGATGCAATGTTCTTTAGCCTTCCCACAAACAAATGATCAGTGAGCAGCTCACCTTGACTAATGGCTCCTCAAACTTGGGGGGGGGGGATTAAAATGGTCACCTGGAAGCAAACACTTTCACTTAATATAAGTTATGATTATCCCCATGTGCAAACTTGGGAGAGAGAAGCTCTACCACCCACCCACCCACCCGAAGGAAAATGTGCCTGGAATTGACCTAAGTATACTTTTCAATTTTTTCATGGAAAGCGTAGAATTTTAGAGTTGGAAGTGACTACAGAGGTCATTTAGACTGGTGCTCAGCTGCAGGGATTTTGCGACTCCAACATCCCTGATAGATGAGCATTCAGCCCCTGCTTAGATTGTAAGTTTGTGCAACTGCTTTGTCTGAATCCCAAGGTGAGGTGGATGTATTCAGACTCTGAAACAAGGCTAGGCTTCCCTGAAGCCTATCTCCAAAATGATTGGGGGGGAGTAAACTGCACCATACAAGGGGAACACCAGGATTCAACCACCCTGTTCCATTAGCGGAAGCCAGAACAAGAACTCCCACTAGTGCAATGGGGATTTTCCCTCTCTCCTCCCCACCTCTTGTGGTATGTAAAACACATAGCAGTCAAGTAAAACATTCCTAGAGTGAACATGAAAGGGGATGTTTTGTACCAGCCAGTAGAAAGCATCCTGTTTCCTCCTGGGCTGGAACAAACTTCCTATACATGTGACTAGAGGTGGGTGTGACCTCACCTGCCCAAGTGACAAAAGCACCAGGGACACAGCCCTTTCTCTCTTTGAGTCCATTCGTCAAAGAAGCAACAGCTCTTCAGCTAGAGATGTCCTGTTGGCTTCCAGCCAACAGAGCACAAAGGGACTATCTCCTTATGGGATAGATTCCATGTGTATATACTTTTGTAACCTAAGTCTGCCTTCAGGGATCCATCTGTGAACTGAATGGATGTGAGTAAACTACTTTTATACTTTTTTACACAAGATTGGGCCGTGTCTATTCTTTTTAAGAGGGATATAAGGGAATTACCAGGAATCCATATTGAGAGGCTTAAACTAGCCTGCAACAAGCTAACCGCTGTGTATTTAGAAGAGGAATGTTAGAACTCTGCTAAGTTATAGAACTTGCTAGCACAAGTTAGGGAGGATATTATTAAACAATATATCCTCTCCTGCCTCCCTGAATGTTCCCACACCTCTGGGTCTCCCCCAAATCCACTCTAGAAGGTTGGGTGACAGCCCCGCTCATCACAGGGCATGCGGGGAGGAAAGAGGAGAAAGCAAGGGAGAAATTATTGTGCAAACAGAACGACCTTCTTAGTGCTCCCAAAATTCCACCTCAGGGTGGAGAGAGTGTTAGCGGGAGAGTTTGCTCACTGAGAGCTGTAGCTTCCAATCCATGGCTAGAATATCACTAAACCTTCTCCCTTTTTCCATGGGGCCTTTTCTTCCTCACTCTTCCTCTGGTTCTCTGAATGTTACAAACCGTTTGTCGCAGTTTTAATAATTAATTGTAATTTTGGTACTGTCTTCGATTATGTGTGCAGTATTATTGTTCTTGAAAAACTCTAACCCCAGCCAGTTTTGCCTCCGGAGGCGAGCAAATGTCAGTGCTCTCTCCAGTTTGGTTTCCCAGCAATTAAAACAACAATAACCCTTCTTTGGGTGTGCAGGAATAGCATGCAAATGCATACTGGTGTAGGCAGACCAGGGAGCCAGAAATGGAGTTATGTGACCCCCGAGCCAAAGAGATAGGTAACTATGCAACCTTTAGAAGACATCTGAAGGCAGCTCTGTAGAGGGAAGTTTTTAATGTTTAATGTTTTATTATGTTTTTATATATGTTGGAAGCTGCCTAAAGTGGCTGGGGCAACCGAGTCATTATTATTATTATTATTATTATTATTAATGATGTCCCTATTTTCATGGTAGAAATGTTGGAGGGTATGTAGCAATCAGATCCTAAGTGTGAGGAAGAGGCTTGATGAGCATATATGAGACAGTTGTATGTATGTGTGAAAGCAGGAGAGTGAAAATGCTTCATAGAAGGTTAATTAGTTGGCTATAAGTTTCCTCGTTTTCCTGAACTTAATGCTTTGCATGGCTCCCCCCCCCCCCCTTCTCTCCATGGATTCGCTGTTTATCTTTTAGACTCTCAGCTTCCAAGTTTCTCATCTGTAACAAAGGTAAATGGCTTCCCAGAATGACTTTTAGATGCTTAAGTCTTTAAAAATATGCTAAGCAGATATTATGCATGCAACTTAAGATACAACTGCGGTTGGGTGCCCTAGCTTGACGTCTCTGCTTTGAGTTCTTCCTCTATGCCGGTGACACAGTATGGATTGTGTTTGGTTGGTCTGTGTGAGCCTGGGACTTTGTACGGAGGTACTACTTCGTGGCAAGGAACTTGCAAGTCAGGAAAGAACTATACATCTTGGATTTAAAACTTTTATTCCCAAGGTCCTGCCCTTTTACTCCTGGGCTCCGCCTCAGGTTGTGTGAGCTCCACACCCGAGACCTGACCCCACAATACCACAAAACAGTGTCATGTTATTACGAATCCTCCATCTGATAAAGCATTTTGGCTTGCCAGATGGAACGATCACCCTCCCCTAGCTGCTGTTCTGGGGGTTCTCCCAAGTACCCCAAGTAATCCAGAATGCAGCAGCTAGACTGGTGACTGGGAGCAGCCGCCAAGACCATAGAACACCAGTCCTGAAAGACTTACATTGGCTCCCAGTACGTTTCCAATCACAATTCAAAGTGTTGGTGCTGACCTTTAAAGCCCTAAACGGCCTCGGCCCAGTATACCTGAAGGAGCGTCTCCACCCCCATTGTCCAGACCGGACACTGAGGTCCAGCTCTGAGGGCCTTCCGGTGATTCCATCACTGTGAGAAGTGAGGTTACAGAGAACCAGGCAGAGGGCCTTCTCCGTTGTGGCGCCCGCCCTGTGGAACGCCCTCCCACCAGATGTCAAGGAAATAAGCAACTATCTTATTTTTAAAAGACATCTGAAGGCAGCCCTGTTTAGGGAAGTTTTTAATGTTTGATGTTTTATTGTGTTTTTAATATTCTGTTGGGAGCTGCCCAGAGTGGCTGGGGAGACCCAGACAAATGGGTGGGGTATAAATAAATTATTATTATTAGTTGTCGTCGTCGTAGTATTACATGTGGGGTGGAGAGGACCATTGCACAAACAGAAGTCATTGCATGGAGCTTCTGCTGATGGGGTACATGGGGTAAATATATAGTCTGGAGCAAACCTCCTTTGACCATACCACCACAAACCTATATTTAGATAGCTTGGCAATGGCTTATTAATCCTCGATTTATGTGTTACCTCAGGTGGACAACTTGTATTCTAAGGTGTCAAAAAAATGTTATCTATGTATTCCACTACTGCGGCCTGTGTTTTGTATTAGCCCGAAAATGGAAAACGAGCGAGGTCCCAACCAAAGAAGAATGGCAACTTTAGTTGACAGAATATGCACAGCTTGCAGACTTAACATATAGTATAAGAGAACAAGAAATGCATATGTTTAGAGAAGATTGGAAAATGTTTTTTGAATATATGAGAAATAACTGTGTACAGCTGAAAATGCTGGCAGCATTAAGATAAATTCAACAGTGTAAATAAGTTCTGATGGATGTAATAATGGATTACTGAATGGTATAGTTTTTATAAAATATGCAGAGATTTATGATATGCAAAATGGATCGTTGAAAGAGAAGGGAAGTCATTGATATCTTAAGGATGCAAAAATGAGTACTTTAAATTGTAAAACAGAAAATTTAATTACACACACACACACACACACACACACACACTGTATTTTTCCGTGTATAGGACTATGTTTCCCCCCCAAATTTTTTAAGTTTAAAATCGGGGGTCGTCATACACAGAATGTTGCAATTAATTATTTTTTAATTTGGGACTCAAAAAATAGGGGTCATCTTATACATGGGGGCGTCTTATACATGGAAAAATACGGTGTGTGTGTGTGTGGAGGGCAACTTGTTATGGGGATGCAGTGCCCACTTGTTTATTTTTGTTATGGGGAAGCAGTGCCCACATAAACCAATTCAAGGTAGTCAGTATATAATATAGGCTTGTCTGCAGCCAACCTTAGGCCTTGAATTCTCAGAACTCATGCTCTGTGCAGGCTGCCATGCTTGGCACCAACAGTTATATGGCAGAACCTCCTCCTTGCAGACTATGTCTACAGGATTACTTTTATGCGCAGGTCCTTTCAGGAGCCATCACCATGTTGCCCAGAACCAGGTGACTCAAGTCACAATCCTGCCGGCGGCATCTCCTCGTTTCTGCCCTTTGTATGTGGTCTGACGTTCCTCTTTTTATTATATTTTATTTTCTCTTTCTCCTTCATCTTCTTCTTCTTTTTTGCCTCCAGCAAGCAATATTGTTATTTTCTAAACCGGTCATATGACAAATATTAATGGCGTTTTTACATAACATCCCAAGGGTCATTAGGTTCATCTATAATTTATAAAATGGCTTTAAGTTTTACAACCGAGAGCGCCGTAGCAAAAAAAATAAAAATAAAAATAAACGCACCCAGATATGAGACTATTAGGTAGTGCTAACTGTCGTTTTTCATGCTAACAGATTATTTTGTCAGCGCTCTGCAGAAGAAAGAGTAATACAGAAAAGAGGGGGTTAGGACTCCTGCCAGATCCATCGCCCTGTGTCCCCTTCTCTTCCTCTGCCACCTTTTCTCCCCCCGCTTTGCATTTATATCTAGCAATCCTCCAAAGAATCAGGTTTCTCTTTTTAGCCTTTAACAAAATCCCTGAGCTTCTCTTTTCATCCGGAGCCCTCCTTGCATCCTGCGTATCTGTCATCTTACCTGATTTGTAAGGCTTTCGCACAAAAAAATTCCAAGTAACTTTTAGAAGGCTTGAAGAAGGCTCTATGAAAAGACAGGGAGCGGGGGGGGATGAAAGTGCAGGGGTTAGTTACCATCCTCTCAGGGGAGGCCACTGTTAAGAAAAATCAATCATATGAATTAAAAAAAGGCTTTTGACAAATAAATAATTCATGCACGCTAAAATTAATTAACCAATTTCAGGAGTCGGGCATCATTCGCATTGCATTGCTGCTTTAAAAATTTTTTTTTGCTATTATTATTATTTTTATCCCCAGGTTATTAGACACCGCAGCACCATCCATGCTATAACATCCCTGCCATCTTTCCTTCCTGCGTTCCCTATTCAGATTTGGAAGTGAGATATTCTGTGCATAAAGCGTTATCGTCAGTCAAAGGCTACCCAGATAAAAATAAAAATAAAAGAAGTAGGCATGCTTAGCCATAATAATAATAATTCCGGGAGCAATCCCCAATCTTTGTAACCTTCCTTCCCGTTTACAAAATAAAATAAAATGCCCCAAAGCAATGTAACTATTTCTTTGTCGATGCTCTGACTACTGTGTTTAATAGTGACAACATTTACATAAATGGATTGCAGTTCAGTTGTTGAACATATAGTAGGATGATTCTCTAATCCCATTTTAATTAGATGGATGTTGCAAGCGCACAAAACACACAAACACGCACACACAAACCAGAGCCTTCACTCCCTGTGGTGATGCCACACTGGCATGGAATCAATCACCACGGTTGTGGTTGCCATAGAAACTGATAGCTCTTGTACCACCATCTAAGTGGTAAATGATTGGTGGTATGCTCATAACACAGGGAGAGCAATGAGTTTTTATATCCTGTCCAGCAGCTGTGCCAGAGAGTTAATTAAAAGCAGAGAACATGAAATAAATCTAAATCTGTGAAGAAATGAAATGTACAGTACAAATCGAATTCCCGTGTTGGACAGGAATTAATATGCAGCGCAAGCCACAGACCTGCCTGAACAAGCAGCAGCTAGGAATCTTGGGAAACTGTACTTCTGAGGCAGCTAAAACTGAAATGGAGAGAGAGAGAGAGAGAGAGAGAGAGAGAGAGAGAGAGAGAGAGAGAGATATCCTAGCAGAGGAGCTAACTCCTAGGGGCTGAGGTCCCGTCATCATCCCCCCATTAAAATATTTGAGGGGCTGCCCTCCCCCAAGTTGATGGGCATGACAGTTCAAATTCAAATTGTGTGTGCACACTGCAGCTTGTGATCAATTATTATATTATCTTAATATTTTATTGGCACCCTTGGACCCTAGGTAAAGGTGAAGGGACCCCTGATCATTAGGTCCAGTCGCGGGCAACTCTTGGGTTGTGGTGCTCATCTCGCTTTACTGGCCGAGGGAGCCAGTAAAGCGAGGTCATGTGGCCAGCATGACTAAGCCGCTTCTGGTGAACCAGAGCAGCGCACAGAAACGCCGTTTACCTTCCCGCCGGAGCAGTACCTATTTATCTACTTGCACTTTTGACATCCTTTCAAACTGCTAGGTTGGCAGAAGCAGGGACCGAGCAACGGGAGCGCACCCCATTGTGGGGATTCGAACTGCCGACCTTCTGATCAGCAAGTCCTAGGCTCTGTGGTTTAACCCACAGCGCCACCTGTGTCCCTACCCTTGGACCCTGGCATGCCTTAAAACCTCATTACGGTGCCAACACAAAATGACAGCAGCAACAACAAGAACATTTCTGTACTGCCCTTCATCTGAAGATCACATGGCAGTTTAAAACTATTAATACACAAAATACATACAGTGGTACCTCGGTTCTCGAACGTAATCTGTTCCGGAAGTCCATTCGACTTCCGAAACGTTCGAAAACCAAGGTGCAAAATGCTGGCTGCAAGTTCAATTGGAAAAATGGGAAAACACGCCCCGGAAGCCGTTCGACTTCCAAGGCGACTTCCAAGTAATTACTTCTGGGTTTTCGGCGTTTGGAAACCAAAACATTTGGCTTTCGAGATGCTCGAAAACCGAGGTACCATAATAACAAATGAAAACAATACCTGGCCCGGTTTAAAAGGCCAGAGATTTAATTCGCCCAAGGCCTGGGAGAAAAGGAATGTTTTTTGCCTGTGGTGCCTAAATATATGTAAGAAAGGTGCCAGGCAAACTTCCCTGAGGAGAGCATTGTGCCGCAGAAAAGGTTGGCTGTCATGCTGCCGTCCTCCGAACATCTCACAGATGAGGCACATGAAGAAGGGCCTCAGATGATGGCCGTAGGGTCCACGTCCAGGAATCACGAAAGACATCATTGCTCAGCCATCTGATTGTGACAATGTTGGTCCCTTTTCACCCTCAAATCACAGCGGGACAGTTTTAGTGCCCCAATATCCTGTGGATGTCAAGCAGGTAAAAAGGTAGCAGGATGCACACCTATCAAAGTGAAGGCAATGGGTCTCAAATCAGAGAAGACAGGAGGAGGCAGATTATGGCCGTTTGAGAAGGACCAGGGCATTCCCTGGGGGAGAGGCTCATCTGTGTGTCTCTCATATGGCGACTCCGTCGGTCAGACTGATGACCTTGCTCCTGTCAGTCAGCCTGGAATTTCTGTTGGGAGGAGAGAAGCCTAGCAACCTTGTCTTGAAAGAAAGAAGCAGTTGAATGAAGATGCTCTTTATTTACAGCTCAAGCAGGAGACAACAATTGAGAGGGCTTCTTGACTCCGAGGCCCTGCATTGTGGAATATTCTTCCCAGAGATGAGCAGAGGTTTAGTAAGACAGCCAGTTGCCAAAGGAGTTAGGGCTTCTGGATCCGTCCCAAGGGCAGACCTACTTAGTGCTCATTGCAAGGTGTTTTGTGTGAAGGTGCAGTGTAGAAAATTTCAAAAATAAAAATAATAGCATCTACTTATTAGTCACCTCTTGTCTCACGGTAACTGGCTTGGCTACTGCAAAATGCCCAGCCCACCTCCAAGCTGGTTGAAAGGGATCCCCAGGGGACATCTAGTCTGACCCATGGCAAAGCATCCATTTATATCCCACCTTTTTCTCCAAGGAGCACAAGGTGGCATGCATGGTTCTCCCCCTCCTCACTGAATCCCCACAACAGCCTTGTGAAGTCAGTTAGGCTGAGAGAAGATTGTTACTGGCCCAAGGTCACCTAGTGAGCTTTATAATTTAAACCTTAGTCTCCCAGGTCCTAATCTGATTACACTAGATGGGATCTCTTTATACACACAAGCGTGCGCAGAGAGAGAGAGCGCAAGGCTGGATCTAGACATATCAAAAAAGTGCTTCGGGAAAACATGTTATAAACCTCAAAGTGGGAAATCACGTTGGCAAAAGATGGGACTCCACAGTGCCATCTGGTGTCACAGTACTATAATGCATAAAAAACGCTTTTTCTTTGCTAATGTAGCTGAGTCCCAGCTCAGAGTGTACTCAAAGTAGGTAAGGTAGGTAACCCCTGACCATTAGGTCCAGTCGTGACCAACTCTGGGGTTGCGGCACTCATCTCGCTTTACTGGCCGAGGAAGCCGGCGTACAGCCTCCGGGTCATGTGGCCAGCATGACTAAGCCGCTTCTGGCGAACCAGAGCAGCGCACGGAAACGCTGTTTACCTTCCCGCTGGAGCAGTACCTATTTATCTACTTGCACTTTGACATGCTTTCGAACTGCTAGGTTGGCAGGAGCAGGGACCGAGCAACGGGAGCTCACCCCTTCGCGGGGATTCGAACCGCCGACCTTCTGATCGGCAAGTCCTAGGCTCTGTGGTTTAACCCACAGCGCCACCTGCGTCCCCCACTCAAAGTAGACCCACTGAAATTAATTTCAATGGGTCAACTCTGAGTTTGACTACCCGTGGATATCACACATGCATGGATACACACACTAGAAGTGTAGGAGTATGCAATCAATCAATCAATCAATCAATCATGAACCTGATAACAGACCAGAAGGTCTCCTTCTATCTTACAACTAGTTTATGGTCAACTGTGAGGTTCCCTTAACTTCCCTTAGTACATTTTTTTCTCAGTAGCTGCCCCGTATTCAAAGTGTACCCAGTATGGAATGGATTTTTTTCCTTAAATATGTAACCATCGCTTATGATACCATGCAATCATGCTGATAAAATATCTGAGAACACATGGTAAAATATAGCAAAGTGTATCCATTTACATTACAACTGTTAACAGATCACCCATGATTAAGCTCTCGATTTTTCAAGGTCAGGTAAGTCTGTGAAATTTACAGCAGATAGAAAGAAAACTAGGAAGGCCTTTAAAAAGCTTTTCTTACTTTTGGCAGTGATATACTATCTGCTGTAAGCTCACTACGTCCGATCAGCAGCTCATATATTTTCCTTTATGCTCAGTTGAGTAGGGCTAAGATCAATTTTTTAAAACCTCATTGCTATATTATCCACCTTTACAGTTCCAGACAAGATGGATCATTTTTGCCATTTTAAAGGTCTTGAGCTCTATCAATAATATTTATTTTTTGTTTTGAAAAAAGCCATTGTAAGACAAAATGATCTACCTGTGGATAGTCAAGACACTCTCTCTCTCTCTCTCTCTCTCTCTCACACACACACACACACACACACAATCCTAATACAAAACAGATAACAATGTCTTTCTTTTTCTTTGATATATTTAAAGGAGAAAAGGAACGCAGGCAGAGAGCACCGAGAGATTGTGAAAAGAAAATATCTGTGAAAGGAGAACATTGTTTCCGACAGCTAAACAAAAACCTACATTAAAACATAACAAAGCCCTTTTTTGCATGAATATCAGATGCATTAATAATTTAGTTAAAATAATAAACTTTCACTGCTCCGCAGCATGAAAAGGTAAAGTATAAAGCTGACCTATTTTTTTAAAGGATAAAGCTGTTAGCAGGAGAGTCGGATGTGCATTGCATATGCCAAATCTACAAATTGGTTTCTACAGATTTGTATGCGAGTGCGTTTATCAAATGGACCAGATGAAGGCAGTGTGCTTTCTCCTTGGCAAGGTCACTGTTCTTACTTCGAGTGTGAAAATCCAGCGCAGAATTCACTTGTGTAATTCAGACCCCCAAAAAACCTCATTCCCTAACAGGGCATGATCGTTAACTGTACACAGATATGAGCGGATGTTATATTAAACTTGTGGTCTTACCTTGCCATGGACAAATATACCGTATTTTTCCATTTATAAGACGCCCCCATGTATAAGATGCCCCCTATTTGGGGGGACTTGGATTTAAGAAAACAGGGGGAGATGGCCCCAGAATATAATTTTTGACATTATTTTTTAGGGGGGAAACCTAGTCTTATACACCAGAAAATACGGTACATGTCATAAGAGACGAGTTTGTATTTGCATCCATGCACCAGTGGACTTGAATGGCTTCCCAAGACTGAATCTGCACCTTTTGCAAGATTATATTTGCGTTGCTTTGATGGCCTGCACATCGAAATGTTGGTGCATCATTTCCTGTTTCCTCACGCAACATGGAGGGTCCAGTTTGCATGTGCAACACAGCAGCTACAAAGAAGCTCTCTGAAACTGTCTCTGAGATTTGGTTTCTCCACTGCTGTGAATGTGGTGCTGTCAGGACTGACCCTGTTGCCTAGTGAGTCTTCACTGCCAGAAACCTCTGAAAGTGGGTGGCAATTGTAAGCTCTTGCAATTCATGTATGATGCGATAAACCTCACTAACTGACTGAGATCTATGCTTAGTACAGTATACTTAAAACAGCTCAACGAGCATTTTCCCCTTGATCCAAGAAAACTCACTTGTATTACTTAAAACCAAAAAACTAATAACTAATTGTTATTCCAACCACAACAATTTTCTGTGGACCTCCCAACAGATTTGCCAATTTTTATTCATGCACATGATATAAAATGCTGTGTTTGAACGCACCTGACATGCACACTCCCCATTCCAGACTACCTACTAGGGCATCCAGTCTGGACAAATTCCAGATTTGGCGAGAGTGGGTAGAGGCAGCCTTGAATCATCTTTGACTGAGCCAGGTTGATCTGGAGCTGTCAAAAAGAGGGAGAAATTCACCATTGGTTTGGGCAATGCTGAGAGGGTGGACAAAAAAACCAAGGTGGCCAGAGAGTCTTGCTTGCATCATCTCCTTCTCTCAGCCCCTCATTGCTGCCCAACCACATGTTTAGTATAGGTTTTAAACCCTAAAGCAATGCAGCTGAGTGGAGGCTGGGAAAAATAAGATGATGCAGGTGAGCCTCAGTGTCTCCTTCTTCTCCTTTTTCCTCACTACACAACTGTAGGGCTCTGCCAGATTTCCTCAGTTCAGTTGAGGGCATGGATCCTGCCTGGATGGGATTGGGTAAGGAGCAAGCCGAACTGAATCAGCAGTTAGAATTCCTGCTCTGTGATTGCAGTCATGGGATTGTTGTCTATCACATGACGGTGTATATTTTGACTCCACAGAGTGGGAAGTGACGAAGACAGGATGTTTGTGTTACTGTGTTCTGTGAAGTGGGACTATTGTCCTTTGTTCTTTTTCTCTTTGCTATCTGATGCTAGAGAGAGAGGGCGCCATGTTGCAGTGCTCCATTTGTGTTTATATGTAAATAAAGTAGTTTAGCCAAAATGCTGAATTGCTCAGGTCTGTTACGCAAGCTGCGAAGACTCTGTGGATCCCTAAGTGTGCTGGTGTCTGTTGGCATCGGTCGCTGTGATGTTCAGGCAGAAGAAAGCTTTTGAAGCTCCCGAACGAATGACCAGGAGGGAGAGAACATGCCAGTCGAGCATGTGTCTCTGCCAGGGTCCTACTCAAGTGTAGGATGAGCTCCTGACATCAGCACCCAATCAGAATTACTGGAACCTGCCCTGAACAAAATCACAGATCTCCTGCCTTTAGTTTACCTGGTGTCCACATTCCTATGAACGTAAACTCAGGTGGCAAATTTCCAGGCTGAAATCTAGAAATTGACTGCACAGTGAGTAGAAACCAAAGCAATCAGGCCTTCCAAATAAAACCCCCCACATAACAGTCTTACTTAATAGGAGGGGGGTTGCCGTGTTACATTTAGACATGGCCAAGCCTGAATAATCTTATGGCAGGCTTTTAAAAATGGGGTAAAGGAAATGTGCAAAGAGGGCTTTGGTTGACTTTGGGTGTCCTAACCCTGCACTTAAGAGTTCAGCATTCACAATTCTATTAACTTCAGAATGACTCCTGGGCTTAATAGAGCTGCTTCGCTAGATTTTACTGGGGACCTAGCCCACTGTGGCATCAATCCCCTCTGTGCCTCCTAAGCCAACTAGTGTTAAGTTTATTCTAAACCCCCTCAAAGGAGCTCCAATAAATCTGACTAGCACTCAAATGTAAGTATCAGCTAGAGCAGCCAAGGGTGATGAAAATGAAGAGAGCCAGAGCCAACTTTAGTAACTGATTGATACTATGCCAAAACACCCTCAGACAAATTCATCCCTCGCGTAAGTCCTTTGACTGCGACGGATTTATACCAGGGAAGAAAATTTGCCCAACGTTGCTTCTGATTACTGGGGAATTTCAGTTCTAAAATCAGGGGATAAAGTTGCTGACCCGAGTGTAATGAAGAGACATGGACTGGCAGGGCTCAAATAAATGAAGATAGAAACTCATTGTATCATGCTCCCCTGAAAGTCAATTTGCCCTTGTGAAACTTTTACTCTAAAGAAAGGAGAGATGAATATATATATATATTTGGCACTCTCCAGATCTGCTCCATGAGCAGGAGATAAAGTGTGCATTCGCCGTTGCTGCAAACAACATTATTGAGATTAAATCGGAGCAGAGAAAAAGAAAATGTGTTGTTCGGTCTCAGCCTCAGAGAATCCTGGACAACAACAGCAGCAGCAAAACAAGTAAGAGTTCAAAGCAGGAAGATAATATAACAGGGTAAGAAAGGGGCTGTGTTGAGGGAGCCAGGGAGTGGGGCATCACACACGAAAAGGCAGCAA
Source organism: Podarcis pityusensis (assembly GCF_964106645.2). Taxonomy (NCBI): domain Eukaryota; kingdom Metazoa; phylum Chordata; class Lepidosauria; order Squamata; family Lacertidae; genus Podarcis; species Podarcis pityusensis. Next base: position 16,920,446 of record NC_138042.1, on the reverse strand, counting down.
GGAATTGTGAAGTGACATATTGTGATAAATAATGTGAGAAGGAACCTAGAAGAAAGCAGTAGAGCAAAAGAAAATGTGTGTGAGAGAACTGCAGAACAGGACGAGATCTGAAGGTCATCTTTTTCTAGATCCCTCCTTTGAAGCAAGATCTTCTGAACCTTGAAATCCCTTTACTAGGTGAGACTTCATCATCTAGATTTCCATGTTACAGAAGGTGAGGAGTAGGAAATACATATTGGATTGTCTCCAGCAGAGCTTTACACAGACTCACCAAATGTCCCTATTCTCCCTGATTTAGAGAAGCTGTCCCGGTTTCTGATTTGATCCCAGAATGTCCCGCTTTTCCTTAGGACGTCCCTGTTGTCCGACCCCTGAGCCATCTGAAGCCAATCCTGTATAGGGAAGTTTTTTTAATGTTTAATGTTTTATTATGTTTTCATATATGTTGGAAACCGCCCTGAGTGGCTGAGGCAACCCAATAAGATGTGTACTGGGTTGTGTAAATACTAAAATTATCATTGTGGAATGGGATGCCCCTATTTTCTTTTCTTTTTTGTTTTTGTTGATTTTATTAGGACTTCCCTATTTTCATCAGAGAGATGTTGGAGGGTATGTTTACACAGTATCAGACCCACTGAAATTAATGGACCTGTGTTCACCTTGTGGATTGATTTCACAAGGTCTGCTCTGCATACGACTAGTTCTTAATGCAGCTCTTTGTGTTTAGAATGAGCGCTCACACCTTCCTTTGTGGGCGCCCTTTGTGGGACCGCACACAGCACCTCGGCCCACATGGGACCCACCAGCTGGTTGGGCTGGCCTGCCTCCCTGTGCTAGTCATTGGAGGTTCCCGCCAAACCTCAGTTAGCCAATCAGTACCGCAGGGAGGCGGGACCAGTTGTTTAATTAGGAGGTACAACTTTGGCGGTTTTAGGTCTGGGGCGGGTGAAATCCTTTAGTCTATCTTCCCTATATGGGGGGGTTGAAGTGGCAACTCACCCCCCCCACACACACACACAGCGGCGATTCCAGGGTCCCCTCTTAAAGGGGTTTGTAAAATGGGAGTCACTGGCCATACACTGAAATGTTGTCAGTGAACTCCCCTGCATTGCGGGGATATGGGGTGGGCTGCCAGCGTACACAAGTGTCTTGCTGTGCACCCTCCCATATCCCATTTACCCTGAGGAGCCTCAGTTCCCCCAGCTGTGGTGCTGGGAGGGATACACGCCCAATGCCTAAGCCAAGGTCTTCCTATATCTGAAAGGTTTAATAAAGTTGTGGCCAATTTTTAATTCCATAACACATTGTCATGAGTCATTATTCCTTCTGGTGGTCTCTCAGGGCCAGGGGGGGTCTCCATCTGGCCACGCAAAACTGGTACAGCTATGCATCGTTTGAGCCTTCAGATGATAGAGTGAACAATCTCCACAAAAAACGCCGGTGCTTGCACTGACATTGAGGGTGCCATAAGCTCTGCCTCGCTGTGATGGGTCTGTGGCAGTGCATTTGCAGCAATGTGCAAGTCACTGCAGTCGACAAGCAATAAACATGTATGTGCAGTCTGGAGCAGAGATGCCTGCAGGCCTGAGAGGAAAGGTAGCAAATATACACCAAGACAAATCAAGTAAGGTGGCATTAGTCTCCCAGATTTACATTATGTAATAATGAGCAGCAAATAAGGATGGAGGTTGAAACTGTTGAGATTCCTGCTCCGTGTTTGCAGTCATGAGATTGTTGTCTATCACATGACGTTGTATGTTTTCATTCCACAGTGTGGGAAGTGATGGAGACAGGGTGTTTTGTGTTGCTGTGTTCCGGAAAGTGGGGCTATTGTCCTTTGTTTCTTTCTCTTTGCTGTCTGATGAGAAAGAGGAAGGAGCTAAGTCAGAATGCTCCAAGTGTATTATATGTAAATAAACGTAGATTAGCCAAAATGCTGTGCTACTGAGTTCTGTTATGCAAACTGCGAATACTCTGTGGATTCCTAAGTGTGCTGATGCTTCTTGGTATCAATCGCTGTGATGTTTGGGCAGAAGAAAGCTTTTGAAGCTCCCGAATGACCGACCAGGAGGGAGAGTTGGGCATGTGTCTTTGCCAGAGTCCTACACAAGATAGGATGATCCTAACAGAAACATCAACTTTCAATTTTGAAAAGTCAACTTTCAATTTTGTGTGAAATTGGAATTAATTTGATGTTAATTTGTCGAAAAACTTTGAGAAGCTATAAGTAATTGGCAAAAAAAAAAAAAGGAAGCACTTTTTCACATAGGATGCTATGGAGTTCACTCTCACAAAATGTCGTGATGGCCACCATTTTGGATAGCTTTAAAGGGAGTTTAAGTAAATTCATGGGGGATAAAACTATCAGTGGCTACTAGCTGTGTTCTAACTCCACTCCCAAGGGCAATACGCCTCTGAATACCACTTTCTGGGAAGAAAAAGTAGGGAGTGTACTATGGAACTCATGACTTGTTTGCAGGTTTCTCGCAGGCATCTGTTTGGCCACTGTGAGCAGAGAATGCTCTCCTAGTACAGTGGTACCTCTGGTTACGTACTTAATTCATTCTGGAGGTCCGTTCTTACCCTGAAACTGTTCTTAACCTGAAGCACCGCTTTAGCTAATGGGGCCTCCCGCTGCTGCTGCACCGCCGCCACACGATTTCTGTTCTCATCCTGAAGCAAAGTTCTTAACCTGAGGTACTATTTCTGGGTTAGCAGAGTCTGTAACCTAAAGCGTCTGTAACCTGAAGCATATGTAACCCGAGGTACCACTGTATAGCCTTTGGTCTGATCCAGCAGGGTTCTTCTTATATTATTTTGACATTGTTGTTGTTGTTGTTGTTGTTGTTGCTGTTGTTATTCCCTGCCCATGTGGCTGGGTTGCCCCAGCCTCTGGGAGGCTTCCAACATATATAAAAACATAATAAATCAACAAACATTACAAAAAAAATTCCCAACAGAGGGCTGCGATTTTCAGATGTCTTCTAAAAGTTATTTATCTCATTAACATCTGAAGGGAGGACGTTCCACAGGGCGGGCGCCACTGTCGAGAAGGCCCTCTGCCTGGTTCCCTGTAGCTTCACTTCTTGGAGTGAGGGAACCACCAGAAGCTGGACATAAACATATGTTGCGAAGCAAGTGCACAAGTACATTCAAGGGCCAAGACTGGCCACCCACCACAACTAAAGTTTGCTGCCATGTGAAGTATGGAATCCCCACTCACCAGGTCTGATGCAACAGTAACAGAATTCTTCCATCGCAATGTCTGTCTTTAGAAATCTAATTGTTTCCTTGCCAGACAGATAGTGTTGGAGGTGGCTGTAGCAGAAGGAGAGATAAAACTCTCTATTCTCTGATTGAGAACAATCTGTTCTCTAAAAGTTAAAAAAAAAAAAAAATTCCCAGAGACTCCTCTGACGGCCATTGAGCATCTTAAAGACTTTTCTCTGAGGTAGTGACACACTGAATGGGTTTACATTCTGTTGTAAAGTATTAATAATGATACCTGACAGCAACAGTATATCAAAGTAATGAAATTAAGCAGAGGTATCATAACTAAAGTTACCATTTATATACCACTATAAACTAAACTGGTTGTGATTTATCAGTTATATGAGTACTGTTACACAGTCAGTGTTATCGTCGCCATGTCAGGGGGACATGTTTCTCCATTCATCCACGAAATATCGTACTTTTACCTTGGGAACAAAGCTTACAATAGTTTCAGGAGGATTCTAAACTAGGGCTATTTAAACACATGATAGGGTGTCAAACATACATGCCCCTCCATCTTAGTTTTAGGGATCCCAGCATTTACGTTGGGTTGAGTTTCCTTGAAATGAAGGTCAGTGAGTGGTGTTCGCGGGATACAAGTTTTACTTACAGACATGTTGAACGGGCTTGCCGGCTGCAGCAGTGTCACCAAACCACCACCAGCAGGTGGATGACTGTCGCTTACTGGAAGGGACAGGGCAAAGGGCGAGGCAGTGTGATGCCAATGCATTGCCAAAGACAAGCCAGCGCTCCTGTCACTGTGCTGACTTTCCTACTGCCTCTCCCTTCCCGTAAGCTCAGATGCTAGCAGAGCAGCTCTGCCCACCTGGAGACCTCATTCTGCATGTACATACAGGCTGAGCATGATATAGAACCAGCATTCCAGTGTCAGTGTGGTGTAGTGGTTAGTCCTGTGTGAGTGCCTGGAGGCGGTTGGAGGATGGATGGCAGCTAACGGATTGAGGCTGAATCCTGACATGACAGAAGTACTGTTTTTGGGGGACAGGGGGCGGGCGGGTGTGGGGGACTCCCTAGTCCTGAATGAGGCAACTGTGTACTAAAGGACGAGGTGTGCAGCCTAGGAGTCATTTTGTAGTTACAGCTGTCCATGGAGGCGCAGGCCAATTCTGTGTCCAGGGCAGCTGTCTACCAGCTCCATCTGGTACGCAGGCTGAGACCCTACCTGCCCGTGGACTGCCTTGCCAGAGTGGTGCACGCTCTGGTTATCTCCCACTTGGACTACTGCAACATGCTGTACGTGGGGCTACATTTGAAGGTGACCCGGAAACTACAACTAATCCAGAATACGGCAGCTAGACTGGTGACTGGGAGTGCCCGCCAAGACCACATAACACCGGTCTTGAAAGATCTACGTTGGCTCCCAGTAAGTTTCCGAGCACAATCAAAGCGTTGGTGCTGACTTTTAAAGTCCTAAATGGCCTCGGTCCAGTAGACCTGAAGGAGCGTCTCCACCCCCATCGTTCAGCCTGGACACTGAGGTCCAGCGTCGAGGGCCTTCTGGCGGTTCCCTCCCTACGAGAAGCAAAGTGACAGGGAACCAGGCAGAGAGCCTTCTCGGTGGTGGCGCCTGCCCTGTGGAACGCCCTTCCATCAGATGTCAAAGAAATAAACAACTATCTCACGTTTAGAGGACATCTGAAGGCATCCCTGTTTAAGGAAGTTTTTAATGACTGATGTCTTAATGTATTTTTAATCTTTTGTTGGAAGCCACCCAGAGTGGCTGGGGAAACCCAGTGAGATGGGCAGGGTATAAATAATAAGTTGCTGCTGCTGCTGTTGTTGTTGTTGTTGTGTCAGACTAGGACCTGGGTCACATGGGTACAACTCCTCACTTGGCCATGAAACTCACTTGGTGACCTTGGGCCAGCTCCAACTTCTCAGCCTATCCTACCTTGTAGTGGGAATTGAATGAGGAAGAGGGAGAACAGTTCACACACACCCCGGAGAAAAAGGTGTAAATACAAAGAATAAATATAGTGGTACCTCGGGTTACATACGCTTCAGGTTACATACGCTTCAGGTTACAGACTCCGCTAACCCAGAAATAGTGCTTCAGGTTAAGAACTTTGCTTCAGGATGAGAACAGAAATTGTGCTCCAGCGGCGTGGCAGCAGCAGGAGGCCCCATTAGCTAAAGTGGTGCTTCAGGTTAAGAACAGTTTCAGGTTAAGAACAGACCTCCAGAACGAATTAAGTACTTAACCCGAGGTACCACTGTAAACATATAAATTGCTAACAGAACTCTTCCTCAGATTCTCATGGTGGCTAACAAAGTTCTAACTTCCAGATTCTTTCAGAGATTAAGGCAGGCCTTTGTGTGTTCTTTAGGCTCGGTTCCAAGATTGAATTCCAAAATCTTCAAGCTCAGCTATCCAATTCATCTGGCCAGGCAGAGGGCAAAAGGATGAGTCATTCCTAGGGATAAATGAATATGTCAGTTGTGGTTTCCATCTGTTTCTCTCTTTTCTTTTCTTTTGCAATCTTAGGTTCAGTTGACCACATTTCTATATCAAAAGTTTGTCAGCATCTCAGTGGTATTTCTCCTAACAGACATGTTTTTGTCTGCATGTTTGTCTAATATAATACATTTTCGTGTGTTGTTTTCACCAAGTTATGCACTTTTTTCTTGTGCCTGCTTTTCCCTAACATGCATTTTGTATACACTGTGTTCTTGCTGTTGGAGAACTGTATCAAAGAAATTCAGAGAACTGAGGATTTTGAAGCATAGCTGGGTTGTTAGGTTCACAAAAATGTCAATCCAACCAAATTTATCCCCACATCCCTAGGCATCACCGCTCCCCCAACCTTTCATCCCTGTTGACAAAAGCACCAGATGGACTGATAACCCTCAGGTAACACAGAGACATGCCTAGGCACAATGGGCAAATATATTGTTAGACCATTCCCTATATTCTTGCTACTCCAGGGACTTTTACAGTTGGAAGAAGACAAAGTTGGGGTCTTTAAGTTTGCAGATGACACCACCATAATGGGTTTAATAACAGGTGGAGACGAATCAGCGTATAGAGGGGAGGTCCAAAAAATATCTACATGGTGCCTAGGGAACAACTTGCACCTTAATGTCAGCAAGACAAAGGAGATGGTGTTGGACTTTCAGAGGAAGAGAGGAGAACTAGCCCCGCTGTACATCGGGGAGGGCTGTGTGGAGAGAATCTCTTCCTTTAAATTCCTGGGAGTTTATCTCAGTGAAGACCTTACTTGGAAAATCAATACAACCCAGGTGGTTAAGAAAGCCCAACAGAGACTCCATTTCCTCAGCGGATTGCGGAAGAACGATGTCAATCAACATTTGATGATCTCCTTCTACCGGTCCACAATAGAAAGTCTCCCTTCATACTGCATCACAGTATGGTACACTGGTTTGACAGCAACGGATAGGAAGTGGCTACAGAGGGTGGTGAATTCAGCTCAAGATATTATGGGCTGTCCCGTGAATCCACTGGATGACATCACAGAAGAAAGTTGCCTCAGGAGAGTGAGGAAAATTATCAGGGATGATTCACACCCTGGCCGGTACTTTCTTGATCTCTTGCCCTCGGGCAGAAGATATAGAAGCATGATTAGTCGCACCAACAGAGTAAAGAAGAGCTTCTATCCGTGGGTTGTTAGGCTGCTGAATGAAAAGATAACAACAGGGCAACTGACTTTTGGGTTTGGTGTGTGTGTGTGTCAGTAAACGAGGGGAATTAAGACTAAGAGAGCTGAGTGGGGGGTGCTCGTGTAATCTCACTGTATACAAGTTGTACAAGTGACAATAAAGTATTTCAATTAATGGGATCATCCTGACTCACCCTCCAAACATATTAGCTACACAGCACAAAGCTATGGTCGGTCTTAGCCCCATCACTTGACCATCTGCCTCATCTCTGATGGCAGGGGGTTGCAGAGCAAATCCATCAGGAATAATCTTAATACTCATGCAGCGTGGTTCTTCACAGATCTCTCTTCGCCAAGTTTCAAAACAAGGTAGTGTTCAAAACAAGGTAGGTCACATCTGCAGTTCTAAATGGCCTACAATCAACTCTTCCAGCTATCCAAGTTGGCAATTAATCAAATCACGAGTTTGCAAGTTGTTCTTTCTCAGCACCAAACCACATAAGCCAACACTCTTGTCCCTGGTCTAGCTCTGGCCTTGACGAGTGTAGATCTTGGGGTGAATACAGCCCATTAGTCTTTCAGTGTTAATTGTCTTGACAGAAGGCCAGAGAAACCAGAAGGGATGCCAAAAATAATTCTCTTTTAACACCCCACCAAGAGCATCACATTTCTGTTGCAAGCTCCATTACACTCTGCTCACCACGAAACCTTTCAGCAGTAATAGATTTACTGGCAAAGTTCTCTTTGTTTGGCTATGAAAAGGTTCATAGTGCAGGAGGTATAAGGGTCACTGAGATAGGAAGCTCATGCTCTGTGTTGACTGCTTCTTGGACAGGGTCATTAACTGTGAACAGTCCTTCTAATTAAAGACTGCCAATATATAATTATTAGCCGAGGAAGCCTGTCCCAATGTTAAACTTAAACAAAGACGCTTTAAAGATCCAAGAACAGAAATCATTTAATTAGAAGAGAGACAATTTAATTAGTGGCTCTGAGACATTTGTAAAAAGAGTCTATTCTTGTGCACCTTTTCCACAAAAGGAGAAGTTTCTTTCGAAACTTCCACAAACAAAATCTAAACATTATGAAATCTATTGAGGAAAGCAACTATTATAAAAAGGCATTCAGTGTTATTAAATATGAGATATATTAAGAGCACATACTGGAAGCTCTAGGGACTTTGAGAAAGCATTCCCGCCTTTGCCAAAAGCAGAAAACTGTGGCCATAGTTTCAAATCAGATACAGTAATCCCTAACCTTACTGCTGGCATGCATGGTGCATGTCGTATTGTATATGGATCTGATCTAGTATTATCCCAAATCCAATGAAATACATGCCTTTCAAATAACATTTTGCAGGATTATTACGCTAGGGGAAAAATTCTAACCTTCCAAACAGAAGTGAACAGGTACATCAAGTTGTCTAAAACTGAACACTTTTATTTAAGGAAGACAACACATTTACAAAGACATTTGCCTTTGTTGCTCTAAGCATTTACATGAGTCGGTGATCTTAAACATAGGTATTAATCCAGTAACTACATGCTGAAGATGAGAGTTTTAATAATGCAATGGTTTCGGAACCTGGAATCTTCTGCAGTCTGTTCTGGCAGCCAACGACACAATGGAGGAAATACTGCTAGAAGTGAAACAGGAAAGAGGTCTTCAGAATACCCAACTTCAAACATAAGGTGTTAAAGAAAGATACAGTGGGGTGAGACTACAGACACACTGATAAAAAGTCTGATGGTGAGACTGCATTCATCAGCATAATACAGACCTTCCAAGTGTCCCTATTTTCCAGGGACGTCCCTGATTTAGAGAAACCATCCCAGTTTCTGATTTGATCCTAGAATGTCCCATTTTTCCTTAGGATGTCCCTATTTTCAGTGGAGAAATGTTGGAGGGTATAGAGTTATCCAACCCTCAAGCCATCTAAAGGCAATCCTATATAGCAGGCATGTCCAACCAGTCGATCACGGGGCATCCCTGGTCGATCCTGGTCAATCTGATCGATCAACAAGCTCAACAACTTTGGTTTTGGTGAAGGCTCTCCCCAAAAAGCTCAACAACTGTGCTCAATCCAATGGGTAGAACATTGCCAGTTTTTTTTATAGTGGGAGCAAATCGCAGTCTCTTGGGAGTTGTACATGCCTGCTATATAGGAATCTTTTTTTTAATGTTAAATTTTGGAAGCTGCCCAGAGTGGCTGGGACAACCCAGTAAGATGTGTGGTGGTATAAACAGTAAAATTATCATTATGGAATGGGACATCCCTATTTTCATCGGATAAATGTTGGAGGGTTTGAGCACATCAGCTGCTTGTTTCTAGCTTTAAATAATCCAAGGCATGCTTGGAAATGAGCAATTCTTCAAAACGAAGAACAGTTTAGTTATAATAATAATAATAATAATAATAATAATAATAATATATTTGTACCCCGCCTATCTGGCTGGGTTTCCAGCTACTCTGGGCGGCTTCCAACAAAGATTAAAAATACATTAAAATGTCACACATTAAAAACTTCCCGGAACAGGGCTGCCTTCAGATGTCTTCTAAATGTCAGGTAGTTGTTTATCTCTTTGACATCTGATGGGAGGGCGTTCCACAGGGCAGGCGCCACTACCGAAAAGGCCCTCGGTGTCTGGGCAGAATAATGGGGGTGGAGACACTCCTTCAGGTATACTGGGCTGAGGCCATTTAGGGCTTTAAAGGTCAACACCAACACTTTGAATTGTGCAGCAGCCCCCAGTCACCAGGCTAGCTGCCGCATTCTGGATTAGTTGTAGTTTCTGGGTCACCTTCAAATGTAGCCCAACGTAGAGCGCATTGAAGTCCAAGCAGGAGATAACCAGGGCATGCACCACTCTGATGAGACAGTTCGCTGGCAGGTAGGGTCTCAGCCTGCGTACCAGATGGAGCTGGTAGACAGCTGAATTGACCTGCGCCTCCATGGACAGCTGTGAGTCCAAAATGACTCCCAGGCTGTGCCCCTGGTCCTTCAGGGGCACAGTTACCCCATTCAGGACCAGGGAGTCCTCCACACCAGCCCTCTCCCTGTCCCCCAAGAACAGTACTTCTGTCTTGTCAGAATTCAACTTCAATCCATTGGTCGCCATCCATCCTCCAACTGCCTCCAGACACTCACACAGGACCTTCACCGCCTTCACTGGTTCTGATTTGAAAGGGATGTAGAGCTGGGTATCATCTGCATATTGATGAACACCCAGCCCAAACCCCCTGATCTCTCCCAGTGGCTTCGTGTAGATGTTAAAAAGCATGGGGGAGAGGACAGAACCCTGAGACACCCGACAAGTGAGGGCCCAGGGGTCTGAACACTCATCCCCCACCACCACATTCTGGACACGGACAGGAGGAAGGAGCGGAACCGCTGTATAACAGTGCCCCCAGCTCCCAGCCCCTCAAGACGGTCCAGAAGGATGTTATGGTTGATTGTATCAAAGGCTGCTGAGAGATCCAGCAGAGCTAGGAAACAGGTCTCACCTTTGTCCCTAGCCCGCCGGAGATCATCAACCAGCGCGACCAAGGCAGTTTCAGGCCCATGATGAGGCCTGAATCCTGATTGGAAGGGATCCAAATTGTCTGCATGCTACAGTAAGTGAAATATAGAGTTAAAATGATCTGGTGGGAGTGCGTGCCTGTGAAAATGCAGAGGAGAGAAAGCAGGCCATTATATAGCACATGACTCTTTTTTTAACAAAAAAGTAAGTACAGCTACTTCCTTACATAAGAACCAGCTCTTTACAAGCACAGAGAAGGGAGATTGAGAATTGGGGGTGGTATCCCACAGTAAGTGCATTGGGGTTCACACATCTGAGAGAATGGCACATAAAACAGAACACAAGCCAGAATTTAAAAAGAACAGCATTTAATTAATTGGGTAAGAGACATTTCCTAGCTTCCGACCATCAAACGGACTTCATTTTGAGCTTGTGCTTCAAATTACCTGTGAGACTTATCTACTGAAGACAGACCTAATCGGAACAAATGGTGAAAGCTTTCAAGGCTTCAAAAGCTTGATATGCAAAGATGGCTGGAATTCAAATGCTAGCCGCTGCCGAAGTGTACTACACAAAGCTTTCAAAATACAAATTAACCCATTTACCGTGTTTTAGATAAGCAAAGTATCATAGGTCCCTCATCTCTTAAGAAATTCCCCAGGCTTTCTAAAATCCTTGATTATTATTATTTTGATTTTTTTTTTAATGTACCCAAAATTGGAAAATGGAGGTGTTTCAAGATCCAATGCCATTTTGGAGAATTAAAGAGCATTAAAGAGCTGAAAACCCTGTTTTCGGGGTGCGTGGGTTGGGGGTGTTTTCTCATCTAGGCAGTTCTTCCTGCCTGGTACTCTCAGATGGTTCCCAAGTGAAAATAAAAAGTAAATAAATTCCAAAACTGGTAGCAAGCACCAAAAATTTACTTAACTTTCTTTAACTCTCTCTCTCTCTCACACACACACACACACACACACACACACAAATTATACTTTTGAGGCTACCATTTAGGCATTTGGAAGTTCCCAATTTTTATATTTTAAAAAATCTATTTATTTATCAATATCAGGGAACACAACAGACTTTAACTCTCTAAGCACGTAACACAGCAAAATAGGGATACAGTTTTATTGTTAGGAAATCGGAATCACGTGGCATTCAGATATAAAAGCAAAAGAGGCACCTCAAAATCAAGATATTGTGTGTACTTTCCATGTCCCTCAATGGTAAAAAGAGAAATGCACACAAACCCTCCATGTGTCCCTATTTTCCAGGGACAGTCGCAGATTTACAGAAACTGTCCAAGTTTCTGCTTTGATCCCAGAATGTCCCACTTTTCCTTAGGACATCCCTGTTTTCATCAGAGGGTATGGAGTTATCAGACACCCAAGCCATCTGAAAGCAGCCTGGTATAGGGAAGTTTTTTAATGTTCAATGTTTTATTATGTTTTTATATAGGTTGGAAGCAACCAAGAGTGCTATGTTTTAGACAGTAGTAGCAGTGGTAGTGGTAATTAATAATAATAATAATAATAATAATAATAATAATAAATAATAATAATAATAATAATAATAGAAGAAGAATAGAATGTCCCTATTTTCATCGGAGAAATGTTGGCGGGTATGATGCACATAGCTTGGTTTCAAAAAGTCTTTTTGTTCCGGCTATTTCAAAGATCCAGTAAGAAAGGTGTGGGAATCATTGAGTCCTTCTGTTGTTGCTGAACTATAAGTCCCACCATCCTGGCCATGATTGCTAGGACTGATGCTAGTTGTAGTTCAGCAACAATTGGAGGGACAATATATCCCCAGTGGTACAATATGCTATACTGTAGTGGCCTGGATGAAGATGTCTGAATGTTGAATATAGTAGCATTGGGGAATATCTGGATTGGTGCAGCTTTAAAGGTAAAGGTAAAGACACCCCTGACCATTAGGTCCAGTCGTGGCCGACTCTGGGATTGCGGCGCTCATCTCGCTTTATTGGCCGAGGGAGCCGGCGTACAGCTTCCGGGTCATGTGGCCAGCATGACTAAGCCACTTCTGGCGAACCAGAGCAGCGCACGGAAACGCCGTTAACCTTCCCGCTGGAGCAGTACCTATTTATCTACTTGCACCAACGTGCTTTCGAACTGCTAGGTTGGCAGGAGCAGGGACCGAGCAACGGGAGCTCACCCCATCGCGGGGATTCAAACTGCTGACCTTCTGATCAGCAAGTCCTAGGCTCTGTGGTTTAACCCACAGCACCACCCGCGTCCCTGGTGCAGCTTTACATAGCTATAAATTCCTCTTTCCGTGGAGAGAGGGGAAAGAGGAGGAGCTGAACTTCCTGGAACACTAGAGTCCCATTATTTAACAGAGGATGCATTTGGGGTTGGGCAGAATGTGTCCACTCCACCAGTGGGGTGGACCAATTGCCATTGCAAGAGGTAAGTTGCAGGAGAAGGAAACAGAGAGACTTCTTCTGACTAGGTTTCCATTATCCATGCTAATGAAGGATGATTTGATCTTAATGCTGAGTGAATAGATCGAACGGAGAAGGATGTTGCAGCCCCTTGGCATCCCTCAGGATAGTGTGATAAGAATTAGGAGATTCCTCAGAAGCATTTTGCAGGACATTCAAGGTTGATAGGCAATGGCTATCTGAATAGGAAGAGAGGGAGAGCTAGGAACTTGTTGTCATGGCAATAGACATGATTTCCACAATGGGGTTTGGGAGAATTTTAAAATGGAAGCCGTCAGGCAAATCTAAGTCATCATGCCCAATGTAAGCAGCAACAGATTGGGGGCACTCAAAAGACATAACAGTTTGATGGTGTCATAAGCTTTTGTACACTAGAGTTCGTCTTCAGATGCATAAACTGTAATCCTCATCTGGTGTATTACAAGCACACAAACACACATGAGTACAGAGAATTACAGTGACCAGTTCACAGAATGATCATATTATAATGAGTTACTGTTGTTGTGAATTCTCATCCTGGATACGTATGGGATCTATCTATATATACTATTTATATGCGTTCCCTTTATGATCCATATGCATATATGTGATATATCTAATGGAGGACAGCACTGTCATTCATCTGACAAAGTGAGCTCTAAAGCTTGTGCCACAGTAATAACTAAGGCTACCTCCAGACTGTCAATAGGCTGCAGGAGGGATTTGCTTGCACGTTGGAAATTTAGGTTTGTGCAATTTGAGTGGATTGCAAAGCTATGGGACAACAGAATCAATTTTTAAAGACTTTTTGTGGTTAGGAAAATGATGAGGAAAGGCACTAAAAAGTGTGAGATAATGATTGACTGATGGGAAGATGCATAGCCCTTATGAAAATTAATCAGAACGAATGCTCCAGAAAGGGCAGTCTTTGTGTAACCTCTGTGCAGACAAATCCAGAAAAACGCTCAAGAAAAGGGTAACCTGGAGGAGCCCTCAGGTTTTAAGGTGTCACAAGGCTATTGTTGTTGTTTTTTAAATAATATTTATTAAGATTTAAAAGGTTACAAAGAGAGAAAATAGAAAACAGCATATTAAGCAAAAACAAAACATCACATCACAATAAAGAGGGGGGGAAAGAGCTAGAAAAATAAAAACAGTTAGAAAAAAAAAAGAAACACAATGAACCTTCCCATCACTTATCTTTCATTTGCTTGTTTCCTTGACCTCCTCACACCTCCCTTTTTTGTATTCTAGTTCAGTTAGCTATTTCAGCAAGTCCTTTCCATCTTTTCCAATTTTTGTCCTATATTTTATCTTAATATAATGTAACTTTACTTTCCCTCCTTTCACCATTTAACAATCTGTTTTTTCTTAATCCTTTATAGCATTTCTGCTAAAACCACCTTACTTCATTCCAACATCCTTCTAACATTCCTTAATTTTACAATGTTTCTGTAAATAAACTTTAAATTTCTTCCAATCTTCTTCCACCGACTCTTCACAAGACTATTGTTTTTATTGTGACTGATTCACAGTTATCCTTCTGGATTCCAACACTCTCATAGAAACATTATAGAAACAGACATGCAGCACAAAGATGCTACAATCAGTTCAGGGAATCCAGTCTTTCTATCCCATCCACGGGGCTAGAGATGGATGGACCAGTCTGTTTCTGGTCCTATGTCAGTTTTGCAATAGTTAATCTGTCTATTCTATTTCCTGAAAAATTATTTGATAAAAAAACTGCACCCAAAATCCCATGTAACTTGTACACATTTCCCCCTAAAAAATTCTCTTGAGGTACATTTTTTAATGCATTTCTGTCAAAAGTATGTATTCTGATTATTCTTGGTGGTGGGACACTGGGGAGAAGTCTGGGGAAGGAATGAGCTGAGGCGTGCTAGAAGCATGGGGGGTTAAACAATCAAGGGGGGGTCAGGAGAAGGAGGTCCTCCCATGACAGGATTATTTATTATTTATGGAATTTATATACCGCCCTATACCCGGAGGTCTCAGGGCGGTTCACAGAACAAAATCAAAATATATAATCAAAATAAAAACAACAACCCAAAACTCCACCACATTTTCATCATCATCAAACCTTTTATTGGCATCACATCCAAACATCCAAAACAAATCAATACAGAATTACCACTTCCCCAGTGTCACAAAACATTTGCTAAAAGAAAGGAGGCAGAGCAGTCTATCGTCACATCTCTAGGTCTCCAGGGAGATCAGTCGTCTGGAGTGTATTTCGACGACAAAAAAACCAAATAGAGATATTTAGCCACTAACTTGGTGAGCTCTTGATCATTCCCCAGTAATAGAAAATGTATGACCACCAACTCTGGTTTCCATTTGGGGATGCAGAGTTGATCTATAAATTGCTGATGGAGACCAGCATATAGTTTACAATTGAGAACCATACGTGTGAGGGTTTCCACCAGGTGGTCTTCACCTGGGCAAGTTCTTTCTCCTTCCACCCTGCCTGAGAACCTTCCCCAAAGGAGGTTTGATGGATTTGAATTGAACCTGGCCAGCAAAAATGCCCTTCTTTCTTGAGGGTTAAACAGAAATTCAAGGTAATTGTGGTTAGTTTCATGTGCCCAAGAAAGTTGAAAATAAAGAGGGAAACATGTTCCCCACCACATTATGAAAGGACATAGGATGTGAATCAAATCAACCAAAGGCCTGGCTAAAAAGGAACATTTTTGCCAGGTACCTAAAGATGTATAATGAAGGTACCAGGTAAACTTCCCTGGGGAGAGCATTCCACAGACAGGGAGCCACTGCAGAGAATTCCTGTTCTCATGTTGCCACCCTCTAGACCTCTCAAGGACACAAAGAAGGGCCTCAGAAGATGATATTGGTGTTAGTGGCTTAGAGTCACAGTGTGAGTGCAGACTTAGAGAGGGGGAAGTCAGAAGTTGCTCTTGCTAACTGTTACGGCTAAAATCTGGGTGCGGGGTTACTCTGCCACCCAGCTCATCGGACTAAGTCCGTGGGTCCCTGCGGAAGAAAGTGAGCTCAGCCGGACGCAGGAGCAAACTACAGAAGATCCAAGTTTATTGCGCAACAGGTTCAAGGCGAGATTGAACAGCGAGAAAGGGGTGACATGAACTTTTGAAATTTCCCTCCATATCCCAGAATACAGTGCAAAATACATCCCAGTTACATCATGAATACATTAAGAAGAGGTTGGGTTACACAGATTACATCATGAATACATTAGGAAGAGGTTGGGTTACACTGGATTAACATATGGAGGAGGGAGGGGGGAATATGCAGAGAGCTGGAGATATGCGCAGATAAGCACATCCTGAGAAGACAATGGTCCATGTACGCATAGTCTGTCACCTGGCATTGCCCGGAGGAAGGGCTTGGCAGAGCGATTTGACCAGATTAGGGTCTTGACACCTTACTTGAGAGATTATGGAGGACAGGGGAGGGGTGATGGAGTCCTAGAGAAATTGAGCAAATATATTGTAGTGAAGAAGACATGCCCCCCCCTTCCGTAACAGTCCCCCATTCGGAGATAGATTTGCATTAAAGTTCTGTAAGAACTTGCAAATCTTTTCTCCGCACCCTAAATCTTGGTGAGTGGGAATAGGCTCTAATGGAAAAGGAGGTGGGTTGAGCAGGGCAGCAAAAGAGGGAGCAACACTGACGAATACAATGCAACTTGGTATCTACCGTATAGCTGGATATAGGATATTATATAAAAGAACATCTGTTATATTTTGTTACTAAATTACTTGTGGCATTCTAGCTCTTGGGAGAAGCATTTTCAATAATGGTGTATGCTTTACATTTAGCAGGAAGGTCCACTACTGACTGAAAAAAATGCAGTCTGCTTTTTAGCCCCACCGTTTTTGTGTTCTCAGGTGCCAAGCTAGCTCTTCTGTGGTCTCACACCGGCATAGTGGTACAGTAACATATCCTGTTGAATCCCCTCAGGGCTTTCATTTAACCATGTCGCCTGGCACTCACCATAGCTGGCACAGGCTTGGGCATATCATGAGAGATACGTCTGCGCCTTGGCCTTTCTATGGTGGTTTTATTTTTTTCAGGCTCTGGTCTTGCACTCATGGAAAGTTGCTCACTTGCTCTTAAAGGACCAAAAGCTAGTTGCAGCCTGGATACACGTGCCCAATTCCAGCAGAGTCCAATTTGAATTTATCTTGCCCCATGGTTCTCAACTTTTCCAACCAATCTGTTAAAAGAAAACCATTCTTAAAAGGGCACTTTGTCCAAATAAGTCAATTTAACTCTATAAGGGATCATTCCTGCTAAACCAAAGCATATGCACCTTCATGTACCTGGTGTTTTATGGATCCAGAAGCTTGTCCTTGGCAAAACGAGGTTTAACACATTTTAAAATGGATAGGGAAAGTTGGCAGAGTGCCAGGTGGAACAATGAAATGTGGTTATAAATTGAGCTAAACATTGGACTACACAATAGTGTGAGCTATTAGAAAGTATAAAATGCATGAGAATTCTCCATTGGTGTGTAAGCAATAAGACATTAAACATAAAAACAATTACACACAAAAAATTGCCCCCCCCCCCTTTGTGGAAATCACACTGTCAGACACATTTCAACATTCTTACATAATAACACATAATACAAAACAAACTAATTAAATATCAGTTGCATATCTTGACACAATTGTGATCTTTTACGTATGTATCTTTTGAATCCTGGAGCACATGGCTTGAGTTTCAAAAGTGAGAAAATGTCCTTGCAATTCAACTCCTCCCCCCTTTGTCAGCCCCACTCCCCCATTAGTCTATATCCTTTGAAAGAGATAGCTGTGGCTACTTTGAAAACTTTGGTGTCTGTTGTTGCAGGTCTTGTGGTGGCGAAGCTTTTCATTGGATCTGTAGTAACACATCTGTAGAAGTGATATCCTGTAAGGGACAGGGTTTTGGGGGCTTGAAAGACAGTTAGAAAAAGTAAGGAGCAAAAGGCAAAAAGGATGTCTTTCAATTTACGTGGGAAGCTGCAAATAATAAAAATCTTAGCGGATTAAGCATTTCATTCATTCCAATATTATTATCATCACATTTTCATATAATTACTGTTATTATCTGCCCAGTTTGTTTGCTTTCCTTCACTTAGTTTGGCTGTGGAAGAAACGAAGGGACAAAACCTTTGTTAATTTGAACACAATTGGCAAGTTATTAAACATTTTGCTTATGTGGGTCCGAGTTCACGTATCCTGTTTTAAAGGGAAAATTATTTCATGTGAGAAGCCTGTCAGGAAATGCTGTTCCTAAAATTCCCATTGAGGGGGGAATGCTTTGATATTTACCTGTGAAAAGAATTTGGCATGTTAAGATTTGGAACCTGGAAAGCTCTTGACTTTTGATGGGCTAGTTTTTTAACCCTTTTGTCTTACGTAGCCCCTGGAGCAAAGACACATTAAGGTTGATTTCCCTCAATGGTTCCAAGTTTTACATAAGGAAATTTGGATAGGTTTCTCGCACACGCTCTCCAAGCTTCCTTTCCCCTTTACAGTTCCCCCCTTCCCCCCCTCTTTTTTTTTTTTTTTTTTTACTGATCTGGCCTCTGTGCATGTGCAGAGTTCATGTCTCAGCAAACCTTTTATACTATTGAAACTCTTGAATCTTTTGGCTAAATTACCATTTGAATAAGTGAAGGGTAAGGAGTAGATTTAAAAAATAGGGTTAGATTTTAAAACAAAAAGAGAAACTCAGCAATTTAAGTATTCACCAAAGCTAGCAATTTCAGCCCAAGCAAAAGGAGTGCTTCCTTTATGTACAGGAAAGGGCTATCATTATTGGTCATTTTATCTGGTCATTCGCGGAACAATCAACCGCTCTCTTATTTATGAGTAAAAATGGCCAGAGAGTTAGAATTCATAGGAATTTTTTTTTTTTTTTTTTTTTAACATTCTCAGTCATTTCAGCCTTACCATTTGCAGACAAATTTTACTGCCCTTTATTTACAGGATTGGTCAAGGCTAATTCTACTTGATTATTCATTTGTATGTGCTTAAACTTCGAGTAGACTTTTAAGTCTGATTTTTGTAAATAATAGACAAAACGATAAACACTGTAATCACTTAAATGCCTGATATCACCAGTTCTGCTTCAAACATCATGGCTTCACCTCACACCTTTTAAAAAACAAAGAGCAAATCTGGGCTGAATTTCAACACATCACCTCACCAGAATTTAAGAATTACCCTCCAATGCTTGCAGACACATGGCCTTCCACACAGCCACAAATTGGGAGAGTTGAAAGGGACCCTGGGGTCATCTAGTCCAACCCTAAAATACAGGGTTCATAGCAAGATTTGTACTACCAGAGAGACACACACATACTTATGTACACAGACACAACTGGGGAAGAGATCACAAGCCATGCGCCTATCACAAGCCATGCGCCTATCATGTACTAAGGAAGAGGAAAATAAAAGTACCCATAATTAAAACAGCCATAGATTTGATTTAAAAGGAATACAAAAGTGAACAATTTTTTCTGAACTTGCAGAGGAATACTAAGCCTAATCTATGCCCCCCCCCCTTGCAGTTTCCTTTAAAGGAAGCTTACTCGGGAGTAAATTTACCTGGCACAGAATAAGGAGAAGGGAAAAAAAAACAAGACAAAAAAAACTGAAAGAGACAGAATGAAACAAGGGGGGCATTTTCTAAGAAAAGAGGCCAGGACGTCTTATAGAGACTGATATCAGGAGCCTTACAATAACTCTCACAATAACCAAATCAAAGTTAAAACTGGACTCACATAATTTTCTTAGAAGGAACACCATACTTTCATAGGCATATGCTTAATGAAATTTGAAGCAAGCTTGCAGTTTAAACTATGCACACTTAAGAAAGGCAGTCTGCCAGAGACAGAAGGAACAGACAACACACATAACAGACAACATGTAAACATACATATTCTCATATATGTATTAACAGACAACACACATAACAGACAACATGTAAACATATATATTCTCATCCTTTAGTTGGTTATTGCAAGGAGTTGGGCCACTACCTTTGGCTTCCTTAAGTGAAATTAGTAGGAAGGTCCCACATGGTTTTATGAGCCTCCTTGCCTCTTCAAACACACCACCAGTTAATCAAACTGGCAGGGCTCACAACGCTTGGTTGACTGGGTACCCCTTTATGATTCACGCGTGTCTAGACAGAAAAGGGGGAAAGAAAGGGGTCTGTAAGGATTGGTATGTCTAGGGGTTTGGTATGCTTAGTACAGGGACGTATAGTAAAGAAGAGAAGGGACTTCTAGTTGCCTGGCAACTTCCTTAGTGGGTTTTAGAGAGCTCTAGCTATCCGGTTCCTTGCGTTCCCTTTCCTATTTCCTTATTTCCTATTTCCTTATTTCCTTATTTCCTTATTTCCTATAACCTGGGGTCTCTTTCCACTCTGCCGGTCCTGCCCAATTCCTCATGGGCTATCCCTCCTGGCAACCTCCTACCTATCGTCACATCTCAGGAAAAGGGGCCCTACTGGACGCCCGCGCCATGCGGTGCCAGATCGGGTGATCCCTGGATAGAATTTTGAATCGAAAATCCCCCTTGCTTTCGGAAGCGGGCTTACGATACACGTGGTACGTAGATCCGACCGGTGCGGCTGGGATTGATACAGAAAGCAAGACCACTTCCTGCCCCCTTGCCGGGCGCTAAAGAAGTTCGGAAAAGAACTCCAACCCCTTGCTTTCAACTAGGATGTCCGTTGCGGAGAGTCGGCTGTTTTTCAAGTCGGCTCTCTCCGTCTTACCTTCGGACTCCCAATTGGTGCGGCTGGCTGGGGAGTTTAGAGAAAGGGATAGAGCTCAGAGCCCCCCTTTCGGGCTGAGCGGTGGTCCACGGTCTCTCTCACCACTTGGACCAAGAGACAGGCGAGAAGGAGCGATAGAGAGGAGGGCAGAGAATTCAGTTGCCAGGAGACTTCCACCCCCTTCCCACCAGTGCACTGGATTTTTCCTTTTCCTTATACTCACGCGCCTTCTATGATGATCCCGGGATCGATGAATAAGCCGGCTGGATCCCTCTTTGCTCCCCGGCTGAACTCCTGGGGCTTTCGATTACCGCCCGGAAGATGGCCGGGGGTCCAAAGGATCTTCCAGGCAAAATGGCCCGGTGCCGGCTGAAGATTTCGGGGCCCCCGGTCAGCAACGCGGGAGAACCGCATCAAGCCCCACGTTGGGCTGCCAACTGTTACGGCTAAAATCTGGGTGCGGGGTTACTCTGCCACCCAGCTCATCGGACTAAGTCCGTGGGTCCCTGCGGAAGAAAGTGAGCTCAGCCGGACGCAGGAGCAAACTACAGAAGATCCAAGTTTATTGCGCAACAGGTTCAAGGCGAGATTGAACAGCGAGAAAGGGGTGACATGAACTTTTGAAATTTCCCTCCATATCCCAGAATACAGTGCAAAATACATCCCAGTTACATCATGAATACATTAAGAAGAGGTTGGGTTACACAGATTACATCATGAATACATTAGGAAGAGGTTGGGTTACACTGGATTAACATATGGAGGAGGGAGGGGGGAATATGCAGAGAGCTGGAGATATGCGCAGATAAGCACATCCTGAGAAGACAATGGTCCATGTACGCATAGTCTGTCACCTGGCATTGCCCGGAGGAAGGGCTTGGCAGAGCGATTTGACCAGATTAGGGTCTTGACACCTTACTTGAGAGATTATGGAGGACAGGGGAGGGGTGATGGAGTCCTAGAGAAATTGAGCAAATATATTGTAGTGAAGAAGACATGCCCCCCCCTTCCGTAACATAACCAACAGTCCCAGTTTTGCTGGCTCTTCTCCCCCTGTGACACACAGATCGGGGAGAGTCCTGCACATTGTTGAGCAATATGCCAGACAGGCCCAGAGGATGAGCCCAAGCCCTCAATGCAGCCTTTGTCCACTTGGGAGAGATCCAGAATGAGAGACTAGAGGGGCAAGTGCTCAGTTTCAGCCATGTCTCAGCTGAATTAAGACGAGAACTCTCCAGTGTTGTTATTTTCTGTTAACAAAAAGCTAATTGTATTGTGTGCCTTCTGTGCTTCCCTGGCCTGTGGATGACCTGGGCATGCTTGACAGCCAGTCGGTGTAGACGAGCTTAATGAACTAAATGGGCTAACGGCCTGATACAGTAGAAGTCCCCTTCGTATGTTCCTCCTTGCTCGGTGCAGTGGCAGACTTTGGGCTTTCAAATTTCAGCACTACCCTGTGCGACACCAGCGCCCCTGCCCAGCCGCTCTTGCTCCGCTCTAAGTCATGGTTGTGCCCCCCACTATGACGCCCCCCTTGGCTCAGCATCCAGTGTGGGCGAACTGGTTGTGCTCCCTTGCATCTGCTTCTGCGCAGCCGAAAGTTATGGGCATTTACCAACAGAACATACGCACAACGGGTTATTCCATTGTTTGTCCCCAGCAGCTGAGATTTGAAGGAAGGTTCATTTGTCTTTGACAAACAATAGCTCCATGCTTTTCGATGAATATGGCGAGTCCTAGGAGAAAACATAAATTGCATGCCAGCCCAAGGTCCCTTAAGTGTGTCAAACTGGAGAATTGGAGCCATGTCTCAGATAAGAACAACAATAAACACTGCTTAATGTTTTCTGGGCCTGTTTTTAAATAGCATGGATTCCCCTCAGCATGGCAGAAGTTGGCATCAGTCACGGCATCCTAAGTTGCTGCAGTGCCATGTTATTGTGAGTGTTTGTCTGGTTTGGTGGGACCCCATAGCACGTTACATTTCAGCAACACAAGAACCATTGAATGAAACCCGTCTGCTCTTCTCCTTCTGCTATGGAACATGTGGCTGAGCCATTAGCGCACGGATGAAACCATGCCCTTCAATGTCCCTGATAATTGAACTAATGGCTCGTCTCTAACTTCAACAGGAGATTCAGGTTAATAATAATTAATAATTACTGGCACATCTTGGTTAAGAGCTTGCATTTTAAAAGCAACAAATTACATTTATCTTATCTGGTTTAAATGCTAGACGTTGCTGAGTTTATTACTTTCTCTTGGCTTATCATGTCCCAGGGAGCATACCACTCAGCAGTCATTTATTGTGAGAGCTGTCCTTTTTAAAGCCTAATTTGTTTCAGTTGTTAGGAGTGGGGGGGGCAGGGGAGAGGATAAGAAAAGCTACTGGTTATTCTTGACAAGTTTTGTGCCTGTGCCCTGTCTATCACTCTTCCTTGATTTCACCTTTGGGTCTCTCAGGTAAATCCTGATCTATTTGTTTGATTTCGTGAAATATCACTTGATTGTAAAACAAACAAACAAACAAACCCCCCAAGTGGTTTACAAAAAAAACGCCTCAAGAAAATCAGAAAGATTGAGAATAGAGCCGATTGTGATTAAGGGGTATGCAAACTGTGAAGTAACAGCAAATACCATCAAACATCATCATCTGACAACAACAAGAACATGGTAATGGCAGCACAGCATAATAAGATTAAAAATTGTTTAAGACTATTTTAGATGAATGTAAAGTGACAGTCCCCATAAGTGTCAAAGAAGGGGTGACCATCCAAAGTTCAATTTGATGGAGTCATATATCTCTGATAGGGTAGGATACCATAAGCATGGGGAGGCCCCCACCCCTCGGCCCAGTAGACCTGAAAGAGCATGAAAGTGGGAGATAACCAGAGCATGCACCACTCTGGCGAGACAGTCCACGGGCAGGTAGGGTCTCAGCAGACAGTGAAATGACGTGCATAGGTTCTGGCAGAAGACAAACCGCAGTAGAAAGGAAACAGTTCTGCATGTGATGAACACAAGGTGGAACAGACAACCTTCTTCCATCCCTGCTGGCTTTCAATGCAATTTGGATGCCTTATGGTCCAATTGACCAGCACCAGAAAAAACCTCATGCAGCCCAAGTTCTGTATGTTTCCCACTCATAGTTTAGCATTTCCCCTCACTCCACTAGCAGCAATCAACAGAGGGTAGCAGGAAAGCCCAGATGTGTCACATGACATGTCTTTATTATTATTATTTTAATTTTGATGGGGATAAAAAATTGGAGGAGCTGCCCTTTGAGGCAACAGCACTTCATGACGCCACATCTAGCCCTCTGCCTGTCATCCTATCCGCCTGCTGTGCAACGCATGGATCTTCTAGGAAAGCACATTTTGTCTTTCACCAGACCTTGAGGCATTTTCAGTTAGCCAGCTTCTGCCACGGAGACGCAAGAAGCAAGCATCTTCTCTGAGTTCTGTCCCCTGGCCCGCAGAGTGCCTATCGTTTCCCTGATTTGTTGTTATTGCTAATTGTATTAATACTCAAGCTTGCTAATACAGCACAAAAGCAAAATGTATTGCAAGTAATAAAAAGCTTTTAGAGACAATATTTAAACAAGTCAGGCATTTCCTGGCAGCTAATGACTGGCTGGCTTAAGTTGAAGGTCTGTGATAACACGGAGAGCTGTTAACCTATGCAGCCATTAAGCTTCAGGAAACACCTGACCCTGGGATCACTAATGGTCTTATAAATCACAGAAACACCAGACAAGAAGGGGGTGGGGGAAATGCCATATCAGCAGAGAAAGCTGAAAATTTCACTTCAGGTTTCAGAAGATTTTGTGATCAGGAAAGAGGAACATTATTTCCCTTAGTACTGTTATTCGATTTTGAGCATTACGTCTTATGGAGAATCAGTCGAAGATATTGGGCTGTAATAATGAATGATTAGAACTATGACACACCCTAAGGACCACTTTATTTTATTTTAGATGCACATCTAAGATGTTTTAAATATAGAACTAAAAGTATAAAGTGTGATGGGAGCCGTTCCCTGCCAAAAGCATATTTTCTGAACGCATATGGGTAGAGTTAATGAGATTGCCAACTTTTCATCTGGGCCCCGTAATTGTGCCTTTTAACTTTAATTAGGCTTGATGGGTTGACATTAGCAGGTGATGATGACTCTCAGGATTCTCCTGTGTTTAGCCAGGTTCCCAAACCCTGGACGTTATAAAAGACAACTGCAACTTATGTCAGAGCAAAATACAATGAAACTATTCAACGGAGAATCTTTATGTGAGCTTCCTGTGCTTGCATTATTTGCCTTGGAAGTCCTTGCCACTTCAACACAATCCCCTTCCCCTCTCCTTCCTCCAAGTTTCCCCTACCCCATATTTCCAGGGGTCTCAGCAGATTCTTAGGGGACACGGGTGGCGCTGTGGGTTAAACCACAGAGCCTAGGGCTTGCCGATCAGAAGGTCGGCGGTTCAAATCCCCGCGATGGGGTGAGTTCCCGTTGTTTGGTCCCAGCTCCTGCCCACCTAGCAGTTCGAAAGCACGCCAGTGCAAGTAGATAAATAGGTACCGCTCCGGTGGGAAGGTAAATGGTGTTTCCGTGCGCTGCTCTGGTTCGCCAGAAGCGGCTTAGTCATGCTGGCCACATGACCCAGAAGCTGTACGCCAGCTCCCTCGGCCAATAAAGCAAGATGAGTGCCGCAACCCCAGAGTCAGTCATGACTGGACCTAATGGTCAGGGGTCCCTTTAGCTTTACAGCAGATTCTTGACACTCATCACATGCCAGTGTGAGTATTGGACACACTCAGACATGTCTCACATCTATAGGTCTTCACCCCCAGCCAGCCAGCATCTTAGGCAAAAATATACACACATCACTACAAACACATCCAACTGAATAATCGTCAAAGCATCAAACTGTACATCGAACGGCTGTGAAAGGCACAAGAATAGACCAGTCTGTTTTGCTCTCGCCTCTGATGGCAAACCCCTGTCAGGGAGCAGAGCACAGCTGGACTTGGGATACATCCAAATTGGGAAACCTGGATTTACACAGTCCGCATGATGGGAAATGGCCTGCCCCACAAACCAGGTTTTAATCTAGGGTTAGCCAAGAAGTGAGCAAAATCTACTGGATTTGGACCTCCTTTACCTGTTGAAGAAGGGTACAGGACGCATCACATTAAATGTAAATATTTCACTTACTGTTCACAACTATTCTCGTGATGCAGGTGTGCCAAGGTGTTGTACCAAATTCTGGCGTGGGAGTTGCAATGAGACACAGGGAATCCCATCAGATTCAGTATGGTGTGGTGCTTGCCTTCTGGTTTGTTAAGCCAGTACATTGCTGCTGGACGCCACATAAAGCAACTTTAATTGGGAGCTACAGAAGTGGGACATTTAATTGGGAGGTAGAGAAGTGGGACAGGTGCTTTAAACTTAGCAGGAGCATTTAACCTCATTTTTGTTCTACCTTGGCTTCAGGAGTGCTCACTCAGCACAGTCCTCCCTGCTGCTGTGCTCAGCCCAAGTCCTACCACAATTATCTATACTTTTCTCGGCGACCAAGACTCTTCAGCAGCCTATTAACTTTGCATTATAGAAATATACTCTGTGTGTGTGTGTGTAATATGGGCTACCAGCTATTTGTTTCTCATACCAAAACATGATGCAACTCAAAATAGTAGAAGCTGAAGTTATACACTAGAGTTGGGGAATTTGTGGCCCTCCAAATACTGCTGGACTCCAGCTCCCGTTATCCTTGACCGTTGGCCAAGCTGGTCGGAGCTGATGAAAATTGGAATTCAGCAACCTCTAGATGGCTGCAAGTCCGTCCTGTCAGGAGCTCAGCCTACACTCGAGTAGGACCCTGGTAGAGACACATGCCCAACTGGCATGTTCTCTCCCTCCTGGTCGATTGTTCGGGAGCTTCAAAAGCTTTCTTCAGCCCAAACATCACAGCAACTGATGCCAACAGACACCAGCACACTTAGGGATCCGCAGAGTCTTTGCAACTTGCGTGACAGACCTCAGCAACTCAGCATTTTGGCTAATCTACTTTATTTACATATAAACACACACGGAGCACTGCAACGTGGCTCTCTCCCCCTCTAGCATCAGACAGCAAAGAGGAAAAGAACAAAGGACAATAGTCCCACCTCATGGAACACAGTAACACAAACATCCTGACTCCATCACTTCCCACTCTGTGGAGTCAAAACATATACCGTCATGTGATAGACAACAATCCCATGACTGCAATCATGGAGCAGGAATTCTAACACGTCCCCCCAGCCCTGTTATGCAACTCATATTAGTTGCCAATTAGTTTCCAGGCCCAGTTCAAAGTGCTGGTGTTGACCTGTGAAGCCTCGGGTGTGACCTCAGCTGCTTTGCAAGGACCCGCAAGTCATGTCAGAGGCCCCGCAAGGCCTCAGACACCATCTCTGAAGCCCTACAAGGCCTCCCACACAACCTCTGGTGCTTCGCAAGGCTCTGGAAGTCATGTCGGAGGCCCCACGGTATGGGTGCCAGGCATCCGAAGCATAATTTTTGTGGGTGCCATGGGGTCCAGGGCCTCCTATAGTTGGCACCAGTGCTTCGAAGGGTCAGAAAACCCACAGGTCTCAAGAAACCTCCTTTACAATGGGCAATGCACATCCAACAACCACACATTCAATTTCTTTATGAATAAATATTCAATTTTAGAACCTAAGTTTTTAATTATTATTTTTGTAAAAAAAAAAGACTGCTTCCACTATTTTAGATTTTGTTCAAATTTATTACTTATTCCGGCAACGTTTTTGGACATATGAGGAAATCACTGGAATGTAATCAGGTTTGTGTGTGTAATTGGTTCAACAATCTTAAAAGTCATGGCTTGTTCAAAACAGCTTCTTTGAATACAATGCCCTTTTTTGAATTATTTAAATGTATCCTGCATGCATTTAGATTGCAGGAAAAGCCCCAAGTTGGTAGGTATCTAGATCTAGCGGCCGAAGAGGATTCATCTATGTTCATAAAAAGGAACTAAAAATATCTATATAATTTGAAAAACCCTCTAACCTTAAATCACCGGTCATGGGAATTATAAACCTTTACTGAGAAAGGACATTTTTACAAGAAAATGAATATATATGACTAATCATTTAATGTGAGAACAGCTTCCCGAATTTTCTCTCTCTCAAATGTGACTGAAATTTTACATTATCCATAAATTATTTTATCATTCTCTTACATGGGCATACCAATAACCTTCTCTTTTTCTCATTGTTTCTAAATTTCATCCCAATCTCTCTGACTTCTCCAATCACTTTCCAAGTCTTCCTTTGACCACCATATCTCCTCCTTTGCCCCACCTCACCCCATCCCAGACCTCAAGAGCAAAGGTGGTTGTGAACGCTGTAGGCATTTTGCTGTGAGAAGTTTTTATCACCAGGGATTTCTTTCCTTTGAAGGCCCTGCCCAAGAGGACAAAGAAGTCAGAGGAGATACATTGGTGAACATTGACCCAGCAGATGAGGAAGAACTGGCACCGAGGATACAGTCATACCTCTTGTTACGTTTGCTTCATGTTACGTTCTTCATGTTACGTTCCGCGGCGACCTGGAAATACCGGAAAGGGTTACTTCCAGGTTTCGCCGCTCACGCATGCACAGACGTGCAAAATTACATCATACATGTGGGTTGCGTTCCTTTCATGTTGTGAACGGGTCTCCATAACAGATCCTGTTCGCAACCAGAGGTACCACTGTACAAGCTTCTCAGTCTCCATCAGCATGTCAAAGAAATGGTTTTTGCCTACGCTCCTTTCTGATGTGCTAGCTTTCTACTTGCAGGGTTTTATTTGGTGCTCAAACCTGAGAAATCAACCGCTCGGTTGGATCAGGAAGGATTATAATTATTAATAATAATAATTTATTATTTATACGCCACCCATCAGGCTGGGTTTCCCCAGCCACTCTGGGTGGTTCCCAACAGAATATTAAAAGGACGATAAAACATCAAACATAGAAAACTTCCCTAAACAGGGCTTCCTTCACATGACTCCTGAAAGTCAGATAGTTGTTTATTTCCTTGACATCTTATAGAAGGGCGTTCCACAGGGTGGGCACCACCACCAATAAGACCCTCTGCCTGGTTCCCTGTAACCTCACTTCTTCCAGGGAGGGAACTGCCAGAAGACCCTCGGAGCTGGACCCCAGTGTCCGGGCTGAACGATGGCGGTGGAGACGCTCCTTCGGGTATACTGGGCCGAGGCCATTTAGGGCTTTAAAGGTCAGCACCAAGACTTTGAATTGTGCTTGGAAATGTACTGGGAGCCATTGGAGGTCTTTCAGGACCGGTGTTATGTGATCTCAGCAGCCACTCCCAGTCACCAGTCTAGCCGCCACATTCTGGACGAGTTGTATTTTCCGGGTCACCTTCAAAGGTAGCCCCACATTGCAGTAGTCTAAGCACATTGCAGTAGTCTAAGCAGGAAATAACCAGAGCATGCACCACTCTGGCAAGACAGTCTGCGGGCAGGTAGGGTCTCAGCCTGCATACCAGATGGAGCTGGTAGACAGCCGCCCTGGACACAGAATTGGCCTGCGCCTCCGTGGATTCTACGATGCAGTCTCTCCAGAAAAGGATGCATAAATTGGCTCATTCCTACACACAATGAGTACCTCATTTCCTATATGGGAGTATCAAGACCCACAGTGTCACCTGGGGGGAAATGCATTAACATTCTCAAAGAATGATGTGCAAACCCTCTTTTTAGAAAAACCTATCACAGCAGTATCCTTGCACGCACCAGGACCTATGCTGCCTTGCCATATCCTGCTTAGGCACAGTGGAATGCAAGAGTACTCCATCTCAACCCCCTGCCCTGTTGCTGTCGAGCCTCCGTTTGAAGGGTGCTTTTGCTACGCAGAAGTCTGTAAAATAAAGAGGCTGCAGCAAAAGCTAATTTTCAGCGCTCACCTTTTAGCTCTTTTCCTTGCCATATCTCATGTATTTTTCTCTCCTCTCTCTCTCTCATTCATGCTATAGCTGTGGTGCTGAATGCCAATGAGACGACGCGGTGCGGCCCCAGCCAGTCATTTTCAGGCAATTTCTGCAGGGTACCAAATAGTCAACCCACACTTTTTTGAACCTCAGATGTGGTTGGGTCAACCAATTACGCACGCTATTTTGGTAGTAACCATGGCTACACTCGGAGAGGTGGGGATTTCGAATACCCACTCCTTGGACTCCTTCTGCAGAAAGGAAATGCAAATCCGATTTTGCGGTGAAACCTGAGTTTGCTAAGGACGGTGTTAAAAATCACAAGGATTTGTGGGGGAAGGAAGCTCCATGGGGCTCTTTGCGCCTTGATTCTTTACCCCCAGAGTCCTGAATATCTGCAAACAATATGCATATATTTGAGTGGCAGTACTGGGCGTGCATGGAGAGAGGGAGAATGTCGCAGACGGAGGATTGGAAATTACAAAGGGAAGTTCCGCAATGAGACCTCTGCTTTGCATTTGAAGGCTCTTTGGAGAGAGGAGCTCTTTTTTGTCCATTTGCTGCATTTCCAGCTGCTCACCGGTCCCATCAATAATCCTCTGAAGTGAGGGGGTGGGGAGGCAAATTTGTTTTTCAGCAGGCTCTCTTGCCCATCCTTGTACTCCTCTAGCGCTACCCGTGATATATATGGCTATGAAAAGAAATAACAGACCCGAATAGGAAAACAAGCCATGCATACAGTGAGCATCTTCAAGGACCAATCCACAGAAAGCAGAGCGACTAACACACACACACACACACACACACACACACACACACACCGCAACACCTTCTGCAGCAGCCCATAGCGATTTGCAAGGGGCCGTTATCAACACCTCATGCTTACAAATGAAGCGAATCCCAGCCCATGACATTGCAAAGTAGCTAATAAAGAAACATGTGAGTTTCTGCTGGAAAGGCTCTGAGGGGGGAGGGGAATGCTTCTTGGGCCAAGGCCCACAGCACAAGGGAAGTGAAATATACTTGGAGTCGAGTGTGGATTCCATGCTCTTTATTCAGCTCATAGTAGCGAGGAATGAAAGTTCCCCCACAATGTCTGCTTTATATACATGATTTACACAATGGGCCGCACGTGATTGGCTAATCCCGGAATTCTCCTGTAGGCCAATCAGGTTGCGGATTCACTTCCACCTGGAGCTGGATTGGGTGGCTCCTGCAGACCAATCATACTGCTGCATTGTTCTAGGACCAATCAGACTGCTGCATTTTGGATCCTATTCAACTCAGTACATAACAGGAAGAGACCTTTTTGGCTAGTGAACTGGGCAAGGAGCACATGCTCAACTGCCTGAAAATTTACAAGCCAGTCACTGTTAGGCTATAGTTCTGTTCCACCTTTAGACCAGGCATGTGGAGTTGCGGTATGTCACATGTCTGTTTATTTCCAGCACAGCCTGCTGGGAACTTCTGTTGTATATAGCTTTTGCTTATGCCTTTTTGCTTGGACACGAAGGGAAGAAGACATGTTTTGCCTTTGTCCTGATGCTGGATAAAATGCTTGTAAATATGCTTACGTATGCCTCTGTCTGCCCTTCTGTTGCAAAGAGTTCTTATCTCTGCTGGCTTGCATGCTCAGTCTCTAAAGGTCTCTGAGGCCTGAGTTGCAGTTTTTGATGCTGTTCCAAGAACCGGAGTTTGCCTGGCTGCCGGCCAGTGGGCTGGAGCCAGCTGGGGGCCTGTCAATTGCCCCCGTCTCCCTGGACGCATCCCGACAGTCAGGAAGCATGTCTGCTGCCCCATTAACTAGGTTCAGGGGTCCCCAGCCCCACTGAATAACCTCTGGGCAACTTCCAGGAACAACATGCAGATGGAGGCCGGGGACAGACACAAAAATGAGTAGTGACAAATGCAAATTTTGCCTTCTACAGGCAAAGTCCTCACATTCTGTCCACCTGTCTCTACTTCCATCTGCCTGGGACCCCATAACACTGGTCCTAAAAGACCTACACTGACTCCAAGTACGTTTCCGAGCACAATGCAAAGTGTTGGCGCTGACCTTTAAAGCCCCAAATAGCCTCAGCCCAGTATACCTGAAGTTGCAGGAGTGTCCTTTGCCTTCACTTGACAGTTCCCTATACAGTGGTACCTCGGGTTAAGAACTTAATTCATTCTGGAGGTCTGTTCTTAACCTGAAACTGTTCTTAAACTGAGGTACCACTTTAGCTAATGGGGCCTCCCGCTGCCGCCGTGCCACCGGAGCACGATTTCTGTTCTCATCCTGAAGCAAAGTTCTTAACCTGAGGTACTATTTCTAGGTTAGCGAAGTCTGTAACCTGAAGCGTATGTAACCCGAGGTACCACTGTAGGTTTATGGGCACTTATGTAATCATAACCATTTCACTGGCCTTGGCTCAGTATACCTGAAGGAGCCTCTCCACCCCCATCGTTCAGCCCAGACACTGAGGTCCAGCTCTGAGGGCCTTCTGGCAGTTCCCTCAGTGTGAGAAGTGAGGTTACAGGGAACCAGGCAGAGGGCATAGCTGTCAACGTTTCCATTTTTTTAAGGGAAATTTCCTTATTCCGAATAGGATTCCTCTCAAGAAAAGGGAAAAGTTGACAGCTATGGTAGAGGGCCTTCTCGGTAGTGGCACCCGCCCTGTGGAACGCCCTTGCAGCAGACGTCAAACAGCTTATGTGATTTAAAAAATACATCTGAAGGCAGCTATGTTCAGGGAAGCTTTTGATGGTTCATGTTTCATTATGTTTTTATATGTGTTGAAAGCCACCCAGAGTGGTTAGGGCAACCCAGTCAGATGGGTGGGGTACTACTACTACTACTACTAAACTTAGGACATCCCTATTTTTATCAGAGAAATGTTGGAGGGTAAGAAACTGAAGTTTGAGAAACATCTCATGGGATCTTGCAAGATGCAGAAGGGGCTGAGGCCTTAAAAGCAGGATATAACTTAAAAATAATAGCACAATTAACCCACCCAGTTACAGTATGATTTTATGGCCCAGTTCGCACATATATTTAGGCATCTTAGTGGCATGACTTGCACAGCACATACACCATTCATTTAAAGCACAAAGAATCCTGGGAGCTGTGGTTTGCTAAGGGTGCTGGGAATTGTAGCTCTGTGAGGGGTAAGTCACAGTTCCCAGAATTCCTTGGGCTTTGAGTGTACTTTTAATAGATGGCATGGAACCACAAAACATTTGACTGCTTGCCTCTTCTTCTGCATTCGTCTCAATATGATGAAAATAAAAGTGATTTCTGTCTCTTGCACCCTTCATCTTTGGTTGTTTTGTGAAATTGGTATCTCTGCTTCCTAATAACAAAAAAACTGAGCAGGGGAAGGGGGGGAATTTTATTTCCATGATTCATATCGGTTTATCATAAAAGCAGCGTAAATGAAAGGCGATCAGAAGAGCTCCCATCAATGCAATGAAAGAGAAAATATCTCGATCAAGTGTTTCAATTATCATTCTTTCATTGAGTCCTACAAGCAGGTATTGAGTTGATACTATAATTCATCAAATGATAAAGCACTACTGCAGTCTTTTAACTCTCCACATACTTGCAGGCTAATTATTTCTACACATATTTCTTTATTTAATATGTTTCTGACCCACCTTCTCACTCACCGTTGAGTCCAATGAACAATCATACAAAACAAAATCACAATAAAATTGTGTGTGTGTGTGTGTGTGTGTGTGTGTGTGTGTGTGTGTTGGATTTTTATTTGAGTATACGTGTTTCTCTGTTCATTCATGTGTTAAATAATACCATGGGGGCAGTTATTGTTTTTGTTTGCTATTATGGTGTGTATTTTTGTGGGGGTTTTTATATCTGTGAACCTCCCTGGGATCTTTGGATGAAGGGCAGTATAGTATTAATAAATAAAAACATTTGTTATCACGTGTTTTGTGCGCATATGTGTGTGTGTGTGTGTGTGTGTGTGTGTGTGTTGTAAACTGCCCTGAGATCTACAGATAAAGGGCTGCATACAAATTAAATAACCAAATAATAAATAAATAAAATCAAAGCATTGTTGTGTGAATTGGCTTGTTTGCAGTTAGGTCCTGACCTGGAGCTCACTGAATGGCCAACACAATTTCGGTTGACTTTGTTTAGGAGAGAAGAATATGTGTTGCTGTGTTTGGGAGCAATGCACTGATAATCATCATCATCATCATCATCATCATCATTTATTATTTATACTCCGCCCATCTGGCTGGTCTATTAAACATTAAAAGCTTCCCTAAACAGAGCTGCCTTCAGATGTCTTCTAAAAGTCTGGTAGTTGTTTTTCTCTTTGACATCTGGTGGGAGGGAGTTCCGCAGGGCGGGTGCCACCACCGAGAAGGCCCTCTGCCTGGTTCCCTGTAACTTGGCTTCTCGCAGCAAGGGAACCGCCAGAAGGCCCTCGGCACTAGAAGGGAGTTAATCTCTGCAACGTAATCTAGGTGCCCAGAGTGTTCACACTGTAAGTTGTTTCAAATGACTTTTGACACGTGCATAGTCTGCATTCTGTCTTGCAGGTAAGGAAGATGTACCTGCATTGAGCTAGGGTCCTCCCCTGGTGCTGGCAGCGGGAGAGCTGATTCTAACAGCTGCTGGAGGTTGTCTACCATTTTATTTTGCCGGAATACCTGAATTTTGCATCACTCCAAGGGTGTTATGGGAGGGAAACCGTAAGCGGTATTTGAAAGAAACTTTCCTCCCATAATGTCTTCAGGTGTCTTCTGCAAAATTTAACTGTAACTGCTGGGAGCGGCCACCGAAATCAACAGTCAACAAACAAGCAAAAAGGAAAGGAAACGATTATGAATACTGAAAAGAATGTGAGTCTAACAAACAATTAACAAAATGAATGTGATTTTAATGAGTTATTACAGAACAAAAGAAGTCTCTTGCACACTGCTTGCTGTGCTTATTTCCTGGTTTAGAATATTGGCTTTATACCAAAAGCTGAACACTTTCCATGAGCTGCAGAACTTGATGCTGCTATCAGGCTTCAAGAATGTTGTGTTTTTTTAATGTATTTTTATTAAAGATTTTCTTGGTTTACAAAAGTATGTGCAGTGTCTGTCTGTCTCTCTCTCTCTCTCTCTCTCTCTCTATATATATATATATATATATCTCTTTTCTCCAAGTAACATTTTTTACAGATCAGTTTAATTTGTTAAGACATTATGAAGAAGAGAAGAAGAGGGGAAAGGGGGAAAGGGGGGGAAGATGGGTGGGGTTGAAGCTTTGGATGGGGGGGGGGAGTAAATCTGGGGGGTATCCATGATATGAGATTTGTTCGACAACTTGAACAACCTGTGCAATCATCTATCAATCCTCTCCCTATATGTCTTCTGACAAGAGGACGAATAGCAAGGTTGAGGAAAAAATTTTGGCCACAGGGCAGGTGCCAATACTGAGAAGGCCCTCTGCCTGGTTCCCTGTTGCTTCACTTCTCGCAGTGAGGGAACTGCCAGAAGGCCCTCAGTGCTGGACCTCAGTGTCCAGGCTGAACGATGGGGGTGAAGACACTCCTTCAGGTATACTAGGCTTTTGAGGCCGTTTAAGGTCAGCACCAGCACTTTGAATTGTGCTTGGAAACGTACTGGGAGCCAATGTAGGTCTTTCAAGACTGGTGTTATTATTATAATTTTTTAAATATATTTTATTTTTTACCAACCACCAAAACACAAACAGTGAAACCCCCCAGGAGGCTGATACATTGGGTATTCAATATTCAATAATATACATATTCAATAATATTCAATAATAACATATTCAAATCAACCATATGTACACTTCTATATACCTTAACACTCCTCCCTCCACAAGGTTTATTTAACTTTTAACATTTTAATTGCCCCAAATTGTTCAAACCTACCCAAATAATTCATTATCTTCTCAAACCAATCCTCCTCTTTCTCACTGACCTTAAGCCCTTTCATTCTATGTATCTTCACAGTTAGGTATTCTAAAATTATAATATTATTCAGTTTTTTCCTCCATTGGTTCACCCCTAGCTCTTCTGCATTTCCCCAAGACCGGTGTTATATGATCCTGGCGGCCGCTCCCAGTCAGAAGTCTTGCTGCCGCTCAGCCACCCATCCCCTTGCAGGCAAGCAAGAAGTGTGACCAGAGTTTCAGGACACTTTCCAGCCAGACAAAAACATGCCAGGAAGTAAGGTCAGGAGTGGATCTGGCCTGGGGAGATTGGGTTGCATCCAAGGTTTTATTCAAGGTAAACCCAAGAAAACAAATGCACCCTTAGTTGCGTCTTGTCCATTAATTCCAATGTATCTGTTCTGAGTAGGGCTAGCAGTGGGTACAGTCAAGGTGTGTGGCTGAGGAGGAGGGTGTCCTGGGGACCAGACAGAGGTGCCTGGAGGGCCGGAACTTCCCCATCCCTTTGCAAACATTGCCTGTGTGGTGGTCATGCCTGTGTGTGTCTGCACATTAAAACACTCAATTATATTTTAATGACAAAAAAATGTTTGCAGAAAACTAATTTCCAACTTGCCGGCCCTCGTGAATATTCATGAGAGCCTCCATTATGCTTCTGAACACATTGTACTACTCAGACATGAGCATGTGAGCTGATGCACCTGATGCAAAGGGAGGAAGAAATCACATGGACCTTTTTTCCCCCTGGTCAGTCCATTTTCGCTAATCAGGCTTCCATAGGAAGACCTGGCAGAGAGCCATTTTTAGGGGAAATCTCAATCTCTCTCTATATATATGTTAAAAAGTAAATAAATAAATAAAAATAAACCGTGCGTTACGTAATTTTGAATCATGAATAACTTCAAGGAAATGGCGAAGCGCTCGCAGAGAGTCTGTAAGCAGGAAACAAGGCAAAATTTGTCAGATAAATTATTCATTATGAATTAGTCACCCAGCTCTAATTAAACTATTAGTGCAGCTAAGTAGAGAAAAAGATCCTCCAATTCAGAATCACACACCCCCTTGTGTCAGTGGTAGTCAGACTGAAAAACACTGTTTCTGCCCAAGGACAGGACTTGATCACACACGGAACTAAATTCAGCATGGGATGCCAGGATATCTAGGGCACAGTGATCACACATATTCTGGCAAGTTTATCTCTTCTATGCCAGCTTCAGGTTTGTTTTGAACTTCATCAAGGCATGCTCTTTTTTATATATATAATATTTTTATTCGTTTTCAATTACAATAATCCAATAATAGTCTCATTATAACAATGCCAAATTATAATACAGTTATTAATATCAATCACTCAGATGCCAAATTATGTAATTTAGGTGGTCCCCCGCGTGCCAAAACTGATGGTTTGATTATTTACTTTATTTGTGTGTTCCAAAATCTTATTAATATCAAGTATTTTTCGCTCCATAAGACGCACCTAGTTTTTAGAGGAAAACAAGAAAAAAAATATTCTGAAAAAAAACAGTGGATGTATGATTCTTGTGGTTCATGCTGTGGCCACAGACATATGTGATTTGACGGTGAGTTTGGGGTAGCCCAATGGAAAAATCCTGAGGATCCATGTGGATCCGTGCTTTGTAACCACGTTTTTGAGATGCACATCAACACCTCCCAAACTGCAAATAAGATAACATTAACATGGAGGTTTCCATGGCAAAGAAGCCGCATGTGTTCATATTTATGCCATACATGTTCACATTTATGCCATACAAATGACCATGACCTCAAAACATGCCACCCAAAACATGGAAATCATCTCAAGGCATGCGATCTGAGGGAAACTGAAGAAGAAGCCTTTGTTTTCCTTTATGCAAAGACAAAAGGATGATGGGGAGATTTTTTTAATATAGTTATTTATGGTGATTTCTCTTTTTTTAAAAATAAGCCGATCTCAATCCTCTCTGAAAATTGCATCTCGAGACCTAAAAGTCCTCTCCCCCTTATCCCTGATGTGAATTTGGTACCTGTGATCACTCCACAACAAAGCAACACTGAGACCAGAGCTTTTCTTCAGCTGGAACTCACCAGAAATCAGTTCTGACACCTTCTCGGGAGGGTACCATTGCCATTATAAGAGAACGAGGGAGGTGTTCATGGTGTGTTCCGGCACCTCTTTCTCTAGAAAAATAACACTGACTGAGACAATATTATTCCTAATTTCCTAAAGGCTGTGACTGAATAGAAGAGGAGGAGGAGGAGGAGGAGGAGGAGGAGGAGGAGGAGGAGGAGTTTGGATTTGATATCCCGCTTTATCACTACCCGAAGGAGTCTCCTTTCCCTTCCTCCCCCACAACAAACTCTCTGTGAGGTGAGTGGGGCTGAGAGACTTCGGAGAAGTGTGACTAGCCCAAGGTCACCCAGCAGCTGCATGTGGAGGAGCGGGGAAGTGAACCTGGTTCACCAGTTTACGAGACTACCGCTCTTAACCACTACACCACACTGGCTCTCAGTACATGTTAATGTGGAAATAAGCCCCACTGTGCATGTGTAGGGATTGGGTTGCATGTGTTGCAAGACTGATCCCGGCACTAAAAACAAACTCCACAATGCTTTTCAAGTTATGTCCCTTTTGCAGCCTTCCTTGATACACTGCCATTGGCTGCACCCTATTGATTCACAGCAGCTGAGATGTTAGCTCTCCATGTCTATGTCTTCAGACGAATCTGTTCTTTGCAGTGCTGCTACTGTAATAACAGTGTTTATATCTTCTTTTGGAGGAGACCACATGCAGCCATAAGGCAGGAGGTGGGCAAGGAAGGGATAACAAAAAAAGTGTCTGCAGATCAAACTCAAATAGCCTTTGCCCTCCAGATATTGTTGGACTATGTCTCCCATCAGCTGTAGCCAGCACAGCTGTGCTTGCTGAGGCTGATGTGAGTTGTAGTTCCACAATATCTGAAATGCACCAAGTTGGTGAAGGCTTTCAAGTACTTCCAAGTACTAGTGAGCCAAGAATGATTTGCCTTGTTTAAGGCATGGGAATATTCATATCTCTACTTGATGATTTAATCAAGGATCAAAGCAGATTTTGAGAAGAAGAGGAGGAGGAGGAGGAGGAGGAGGAGGAGGCGGAGGAGGAGTTTGGATTTGATATCCCGCTTTATCACTACCCCAAGGAGTCTCAAAGCGGCTAACATTCTCCTTTCCCTTCCTCCTCCACAACAAACACTCTGTGAGGTGAGTGGGGCTGAGAGACTTCAGAGAAGTGTGACTAGCCCAAGGTCACCCAGCAGCTGCATGTGGAGGAGCAGCGAAGCAAACCCAGTTCACCAGATTACGAGTCCACTGCTCTTAACCACTACACCACACTGGCAGAGAATGCTTTATCTTTCTTTCTTTCTTTCTTTCTTTCTTTCTTTCTTTCTTTCTTAAAAAAACCCAAAGCAAAATAATGTGATGGGGGGAATGTAAATTAATGCTGGAAATATAGTTCTGTTAATTTTGGCAACAATTCTGGTATCAGTCAGAGTGATCCATCATTACATATCTGAAGCAGCTCATTACAAACTCCCATCTACTTGTCAGAAGTTTTCTATCAATCACTGTAAGATCCAGAATGGCAACCTCCTAATCCGAAGTTTGGGGGAACACTTTGTATTCCATCTTTTCATTATTCTGACATCTGCATTCCTCATCAGCAAAAATATTGCCGATGTCCATTCAAATTCCTATAATATCAACTTTAAAATCAAAACAAAACACTGCAGATTGAAAAAGCTAATGGCTCTTCAATGAGCTGATAAGAACAAAAGGAAGTTACAAGTCCTTCATAATTGCAGATGAGTTTTGGATTTCTCTTTTGGACTGCCAGAGCACATTATTTTGAAAACAGCCAATAGAAGCTGCTCCAGTGAGGTGGAGCAATTGTAGATTAAGTGCAGAGTTTTGTGCATAACTGTAGGAGCTCTTCCTGCTTGTCAGCTTATCAAGCATCTATCTTTCCTTTACGGAGGATGTTATGCTTGTAAGGGCTTCAGAGGCTTCATTTTTTTGCTTTGAAAGCTGCATGACTCCCCACTGCCACCACGTGGAGACTGCTAGATGTTTACAACCTCCACTAATGTAAAGTAGATGAGACTATACAATAACCTTTCACGTGTTGCAAAAGACAAAGAGCCCAGTGGCACATTAAAGAGTTTATTGTGACATTAGGCTTCATAGACAAAGTAGGGTTGCCATATTTTGAAGAGCAAAAAAAGAGGACGCTATGATGACTCTCATTTTAAATACCTCTGCTATATAGGCTATAGAACAGTGATGGCCAAACCTGGCCCTCCAGCTGTTTGGGGACTACAACTCCCATCATCCCTAGCTAACAGGACCAGTGGTCAGGGATGATGGGAATTGTAGTCCCAAAACATCTGGAGGGCCAAGTTTGGCCATCACTGCTATAGAAGCTGTGATATATGGCTGAGGAGGGCAGGTGAAGAGAAGAGGAAAGCATGTCTTCAAACAACAGTTATGTCTATGTCTCATCCAGAAAGTATAGCCAGAGACATTTTGGCAAATTAAAAAAATCCACCCAGGCAGAAATTTTACTCCTGGAAAAGAGGTCATGTCCTGGGAAAAGAGGACACATGGCAACCCTATAGGATCTATTTTATCCAATGAAATGAATCCAGTATGTCTGTATAGGTATACATAGGGGCTTACAGATCCTTCTGTTCATGGAACGGCTCAAGATCTAGAGGATGTTCCTGCTGGGATAAGTAGGGAGGCAATCTTTGCCAATCCTTCCGTTGCAGCCTTTGGGGCTACCTTCCAACGCTCTAGAGCTTGAGGCCAGATTGCAATGGGTCTCAATAATCAATCCCATCTATAATCTTGTCAAATGAAATCAGGAGACAACTCTGGCTCCCCATTCTCCCAGCATTTGCCCTCCCTAGCAACTTGTAGGGTGGAGGTGAGCTCCTGTCCTGGCAGTCTGGCATCTACAGCCCCACACAGACAACCAGAAACATCCTCATATATTGATCTGACATCAGCTTTGAAGCAGTAGCTCACAGAGTCAGTTAGGCAATTTTCTTTAAAGAGAAAGTCCCTGCATTGCTCAGTTAAAGAAGTAAAAATTAACTACTGACTGCTTTGAACTTTGTATCGATCCTTTAGGAGCTCGAGAAAGAAATGGCACATCTCGGACACATAGAAAGTACAAGACAGATGGTGAGAAGAATGTATAGACAGCTAAAAATAACAGAGCTCCCTTGAGTGGAGGCATAATAGAGGTGGAATACTTTTTCATCAAAGTGCCATTTGACAAATCACACTCGTCTTTTCCTTGTTCTGGTGACAACTGTGCGAGACAAATTCTAGTATGGATGATGGCTTGGCATAAGCTTTGTGAACTGGTAAAAGTCAGCACTGAGCTTACCATAAACTTCCGTTAGATTCAAGTAGCCTCTTTTTTTCCAAGCTCAGTAAAAAGAAGGAAGACAAATCACCCGGGTGAACCTCATCTCACAATACCAGCAGCCTCACAGAGTAGTA
This sequence comes from Podarcis pityusensis, assembly GCF_964106645.2. NCBI lineage: Eukaryota > Metazoa > Chordata > Lepidosauria > Squamata > Lacertidae > Podarcis > Podarcis pityusensis. The sequence goes on along the minus strand of NC_138042.1, from coordinate 16,879,345 downwards.
TAATTATGTAGGCCAGATGAAACTGTAATGTGGACCTCTTCTTCTTCTTTGGCTATCACTCATAGCTGAGTAAGATTGTCTTCCATAAACACGGTTTTCACAGTGGGTCCGTAAGTGACTGTGGATGCCAATTCTGGAACCACACGTCCTTTCACAGTGGGGACATTGGTTTCCGGGTGGGAGTTGGTCACAGTGTGGATTTGCCAACCATGATGTGTAAAACATTTTGGAGACACCGTTGATGGGATCTTTCAAGGAGTTGGAGATGGCGTTTATAAGTGGTCCATGTTTCACAAGCATACAGCAAGGTTGGTAGTAAACAAGCATTTTGGTTTCGCTGCAAATGTCCTGGTCCTCAAACACTCTGCACTTCAATTGGAAGAAAGCTGCACTTGCAGAGCTCAGGCGATGCTGGATTTCGGCATCAATGTTGGCCCTTGTGGTGAATGCTGGGTGTTTTCAGCCTCAGCTCCCATCAACCCAAATGAGAATGACCAATGCTCACAGAATTGCAGTCCTACAACATCTGGGGGACACCACATTGGGAAAGATGGTGCTAACTGATTCCCCCCCTTCTAAAACAAAAACAAAACAAAACCCTGTGGTTTCCAGGGATTGAACATGGAGCAATGTACATGCAAAGTCAAGTGAGATCAAACATTTTGGCCAGTTTGTTCTCAGCCAGTTACATGGTTGCCTGAGGTGAAATGAAGTCCTTCTGAAGTCATAGGAGGGGGATATAATTTATTCTGATTTTCACCAAAATCTCTGTGGGTTTGGGGGCTGTTAAAGCTCACAGCATTGCACTCTGTGCCACTTCCCACCACCCACACGTATTGGACTCAATGGTGTAACGTTGGAAAATGTTGATCACTTCTCCTACCTAGGCAACTCTCTTTCCACAAAGGCTGGCATTGATGTCAAAATCCAGCACTGCCTGAGCTCTGCGAGTGCAGCTGTCTCTCGACTGAAGTGCAGATTGTTTGAGGACCAGGACATTTGCAGTGAATCCAAAATGCTTGTTAACAAAGCTATTCTACTACCAACTTTACTGTGTGCTTATAAAACATGGACCACTTATAAACGCCATCTCCAACTCCTTGAAAGATTCCATCAACAATGTCTCCAAAAAAATTTACACATCACTTGGGAAGACAGGCGAACTAATGTCAGTGTACTGGAAGAAGCAAAGATCACCAGTGTTGAAGCAATGATTCTTCAACATCAACTTCGTTGGACTGGTCATGTTGTGTGAATGCCTGATCATCGTCTTCCAAAGCAACTACTCTATTCCAAACTTAAAAATGGAAAGCATCATGCTGGTGGTCAACAAAAATGATTTAAAGACTTTCTCAAGGCAAATATTTAAAAATGTAGTATAAACACCAACAATTGGAAAACACTTGCCTGCGAGCGCTCCAATTGGAGAACAGCCTTTACCAAAAGTGTCATGGACTTTGAAGACACTCGAACTTAGGACACAAGGGAGAAACATGATAATAATAATAATAATAATAATAATAATAATAATAATAATAAATTTTCTTTATATCCCACCCTCCCCAGCCATAACCAGCCTCAGGGCAGCTAACATCAAAATATAAATACATTAAAATTCAAGAGGAAGGCACGCTTGGCAAATCCACACCGTGATCAACTCCCACCCGGAAACCAATGTCCCCACTGTGGAAGGACGTGTGATTCCAGAATTGGCCTCCACAGTCACTTATAGACTCATTGTTAAAACTGTGTTTATGGAAGACAATCTTACTCGGCTATGAGGGATTGCCAAAGAAGAAGATGTAATGTTACATCACATCACTCTTGTGGCACCGTTGTTTTTAAAGTAAACTAGAGAGGGTGAGATGGAAAACCTTCACCCATCCCATATGGTTAAGTGAAGCAGCAGTCCCCAGCCCCACAAAGTTATTGAAGGAAAATCTTTCCCACTCAAGAAACCCCCAAAGCACTGCGCCCTGGGCTATATTTTCAGGAAAGCTGTGCAAGGATTTCAGCCCAGCATGACTGCAAAGTAGATACCCAAACACTGAGCTACCACCCCATCCCACTGCTTGGTTCACCACACATTTTTACCAATACTTTTTCTGGCTAGGCCTACCCAGTGCAATTTTTAAAGAAAAAGAAGTGCTGGAGCTCACCATGAACTAAGAGATCCTAAGAGATCCATGAACTAAGAGATCCTAAGAGATTCTAAGAGATCACCCTTGCTACATGGAATTGGCGGAAATGACTGGCAGAATCCGTGACCAGGGAGAAGAGTTGGTGGAAGAAGATTGGAAGAAATTCAAAGATTATTTACAGAAATATTGCAAAATTAATGAATGTTAGAGTGATGTTGGATTGAAATTAAGTGGCTTCTAGCTGTACAGGCTTTAAAGTTATAAATATATCAAGATTAAGGATTAGGATTAAAAAGGTTAAAAGAATGGAAAAAATGGTTTTTAATAGGTAAAAATTTAATGTTATACTATATTAAGATTAAGGATTGGGATTAAAAAGGAGGGAAAGGAATTGCTGGACTAACAAACTGAATTGGAATACAAAAGAGGGAGGTATGAGGAGGTCCGGGAAACAAGTAAATGTAAAAGTAGTGATGAAAAGAGGGAATTGTTTTTAACTGTTTTTTCTTTTTCCTTTTTGTATTTTGGATTGTGTATTTTTCTTTTTATTCTTGAATTTTTCTTTTTTTGTTGATGTGATTCTTTCTTTGTGAAACTTTAATAAATATCATTAAAAAAAAAAAAAAGAGATCACCCTTGATCTCTTAGAATGGCAATGGAGCCCACCTGAGAGGTGCTGGAACTGAGCTCCTGTGAGCTCTGGCCCCTGAGCCTACCTATCACTTTTATCAATTCTGCCTCCTCACTTTGGGAAATGAAAAGTATAATAAAGCAACATTCCCAACCAACCATATGGAATACAGCTTTTGAAATATTCATAACTAGAGCTTGTTTACATACATATATTTTTCTTTGGAACAATTTCCAGCTTTTGCTAAGCAAGGCTCTTTTGCCATTTAAATTTTGTTGTGTTGTATTGCATTAAATAACATCTGTTTTCAAAGTTAATTTTTTGAAATTTAATTTTTTGAAATCCCTCCTGTCAGTGACCCTTGGGGTAACAAGAGCCTTGCTGGTGCTGAAATTTCCTGCAACCTAGTCTTTTCTGTGGATCGATGTTATTTTCCGACCAATACCGTCCATCCCTAAGATATCCATCACACTATGATAAAGTCTGTCCTTTAAGGAGAACCACTGCAGGGATCCTTCAGAATTTGTCAAGCTTCATTCCCTCAGGTGGAATTACCATGCCTGCAAATTGTATTCAATTCTGACAGAAAACAGAAATACTTCCTTTCCTTCCCTTCCCTTTGTTCCCTGCACAAAACGACTTTCATGGGGGACACCTATGCCTGCAAATTTCATCCATTTCTGTGAGCTGGAGAAATGTATAGCCGTTTTCAGATTCCCCATTATAGTGAAGGGGGGGAGGGAGGAAACAGAGCTTAATTTTTAGCAGGTCTAAGTCAATCCAGAACAGTGAGTCAAAGACACAGAGAGGCTCTGAAGTATATTGAGCTGCTTCCATTTGAATCTTGTGGCCGATGCACACCTCTGGTAGGTACAGTCTTGCCAACATTAGCTGTTAATAAAAAGAAGGCAAGAGAGACTGAATTTCAAGTTCAGTTTGATTTTGCAAACTGTTTCTTTCCTTTAATTGTGAAATGCAAAACTGGATTCAGCTATGCCATGCTTCCTATAGCCAGGCAGCTGGCAGTTCTGCTATCTACAAGTTGAGGGCCTATCAAAGAAAATTTAACATCTGGTGCTGATAAGGTAGAATGAATTTAATACCCTCCAACATTTCTCTGAAGAAAATAGGGATGTCCTGTTCCATTATTATTATTATTATTATTATTATTATTATTACCCCACCCATCTGACTGGGTTGCCCCAGCCACTCCAGGTGGCTTCCAACATTTATAAAAACATAATGAAACATTAAACATTAAAAACTTCCCTATACAGGGCAGCTTTCAGATGTCTTCTGAAGGTTGTACAGTTACTTATCTCCTTGGCTCGGGGGTCGCATAACTCCATACACTCCAACATTTCTCCGGTGAAAATAGGAATGTCCTAAGGAAAAGTGGGGCATTCCAGGATCTGTCCCTGGAAAATAGGGACACTTGGAGGGTTGGAAGTTTCAGAATGTGCCCACCTTGTGGCAGGTTGTGCAACTGGTTCAAAAACACTCAGGGGCCTCCAGCAGGGTCAGGAAGTAAGATTTTTTCTTCCCCCTAAAAGTGACATTCATTTCAAAATCCACTTTAGAGTTTAGAAGGAGTTGTTCCAGCCATACCTTATCTATGACTTGCAAATTGAGTGTCTGTGATTGCTCAGGAGAACTGAGGCATGGGCTGGGCAAGGCAGAGCGGCAAACTTTTGGGGAGAAACGTCGAAAACATTCGTGGCTTTAAGCAGCATTGAGGACCCCTAAAACAGGAAACCCAGCAGCTGCTCTGAAGGCTGCCTTGTGAACGAAGTTCTTTGATGTGTCTCACAGCGAAGTCCACATTTCAGGAGTTTGACATCTTGAGAGTGAACTGTATTTGAGATTAGACTTGCAAATCTCAGAGTACAAAGTGTCAGTCTAGTGATGTTAAAACAGCCACTTAGAATAACTCACACAGTAACTGTAGTGTATTATAGGGAAAGATCATGAATATGCAATCAGAAAACAGTTTGGGAGCCTGATCACCATTTCTGTCAATTACTGCAGTCAGTTCCTCTGATGTTGCCTTGTCATTTTGACAGTGATTATACCTTTACATGATGTATTGCAGATATTACGCTTCAGTTGTTTACAAATAGAACTGTATCTTACACTTTCACTATGGGAGTAGGACGTTTTAAGTAAGGAAAACATTCCTCGTAATAATGCTTCCACTTAATTCAGTCACGCATGAAGGCAAGAGAATTGCAAACAAGGAAGTCAGTCTCTGCCACAACTTATGACAATAAATCTGTCCCCATAATACCATTTTATAACTTATAAATACCAAGCTGTGAAGCCTCACGGTCAAGTGCATACCCTCCAACATTTCTCTGATGAAAATAGGGATGTTCTATTCAATACGAAGAAGGGACGCGGGTGGCGCTGTGGGTTAAACCACAGAGCCTAGGACTTGCCAATCAGAAGGTCGGCGGTTCAAATCCCTGCGACGGGGTGAGCTCCTGTTGCTCGGTCCCTGCTCCTGCCAACCTAGCAGTTCAAAAGCACGTCAAAGTGCAAGTAGATAAATAGGTACCACTCCAGCGGAAAGGTAAACGGCATTTCCATGCACTGCTCTGGTTCACCAGAAGCGGCTTGGTCATGCTGGCCACATGACCCAGAAGCTGTACGCCGGCTCCCTCGGCCAGTAAAGCGAGATGAGCACCCAGAGTTGGCCACGACTGGACCTAACGGTCATTGGTACCATTACCTTTACCTTTACCATACCCTCCAACATTTCTCTGGTGTAAATACGGACATCCTAAGGAGAAGCGGGACATTCTGGGAGCAAATCAGAAACCGAGATGGCGTCTATAAATTCAGAACTGCCCATGGAAAATAGGGACATTTGGAGGTTATGCTTTTCATTGTAACCCACATTGGGATCTCTGGTGAAGGACAGGTAACAAATGGAAATAATAATAAACGTTTCAGAACAGCAATAAAAGAGGCCCCCGTGCACAGCACATTTTGAAACTAAGATTCTAAATGCAGTGACTAGGGAGCAAACTCTGTTAAAGAGAATTGGACGTTTCCCTGAACATAGAATTACACCATTAGCCTTACGAAAGCTTGTGGTGATCAAGGAGGGCTTGGTATGAGAAAATGGATTAAATCTTACGGAAGGAAGGAAGGAAGGAAGGAAGGAAGGAAGGAAGGAAGGAAGGAAGACGTGTGGTACGAAAGGGAGGGATTTATAGGGAACAAGGATACGTCCAAGGAGAAAGTGGCACCATTAATTCCTGCTGCACCTAAACCTATTTCTTCTGATTCAGCGCCGGACAGAGTCCTTTGCAGAAAGAGGTTGTTGCAAGTATATTTAAGGACCCGTCGCACTGAAGCTAGGAAACAAAAACAAAAAAACAAGCCCCTTCAACACCCTGATGCTGCAGTTGTTAATTCATGGACTGTTTATCTTCTTGTTTACTCTCCAACAAAATGATTGCTGTTTAATTATACTACAAATAGGTTCTGCCAGCCTGTCGTACAGCAGATGTTATTTACTCCCCGAACAACTCTCATAAGACCGATGCTGCACATCTAACAAATCAAAATGTAGTAGATCAAGCCGCATTCGCAGGCAACAATTCTAGCTGTCGAGCGCCTGCTTTCAACTATCATAAACTTATCATCACCTTTGATGGTGTTCAGTCAGACTGGGCTCATTAATGAGGTGGAGGGTGGGGTGGGAAGCTGTGCTGACGTTGGATCGAACCCAGGACTGTGTAAAGCAAGAGTGGGGAGCGAGAGATTCAGTTTTGAGATTGAAAAGGGATGTGGAGAGAGAGGTGCTGAGTTCCGATCGACATTGGGGGGGGAGTGACTCATTGTGTGCATGTGATGTCACATGTCCAACACACGTGTGCCGTCATGTGCATTGGGAGGCTGCAAGGCCGGTGGGGCACTCTGCCATTGCAGGGAGGCCCAACAGAGCCACCACCACCTCATGGAGGCCCAGTGCGACCCAGCCCCTCAAGATCGGCGGGGGCTCAGGCCCTTCCCCACATATTTCAGGGGGTGCGCCCTCCCTTTGTCCATGGATAAGCAGAACAAAGCAAAAATTGTCTCTTGCCATTTAAAGAGATTTTAATAATCACAATAAAGAGTCCATGCTCAGAGTAAAGGTGCTACCAATTAAGGTTTCCACCTACTTCCCTCCAAATCACTTCCTCGTCTTGCAACCTGATCTCACAACCCCTGTGCCTTCTGTGCAGCTACCTTATCTAATCTCTGTGACCTTGGACTGATCGGCTTAGCTCTTTCTAGCAAAATGGAGTATGTTAACTCTCTCCCGGTTCTTCTTCTCCTAGCTGTTCACCACCCAGTTCTTCCCAACTTTTGTCTTCCGAACTATGCCCAATGTGCAAATTAGAATTTAGTAATCTACCATTTTTGGTCCTTCCTGAATGCTCAGATGCAGTTCTCAGTTCAAATGATGAGGAACCTATTTGCAATAAAGGCCACATTAAACATGCACACACAAACACATACATATATGTATATACTTTGTTACTGCAGTTGTTGTTGTTATTTTAAGATTAATGCAGAAATGGGATGGAAGGGCCTTATGGATGAACACTTGCAAAAGTGACTTGGATTTAACTCCTGCCCAAACAGAGGCAAGCCACACACAAAATGCTAGGAAAATGTGATTTACAGATGCAGTTCAGTCTGTGCTTTGAGTACACGACATACTTCGTGGAAGGTAACCCTTTTTTCCAAATTGTTTCCTGGATATTGCTTGTCTCCCACAGAGGCCATGTATTTACCTTTGGAGAAAGCAGCCATCCTTGTCCACATACCATTTTTGTTGTATCCATGGTTGAGCTGGCCCAGGGCAAAGTGCTCCTTGATTGGTCCTTTCCATTGGTAGACATGACAGGCTTTCCTGGTGATCATTAGCTGCCCTCCAAATAGCGCCGAGCAACTGAGTTCAGCTACTGATTAAATTTCTCACAATGCCCTTGAGTGATGCTCTGCAGAAGGCATTGTGTATACAGTGGTACCTCGGGTTAAGTACTTAATTCGTTCCGGAGGTCCGTTCTTAACCTGAAACTGTTCTTAACCTGAAGCACCACTTTAGCTTATGGGGCCTCCCGCTGCTGCCGCGCCGCCAGAGAACGATTTCTGTTCTCATCCTGAAGCAAAGTTCTTAACCTGAAGCACTATTTCTGGGTTAGCGGAGTCTGTAACCTGAAGCGTATGTAACCTGAAGTGTATGTAACCCGAGGTACCACTGTATTCATTGACACGAGCCATTTCCCCCTTATATAACACATTTTACCTAATAAAAGCTGTTGTGCCCTTTTCACTAATAAACACATTTTTCGTATCCACTCTTGGGTTGAAGAACTGCACCACAAAACTGGGAGAACTACAAATTTTGAAGCGAGGGCCAAGTTTTGGATTGCATATTACTTCTGAAGGTGCAAATTTGATTGTTGTTTAGTCGTTTAGTCGTGTCCGACTCTTTGTGACTCCATGGACCAGAGCACGCCAGGCACTCCTGTCTTCCACTGCCTCCCACAGTTTGGTCAAACTCATGTTAGTAGCTTCGAGAACACTGTCCAACCATCTCGTCCTCTGTCGTCCACTTCTCCTTGTGCTCCTTCATGGATCACTGCCTTGTTGTGGCAAAGGGGCTGGAATAACTCAGAGAAGCTATGAGCTATGCTGTGCAGGGCCACCCAAGATGGAAAGGTCATAGTGGAGAACGTGACCCACTTGGAGCAGGAACTGGAAAGCCACTCCAATATCTATGTATACCTGAAGGAGCGTCTCCACCCCCCATCATCCAGCCCGGACACTGAGGTCCAGCACCGAGGGCCTTCTGGCGGTTCCCTCGCTGCGAGAAGTGAGGTTACAGGGAACCAGGCAGAGGGCCTTCTCAGTAGTGGCACCCGCCCTGTGGAACGCCCTCCCAGCAGATGTCAAGGCAATGAACAACTATTTTACTTTTAAAAGACAACTGAAGGCGGCCCTGTTTAGGGAAGTTTTTAATGTCTGATGCTATATTGTTTTTAATATTCAGTTGGAAGCTGCCCAGAGTGGCTGGGGAAACCCAGCCAGATGGGCGGGGTACAAATAATAAATTGTTGTTGTTGTTGTTGTTGTTGTTGTTGTTGTTGTTGTTATGCCAAGAAAACTCCATGGACGAAAACAAAACAGTCGAATTTGATACATTCTCATTAAAATGCAAACCAAACAATTTTTTCCACCTGAACCAGCCCTGCATCCATCCCTCTACCCACTGCTTTAGGTACAATGGGGCACATTTGGTTTAAAGAAGATTTGTCTGGCAATATGACACATAGGTTGGGCTCTCCTATAAGGGAGGCAACACACTTCTGCGTTAACAACAAGACTGCTTTAAAAGAATCGAATTCGCTGGGATAGGGCAGGGTGGGGCTGATTAATTCCTAGTTCAAACTAATTGGGATTAAATTAGCTTTAATTAATTATTTTCAGGGGGAAAAACAAATTAGCTCCGTTAATGATTACACTTAATACAATGATACCATCTCTTTGTCATTGACCACCTGCATGCGAGCAATTCGCCAGGACTGGGCTGAACGCCGGACAAGGTCAATTGTACTGAATCATATCAGCTAATCTAATGGAATGTTTGGCTTCAATAGCCACACAAGGATCTTATAAAGCGATATCTAGGCCAAGGAAGGCCCTCTGAGTTTCCTTTCCCCCCCCCTTTTTTTTTCAAAAAAGAGAGCTTCGTTATATTGAAGTCCGCAACATGCCCTTTGCCATAACATTGACAAGATAATGAAGTTTAAAGCCGAATTGCTCTGACGAGCTCCTTCTTCCCTAATGCATGCAAGCCCTAAAATCAGCGCAGCTCTTTTGAAGTCTGTGGAGTTCACTAGATCAGCATTTCTGACTGATTAGTCTGCAGTAGCTTTCCCACTAAGGCGTGGGATATAAGTTGGGGGAGAAACAGAGAACTGCGTGCTCATGCTTTCTCACTTTACATCCTGAATGCTCTCCCCAGACTTCCTTGTTCCTGCTAACCTGGAGAGGTGCAGCAGTTTTCTAGAGCTCAGCAACCGATTGAAGCATCTTGTTTGCTCTGCTCCCCCTCCCCCCCCCCCCCCCCCCGCAGAGCTTTGCTGTGGCCAGGGGAGCCAAACTGAGAGCTAATGTTTGGGGAAAGAGAGGGAAACAGAATTGAGGCTGAGAGTGAAGAGGCTGAGCCCTGAACAGTGTCAGGTGTGGGCAGGGCCGGATTTAGGTTCGGTGAGGCCCTGAGCTACTGAAGGTAATGGGGCCCTCTATATGTCTAGCTGTCCTTTGTCAACTACAAATTTGGTGTTGAATATATGCGATATGGTAATTTACTGGCACACTGTTTTTGGTGTTGAATATATGCTATGTGGTAATTTATGGACCGAATAGGTATCTAAAGCCATTTGTCCATGCAGAATGTAGGCACCCTATACATAGAAATGAGCAAACCAATGATATTTTAGGGAGCAGGCTAGCAGACGGGGCCCATGACTTACAGCATAGGAGCCTACACAATACAAAACACTGGTACTGTATGTAGGTTTTATTTTATTTGTATTTTATCTTACATTTTGGAAATGTACATCCAGTTGTTGTTCTTTCCTTTAATTTTTTGGGGGGCCCCCAAGAGAGTGGGGCCTGGCACCCGGCACAGTTGGGGGCGCGCGGCGCACGTCGGGGGCCTGCCGCGATGGTAACCCTCTCTCTGATGGTGCCGGGGGTGGTGTGCCACCCACCCACCCCCATTCCCCTCCCAGTGTACTCAGACTATAACAATCTCCTGTCAGTACCTCATCTGACAAATCCCAAAGTTAGGAAGCTATTAATCCGTAAATGCCGGGCACTCTCAGTTTTGGTAAATGGGCAGTGTCTTGTGGAGTGCCAGCTTGATACTGTTTCTGGGGGATTCTCCTCAGAAACATAGGCACCTGTCCACTTACTAAATATTATTGCTTTAAAAAATGTATCTGATTATATCACAGCTGTGAGAAATTGCCGGCTTTCTCTTCACGGTTCTTACCTCACCTTTCCTTCATGGAGCTTGGGTGGGGGGAATATTTGGCTCTTCCCCTCCCCATTTTACCCTCCCAACAACTCTGTGAAGTAGGTCAGGCTGAGAGAAAGTGACTGGCACAAGGTTGCCTGTTGAGTTTTTTTGACCAAGTATGGATTGGTACCCTGGTCTCCCAGGTCATTGTCTGACATTCTAACCACAAAACCTTCTGGCTTCCCTTTTGCTGTTAAAATCAGACCTTCCACCATATATTTTCCACAGAATTTGGCACATCCTTTGAAAATAAAGTATTTGAGTCTTCCACCATCACCTGGGGTTTGATCCTCCGTGTGCCAGAGCTCTATATCATGCACCTCTCAGAAAACCTAAGATGAAGAATTAAGGAAACGTTTTTTTCCAAAGCCCAGTCTCCCATTCCTGCAGATAAACATGAATCACAGTTGCAACTAATTACTTGATTTGCATTTGTGGTTAAGTAATTAGCGGCATAAATTTCTGAGTTTGCATTCCCATCTCGTGTTCAACCTCAGGATGCAAAAAAATAACAACACAAGGCCGGCGTTTGCGAAGGTTGAAGTATCTTTCATTACTCTGAGATTTTGGTGTTCAAAGCACCAGGGGGTGAGCAATGATCGCAAGATAAAGTGACAACAGGTGCTTCAGCTGAGCACAGCTGGCAGATGTATAAATAAAGGGGAACAGTGTAATAATAATAATAATAATAATAATAATAATAATAATAATAATTTATTTATTTATACCCCGCCCATCTGACTGAGTTTCCCCAGCCACTCTGGGCAGCTCCCAACAGAATATTAATAACAATAACAAAAAAGTGATAAAACATCAAACATTAAAAACTTCCCTAAGCAGGGCTGCCTTCAGATGTCTTCTAAACATCAGATAGTTGTTTACAGTCATACTTTGTGTTGCGTTAGGTTCATGTTGTGTCTTTTTGGCTTGCAAATGCAGCAAACCCGGAAGTGTATACTTCCAAGTTTCACCGAGTGTGTGTGCAGAAGCGTTCTGCGTGCTTCGCGCATGTGCAGAAGTGCACTATCACGCCGCGCACGTGTGCAGAAGCGGAACTCTAGTTGAAGACTTTTTGGGGTGCAAACGGCACCCTGGAATGGATCGAGTCCGTAACTAGAGGTACCACTGCATTTCCTTGACATCTGATGGGAGGGCATTCCACAGGGCGCGCACCACTACCAAGAAGGCCCTCTGCCTGGTTCCCTGTAACCTCACTTCTCGCAGTGAGGGAAATGCCAAAAGGCCCTGGGAGGAGGACCTCAGTGTCCGGGCTGAATGATGGGGGTGGAGATGCTCTTTCAGGTATACTGGACCGAGGCCAGTGAAATGGTTATGATGACACAAGTGCCCATGAAACTATAGGGAACTGTAAAGTGAAGGCAAAGGACAGTCCTGCAACTGCAGACCCTCCAAGTGGCCCGATTTTCCAGGGACAGTCCTAGAATTGTGAAAGCCGCCTCGGCTTCTGATTTGATGCTGAAATGCCCCTATTTCCCCTGCCAGTGCTGCTGCTACCGAGCACTGGGATATGGTTACCAGATTTTTTTCAGTGAATCCGGGGACTTTTCCTTTTTTTTTTTTTTTTTTTAAGCTGAGTAGCAACAGGGAGTCAGTAGTGGGGATGGTGAGGCAAAAGACCCTGGGCCCAAGCACACATGCATATTGTATAAAGGTGCAAAACCCTTCTTTCGCACCCTGTGAAACATAAATGCGCAGAGTTTTTTAAAAAACTGGGCAATGGCTGGCCACCCGCAACTCCCAAGCCTCCCCCGATCAGTCAAAACAAAGGGGGCAGGGGGCAGGAGATCTGTACCACCGGACATCCCTGGTAGTGGCAGTGGCAGCAGCAGTCAGCAGCCCGGAGCCAACCCAGTAGCTTCAGGAGCTGCTCACAGTCGTGACACCCGCCATTTTTCCTTTCCGGAAGTCCCCATATGATCTGTTGCACACAAGACACATCATATGGGGACTTCTGGTGAGGAAAAATGGCGGGCGCTGTTAAGTTGTGGGCGAACATATCAGACGACACAGCGATTCTTCCAAAGCAGCTCTTTATTTGTAAGCTGGAACAGAACTGAACTGAAGAGCTCAGTCAGCCTGCTTATATAGAGCTCCAGAACAATGTAACTGTTGCCATTTTCTAAAACTATCCAATCACTGAACGTCACTTTCGATCCTTCATTTGCATACAAACTATCCAATCACTGAACGTCACTTTTGATCCTTCATTTGCATAACTATCTACAGTATCCCCCTGCTGGCCCAGGGTGAGAACTTCAGTACATAACAGGCGTCACGGCAGCGAGCAGCTCCTGAAGCCAGCCAGAGCCAAGGCTGCGCTACCAAGCTGGCTCTGGGCTGCTGAGGCTGCTGCTGCCACGTTTCCAGGGGACAGATTTGCAAATCTGGGGACATTCAAGGGACGGAATTTGTCCGGGGACAGATTTGCAAATCCGGGGACATCTGGTAACGCTACTGTGGGAGGAAGATGAGCAAGCACTTTTCCCGAGCGACGGCGGTGGTGGTAGTGGCAGTGGCAGCTGTGAAGAAGCATCCCATGGCCTCACTACAGCCTCTCCATGGCCACCGTTGATGGCCTCCTCCCTTGGGCAGCTCATAGTGGCTGCTGGAGAGTGGACGACCAGGAGGAGAGGCTAAGGCTGCAGAGGCCCAGCCCTAGAGGACACACCAGCTCTGAGGGGCAGGCTGGGGGCAGGGTTGCCCTAGGCAGGAGGAAAGGGGGAGCAGAGTGAAGCGCAAGGTGTCGTGATTTTTGTTTTTTTTTTTAATGCTTTGTGCATCCGTGTCTAATCTTGCCCCTTCCTAAAATTAAGTGATTGGTATGTGTTTTTCTTTTGGTGCCACCCAACTTTTGTAACAATATGAAGATCCCATTGGGTTCAGTGAAGTAAGTGTGAATAGGATTGCAAACTCAATAACTGAAAAAGAGAGAGTTCTTGTTTATATACCTACAAAATTCTGGAAAAAATATATCATCCTCTGAGAGACTCAAGTTCCCATAACATTCCAGTTATAACTGGGTTGTTTACACACTAGGACATGGGTAGACAAACTAAGGTCCAGGGCCCGGATCTGGCCCAATTGCCTCTTAAATCTGGCCCACAGACGGTCCGGGAATCAGCATGTTTTTACATGAGTAGAATGTGTCTATTTAAAATCTCTGGGTTGTTTGTGGGACCTGCCTGGTGTTTTTACATGGGTAGAATGTGTGCTTTTATTTAAAATGCCTCTCTGGGTTATTTGTGGGGCATAGGAATTCGTTCATCCCCCCCCCAAAAAATATATATATATATCACAAGGTCTGAGGGACCGTGGACCAAACCCCTGCTGAAAAAGTTTGCTGTCCCCTGCACTAGATTCTTCTGGTGCTACAGAAGCATTGTTTTTCTGCAGTCAACTAGAAGCAAGATTAAAGCAGTCATTCCACTTGCATAGCCCTATATTTGTGTTTTATGTTTGTATATTATTTTATATGGTAAAAGGAAAAAAGGAAAACAAAACCACGTGTTATCCAGAAATGGTATTCCCTTCACTATCCTTTGCTCAAAAGCGAATCCAGTTCAGCAAGTACCTCTGCAATGTTCAGTAGGCATCTCCTTTTAGTTTTTATTGCTTTCTGCTGAGCACAGCAACATTTATATAGGCTTTCCGTTTTTTACCCTGCCTTTCTACAAAGAGTACCCAAGGTGGCTAGCAACTGTAAAAGAATAAATACTACTTGTTTTAAATGTCTGAGGAAGGGAGCAGTAGAATCCTAGGCATGTCAAGTTGGACATCAGACACATTGAGTTCAATTGGACTCAGTCCCGGATACTGAGCCTAGGGCTTGCCGATCATAATGTCGGCGGTTTGAATCCCCGCGATGGGGTGATCTCCCATTGTTCGGTCCCTGCTCCTGCCAACCTAGCAGTTCAAAAGCACAGCAGTGCAAGTAGATCAATAGGTACTGCTCCAGCGGGAAAGTAAATGGTGTTTCCATGCACTGCTCTGGTTCGCCAGAAGCGGCTTAGTCATGCTGGCCACCTGACCCAGAAGCTGTACGCCAGCTCCCTTGGCCACTAAAGCAAGATGAGCGCCACAACCCCAGAGTCGCCCGTGACTGGACCTAATAGTCAGGGGTCCCTTTACCCTACATGGCTATTTCTCTAGAAAAAGAGGTGATGGAATTCACCATTAATACCTCCCTTGTTCTCTAGGCTTCCACCTGAGAGGTGCTGGAACTGAGTTCTGGTGAGTTCCGACTGAAAAAACCACCCTGGGAAAAACCATTATCCAGGGCTGGATCTACACACAGGAAAAAAAACACACTATAAAGTCAGAAATTACATTGTTATAACGAAAGGAAAAAAACGCTATGTAAAAATAGCTAAGAATTTTCCTTTCGAGAGCCAGTGTGGTGTAGTGGTTGAGAGTGGTGGACTCGTAATCTGGGGAACTGGGTTCAATTCCCTGCTCCTCCACATGCAGCTGCTGGGTGACCTTGGGCCAGTCACCCTTCTCTGAAGTCTCTCAGCCTCACTCACCTCACAGGGTGTTTGTTGTGGGGGAGGAAGGGAAAGGAGAATGTTAGCCACTTTGAGACTCCTTAAAGGGAGTGAAAGGCGGGATATCAAATCCAAACTACTACTCTTCTTCTTCTTCTTCTTCTTCTTCTTCTTCTTCTTCTTCTTCTTTGCTCTCCGGCGCCATCTAGTGTTGCATGTTTATAACGCAATCAAAATGATGTTTTTTGACTAATGTAGTTGAGTCCCAGGAGTGTTCTTCCAGGAGGGGGATTCTGTGGTGCAATTTCACTTGGTTCCATTGAGGAGGTTGGAGTTTAAAATAGCACCTTTGGTCACTCACAGGTACAGCAAATAATAAGCAGATTTTATTGAGCATAAGCAGTTTCACAGATGGCAAAGTCCTGTGTTAGTCAAGTGCATTGTGCATTTTGTCAGGTTTAGCCAAGCTGCACAGCTATTGACTGAAGCCTTCCCCAAGGCTAATCTGGATCCATTTCTAGATTTAGTGGTCCACTGATTTCATGGACACTTGTGTTAAAACCCGCTTAAAAAGTGATCAGGGCAATTGATCTAGGCATTTGTCTGAGCTCATCAGAAATTAACCAAAGGGTAGTGAAGCTGTTAATGGGCACAAGACTTCAGCCCCTCTCCAAGTAATTGAATACTTTTCTGAACGTTTGGTGATTGTTCAAAATAGGTAGGAAAGACATGATTCCCTGCCCTCACTGTATCAATCAAACAAGACAATAGAATCTGATTCACTACGAAGAAATAATGAGTTGCTTGTATTGGGGAGTTTTGGTGTGACAAATGGCCAAAGTGTTGCTATATGGGGAGAAGAAATGGCAGCAACACATTCCGATGCTAACAAATTAGGAGGAAAGACAAGATTAAGTGTGTTACCGAATAAAACAACACAAAGTTTCTTCATAGCATTAGAAAGTTAATAGGTCTGTGCATGACCCAACAACTTCCAATCCAATCCAGGGATCGATGAGGAACTTTGAATAAGCCCTGTTCCTACCCACAGTCTGGGGCCAATCAAACCCAGATTCCAAGTAAATTCAGTTTAAGTAAGACTTTAAACCAGTGGTCAGAAAACTTTTTCAGGAGGGGGCCGGTCCACTGTTCCTCAGACCTTGTGAGGGGCCGGACCCACCCCCTCCCGAAAGCACTCCCTCTCCTGAAAGGACCCGACCGCCGCCGCCACTCACACCACAGCCACCAACGCCCCCTCGTCTTCGGCAGCGTTGTTGTCCTCTGCCTCAACCAGGGGTCCATGGGGCGCAGAGCCCATGCCACTGGCCTGGGCCGTGGAAGCAGCCTCCCTGCCACCACTGCTTCCTTCCACTCGGCTCTTGGCCATATGCGGCTGCCTCAACGAGAAGTGGCGTCGCCCAAAGGCGTCCGTGGCTTTGGATTGGCTGCAGTTTACCTTCCTGCTGCAGCAGTACTTATTTATCTACTTGAGCTGGTGTGCTTTCGAACTGCTAGGTTGGCAGGAGCTGGGACAGAGCAACGGGAGCTAACCCCGTCATGGGAACTTGAACCACCAACCTTCCACTCGGCAAGCTCAAGAGGCTCAGTGGTTTAGACCACAGCGCCACCCGCGTCCCTCAACAGGAAGGAAGTGGGTAATTACTAAGGCAAAGTCTTAGTTTAAGTCCTGATGAGAACACAAGCGTGACCACACTGCCAAGTCCACTATATGCATTGAAGATGTATAGGTGGCATCCTGCAGGCAACACACAAGCACATTGTACTCAGAAAGCTTCGCACTTGGCTCCAGGTAATAACCAGGCAAAAATTCCCGGGAATGGATTCCAAAATAGCGTAGCACATTCAAGGAATATATATCAGTACAATATTGCACAGTGTTAAAAGCAGTCTAAAACAACTTAAGCAGGCAAAAATGAGGTGGGCCTTTAAAAATATACATCTCTAGTGTCAAAAGTATCCAAAGGAAGACCATCAACAACATGTTGCATTCTATCCTAACCATCTAACAGGAATGACCCTGTTCAGCCAGTTGTAGCCTCCTCCCAGATACTATAATAGGTAAAGGTAAAGGACCCCTGGATAGTTAAGTCCAGTCAAAGGCAACTATGGGGTTGTGGTGCTCATCTCGCTTTCAGGCTGAGGGAGCCAGTGTTTGTCCACAGACAGCTTTCCAGGTCATGTGGCCAGCAGAACTAAACCACTTCTGGTGCAATGGGACACCGTGACGGAAACCAGAGCGCACAGAAACACTGTTTACCTTCCTGCTGCAGCAGTACCTATTTATCTACTTGCACTGGCATGCTTTCAAACTGCTAGTTTGGCAGGAGCTGGGACCGAGCAACGGGAGCTCACCCCATTGTGGGGATTCGAACCGCCGACCTTCTGATCGGCAAGCCCAAGAGGCTCAGTGGTTTAGACCACGGCGCCACCCGCGTGAGGAGAAAATAAGTGAAGTACATTCACATACAGGTCAGTCCATGAAGATATGAAACTGAATCATGAATTTAATCAGCAGTCATCACAGAAGATGGAGAAACCATGTTGGAACATGGGAAATGCAGACATGAACTGCCCAAGTCACCTCATGCATTCAGCCACATCATAGTCAGAGATGGTCAGGATTATTAGTGTGGGTAGAAAAAAGGTTGTGCCCATAATTGCCTGTTAGCAAAGTTGAGTTCATATATTCTCACATACCAAACTGCTATTTGTAAGAATTATTTCAATGAAGTCTTAAAACAGAGATGGAGCTCTGTAATGATTTTGATGAAAGTGGTCTCGAAATTATACAGCTGCTTGAATAAGCCGGGTCCTGTGTGATTATCAACTCTTCTAGCCATTAAAAAAAAAAAAACCCTCTGCAGTTATGTAGGTCCATTTTCCACAAGAGCTGTCCTAAGAGTCGAAGAAGCTGCAAAGCAGTAACAGAGAAAATTGCATGGTTTCCACTTCACCAACCCCAGAGATGGAAGCTAAATATTATTTTTGTGTATAGTCATGTATAAACTTGTAATCGCAAGAACGTATTCTGCCCAAATATTGCTATGCCTTTGTGTTAATCTTATCTGAAGCACCCATCTTTAAATGCTAGGAAGTTGTTGACTCTCACTGAAGGAAAAAAAAAATAGAGACATCTAAGAACATTTTGGTAAACACTTCCCTGAGCAATGATGGCAGGCTACTTCATTCCTGCTGGCAATCTTGCTGATGCTACTTCAGAGTAGGAATGGGGAATGCAGCCCATAGGTAAAGGTAAAGGACCCCTGGGCGGTTAAGTCCAATCAAAGGTGACTATGCGGGTTGCGGCGCTCATTTCGCTTTCAGGCTGAGGGAGCCGGCGTTTGTCCACAGACAGCTTTCCGGGTCATGTGGCCAGCAGCAATAAACCACTTCCGGCACAATGGGACACCATGACGGAAACCAGAGCGCAATGGTACCTATTTATCTACTTGCACTGATGTGCTTTCAAACTGCTAGGTTGGCAGGAGCTGGGACAGAGCAACAGGAGCTCACCCCGTCGCGGGGATTCGAACCGTCGACCTTCCGATCAGCAAGCCCAAGAGGCTCAGTGGGAGGATAATCATGTTGCATATATGCAACACAGATTAGGGGGCAAACAGCCTATTCCACTGTGAAGGAAAAAGACTTTGATGCAATAGACTGTTTGCATGGGCTCTGTTTTTATAGGCAGTAGTCTTTTATAGTTGTGTGTTTTGCCTGCCTGGTCATCTTGAGGATAACTTGCTACGACTGACCTGGGGCTCAACTGAGGACTGATGAAGAATGAGAACTTTGGCACACCTCCTGTCTGAGAGGCTCCAAGACTTTCTGCTCAGGGGTTGCATAACTCCAGTACTGGATTGAAATTCACTGCATGCAATGCTTTGAAAGAAAATGTAATGAAAATGATATATAGATGGTATATGACCCCAGTCAAACTTGCAAAAATTTACCACCTGTCTGATAATAAGTGTTGGAAATGTAAAGAGTGTGAAGGAACATTTTTCCACCTCTGGTGGACTTGCCCTAAAGTGAAGGCGTTCTGGGAAATGATTTATAATGAACTGAAAAAGGTATTTAAATATACCTTCACTAAGAAACCAGAGGCCTTTCTTTTGGGTATTGTCGGCCAAGGGGTGGTAGAGAAGGACCGGACATTTTTTATGTATGCAACAACAGCAGCAAGGATACTACTTGCAAAGCACTGGAAAGCTCAAGATCTACCCACACTGGAAGAATGGCAGATGCAACTGATAGACTACATGGAACTGGCTGAGATGACCGGCAGAATTCGTGACCTGGGAGAAGAGAAGATGGAGGAGGATTGGAAGAAATTTAAGAATTATTTACAAAAGCATTGTAATTTGAGTGAATGTTAAGCAGGATGCTAGATCATAAATAATGAAGCACCACTAACCTAGATGATTTAAGATAACAAGTGAGATTGAGAAAATATAAAATTTTATTGAGAATTATAAGATTATAAAGACATAAATGAGATATAAGAATGCAAATAAGATAATAAATTGCTGGCAAAAAGTTATAATGATGAAAGTGGGAGCGGGAGATGTGAGGAAGTCCAAAGAAAATGTGAAATTATGTTAAGATTTGTTATACTGTTCATTATGTTCACTTTTATTGTAAACCCCAATAAATATTTTTCAAAAAAAAAAAAAAGGGGGGGGTTGCATAACTCCATACCCTCCAACATTTCTCCGATGAAAATAGGGACATCCTAAGGAAAAGCGGGACAATCCAGGTTCAAATCAGAAACCGGGACGACTCCTGTAAATCCAGGACTGTCCCTGGAGAATCGGGGCACTTGGGGGGCCTAGGAGTTGGCACCTATGACTAGGCCCCTTAATAACTGACATTTGTGGGAAGTCTGATGCTGTATTAGGAATTGCCTTCTAATACGATAATCTTTATTGTCATTGTCCCATACAGAACAACGAAATTGAAAAATCTACATAAGACATTCAAAAACCAACAAGCCTGCTATCCCAGCTATCCCAACCTGGTTAGCCCCCTAAAAACTGATACCCCATTTTTAAATGCAATATACTCCCATAGAGGCTCCTTACACTGCGTTTAAAACCAAAATCGCATTTGGATAGAAACTGTTTCTCAGGAGGCTAGTCCTAGTCTTTATAACCCTGTACCTTCTTCCAGAAGACAGAAGCTGAAAGAGATCATTTCCAGGGTGCACACTATCCTGCTCTATCTCTGCAGCTTGCTTATGGCACCTGGAAGCATAGATTTGATCCAAGGTGGAAGAGAAGAAGAAGAAGAAGAGGAGGAGGAGGAGTTTGGATTTGATATCCCGCTTTATCACTACCCGAAGGAGTCTCAAAGCGGCTAACATTCTCCTTCCCTTCCTCCCCCACAACAAACACTCTGTGAGGTGAGTGAGGCTGAGAGACTTCAGAGAAGTATGACTAGCCCAAGGTCACCCAGCAGCTGCATGTGGAGGAGCGGGGAAGCGAACCTGGTTCACCAGATTACGAGTCCACTGCTCTTAACCACTACACCACACTGGCTCTCAGAGTGCACCCAATTATTCTCTCCGCAGTCTTTACAACCCTGGACAGCATTGTTTTTTCCCTGACCGTGCAGCTCCCAAACCACACACACAGACCATAAGTTAATACACTCTCAACAGTACAGTGGTAAAATGAGAAGCTCTTTGTAGCTAACTGTGGTACAGCATATCATTGCTACCTGAATGCTTATATTCTGGTGGCCATAGCAGCTGAAGTCCTGTTTCTATTTATGCAACACTGTTCAGTGTTCTGCTGCTGAATTGTACTTTGGTGATTGTGATACTTTTGCCAGCTGGTAGCCTCTTCTGACGCCTGCTTCTGCGCCTACCGTTTTCTTCCGTCTGCAATTGTTTCCTGCTACTGCCCCCTTAGTAATCAGCAGCCATGCAAAGTGAGCATAACAGGGCAATTAGCTTTTGACAGTAGTATAAATTTAAGCTTGTTAAAACAAGGCTTACTAACAGTCCCTTAGGGGTAATCACCCCGATCTGGCTTATCCAACCATTAAGCACAATAAGATACATCAGGGGTAACTTTAGCTGGTGAATATTAAAGAACGCAGAAAGCAACAAACAGCAGGGAAAATAGAAAAGAGAGTCTTGAAACGTTTCCTAAGATGACAGAGCTTTCGCTTTCCAGCCAAGCGACGATGACAGCAACTTTTTTTTTTTGCTGCTGAAATTCCATTTAATCTTTCTTTCTTTGAATCGCATCCTAAGGGCCAAACCAAATGTGATGTTAACCGTGGCTTTGAATCTCACACTCAGGGTTTCTCCTGCTCTTTAAAAAACTAACAGCAGCTGCAAATGCCCACCCCACCCCCTTATATAAAAAAAATCACATTGAGACTGCAAGACAGAAAAGATGCTTTTATTCCTGTCCAGAGAGAGAGAGAGAGATCCACACTATTCTTCTTCGTCTTTGGCCATCACTCGCAGAGCGTGGTGAGGTGGGCCGCCGCCAGGGCGCAAGAGGGGGGGGCGCAAAATCAGCTAAAAATATGTCCTTAAATATATCTATAAATGAAAATATTGATTATTGTCTCCTAAGAAAAGGTTTTAAATAGAGGGTGAATTCAGTGGGTGGAGGGGGGGTTGGAGGAGAGACAGAAAGAAGAGTTAATTTGTCCGTGGCTAGGGGGCGCAATCTGGATGGTTCTGCCAGGGGCGCAAGATCACCTAGCTATGGCTCTGATCACTCGTAGCCGAGTAAGATTGTCTTCCATAAACATGGATTTAACAGTGGGTCCGTAAGTGACTGTGGAGGCCAATTCCGGATCCACTCGTCCTTCCACAATGGGGACATAGGTTTCTGGGCGGGAGTTGATCATGGTGAGGGTTTGCCAAGCGTGTCTTCCTCTTAGCACGTTTCTCCCTTTTGTCCTGAGTTCGAGTGTCTTCAAAGCCCATGACACCTTTGGTAAAGGATGTTCTCCAACTGGAGCGCTTGCAGGCCAGTGTTGCCCAGTTGTCGGTGTTTACACTATATTTTTTTAGATTTGCCTTGAGAGAGTTTTTAAACCACTTTCGTTGACCACCAGCATTACCCTTTCCATTTTTAAGTTCAGAATAGAGTAGTTGCTTTGGAAGATGATAATAATCAGTGGTGTTTGGGCAAATTTTGTATTCAGCAAGAGAAGGCAAGTAAATAAATAAATATCTGGCATATTGGTCATGGGCCAAAGTATGGAAAACAACAAAAGACTGGGTGAGGCTCAGCCTGTAAGGAAGCAGACCACAAGGATTAAATTTAGAGTGACATCTCCAATCAAAACAAACCTTAGGCACCCCCTATTTCTGTACCCTTTGCCAGGATACACAATACGAACAAAGTACAGGTCAAGCAAAAATGTGGATGAGGCCTGAATCATGCCACATAGGTTGGGTTCTGTCACAAGTACTAGTCCATAGAGCAGGGGTAGGCAACCTGGACTGTCCCTGGAAAATAGGGACACATGGAGGGTCTGCAGCATGTCACTGCCCAGGGACACAGCTGTTTCATCCATACCACCTGTAAACTGGGTGTCAAGCCATCGGAGAAATAAGTCTGTAACCCACCCCTTGACTGCCCTGATAGCAGTCTGAGCATTTTTAAATGGGCGAGACCTCCATTAAGAAACTTGACTAACTCCAGCTTTTGAGAGATTTCAGAAGATGTTATAATTGAACGCCCAGAGATAGAAGCATAAGTGTCGTGTTTCGTGTGGCTGTGCATACAGAGCTAGGAGTGGGTATTCATAAGATGAACTCTCAAGCATCTATTAGTTTCAGTTCAAGAATAGTGGGGAAGCTGTCTTCGAGGAGAAGTGCTTGAAATTACCACTCACAAAGGAGTGGCTCCGAAGGAGAAGAAAGGGGGTGAGATAAACAAACAATTCAATACAAGCTCCGTAATAACCATATATTTCCAACCCCAGCAGGTTGCTGCCTGGTCCCGGCAGGGAAATGACAAATGAATGCTGTTTAATATTTTGCTTGAACAGTTTTTTCCCTTTCAGAAAACTCTTTGGGATATGATAATGAGAGAAGTGACACCGCAGAGCCGGTGTTGAGGGAGAGGCGTATTGTAAGATGACTACCTTTTCTAGGGCATATAATCTGATACACACTTTATTTATCCAGAGCAAATTCAGTGGTTAAAATGATTAATTGAACCCATTTCATGTTACTCATATGAGCTCTCAGAAAAGGTGGAGGCTGCCATTCCCCCCCCCTCCAATAGTGACTCATGCACAGAAACCCACGATTTACGCTGGCAATAACAAAATGGCATTTCTAAATTTAGGAGTTCATTAATCTTAAAAGACGCCAGGCTCATCCAAGTCCCTTCCTCCTCTACCTCCAATTTCAGGTCTTCTCGCAAGTAGGGAAACAGGGGTGGGGGGGATGGACGGCCAAAACATCAATGTAAGGCAGAAATAGATGACACTTGACCACTTCTTCAAAAATCCAGGGGTGTAAATGCAATAGAACTGACTCAATAGCTGAAAGAAAGAGAAAACAGAGGGAATTTTAAAGTATACTCTAACCAAGTACCGGTATATATAATATATATGCAAACACTGACACACACAATCACAATTGACGTGGGGTGAAAGAGATTCCATTTCCAAAATCTGCTACTAGTAAGATCTGGGACATTATTATTTTTTTTAAAAAAAAGGTGCCACTAAGAGCAGGGCAAAAGCATATCCAAAGTCACTGTAGAAGGCTGGCTTTTGTTTTTAGAAAACAGCTGTCCGGCTGCTTTTGCAAGGATATTTTGCCTTTGCTATTTTATTTACTGTGGTACCTTGGTTCTCAAACGCCGAAAACCCGGAAGTACAGTGGTACCTCAGGTTACATACATTTCAGGTTACATACTCTTCAGGTTACAGACTCCGCTAACCCAGAAATAGTGCTTCAGGTTAAGAACTTTGCTTCAGGATGAGAACAGAAATCGTGCTCCGGCGGCGCAGCGGCAACAGGAGGCCCCAGTAGCTAAAGTGGTCTTCAGGTTAAGAACAGTTTCAGGTTAAGTACGGACCTCTGGAACGAATTAAGTACTTAACCTGAGGTACCACTGTAAGTGTTTTGGTTTTCAAATGTTTTTTGAAAGCCAAACGTCCGATCAGGCTGTCAGCTATTGTTTCCGGAGCACCTGCACCAATCAGAAGCTGCGTCTTGGTTTTCAAACATTTTGGAAGTCAAACGGACTTCTGGAATGGATATGTTTGGCACTTTTGTTTTTGCTATTTATTTTGCGTTTTTGTTTTCGAGGCTTTTTCGGTTAATTTGTTTTTGTGGCTGTGTGGAACCCAGTTCAGCTACTGACTGACTGATGGATTGTGTGACTGCTGAAATGGATAAAAGTCCCCCCCTCGAAACAATGACTATCAGGAAAGAAAGAAAAAAATCATTTTAATTTTTATCATCTACAGTACCGTCTTATTTATTTTATAATACAATACATTGATTATTGCTTTCATTTTATGGACCAATGGTCTCGTTAGATAGTAAAATTCATGTAAAAATTGCTTTTTGTTTTTAAAAGTCCAGAACGTTGTTGTTTTTAAAAGTCCAGAACAGATTAATCCGTTTTGAATTACTTTCTATGGGAAAGCGTGCCTTGGTTTTGGAACGCTTTGGTTTTGGAACAGACTTCTGGAATGGATTAAGTTTGAGAACCAAGGTACCACTGTATAAGCTATTTTCCTTTTACAGATCTTGCCAAAGAGATCCTTTTTGTCTCCTCACTTTTGATCTCTAAAAAGAGAAAAGGCCTGTTCAGATGTATTTCTAAACATGCACAGAGTGGGGTTTACTTGTAAGTGTGTCCCTGTTCTTTCAGGGGAAATGCACACCTAACCAGAAATGGTTGAACTTCAGTTTCCCAGAACTTCCTACCCACTGTGGTTACCTCCAGCTACAGTTTATTTTTTATTTTTATTTTTTTAATAATTTTTATTAAGGTTTTAGACAACAAAGAAAGAGAAAAAAAACATACACAATACATATAACAACATCACACACAAAAAGCAACACAAAATTCAACAATAAAGAAAAACAAAAAACATAACAATTAAAAACAATATCTCTTTTCCATTTCCATTTTTAAATCACTTATTTTCTGGACTTCCTCATACCTCCCTCTTTTGTATTCCAATCCAAATTATTTGTCCAGCAGTTTCTTTTCCACTTTTTTAATCCCAATCTTTAGTTTAATAAAATATTAAAATCTATAACTTCATATAACGTTAAAATTTTCCCTCTTAATATCAAATTTCCATTTCTTTAAACATCTTTAATCTTTAATTTCCATTTCTTTAAACATCTTTAATCTTAATCTTTAATCTTAGTCTATCATTAACTTTAACCTGTACAGCTGGAAACCCTCCAGCTACAGTTTATTGGTCCTTATCCAGGCCATTACCAGGTTCAGAGATTGACTCAGCACATGCTTTCTGTTGAGAAAGAGAACTAGAGTTGAGTGTCTCCTTCATACTGACCTCCAAAGAGTGCATCCAGTAGCTTTATACAGATGTTAAAGAGCATGGGGGAGAAGATGAAATTTTGTGGGACCTCACAGCACACATGCCATGGGATGGAGCAGAAACCCCTCAATACTATTTTCTGAAACCAATCCTGTAGGTAGAAGCAGTACCAGATATGTGGTGCTCCTGGAAATCACAGGCCACTTTGTTTAATGTCTGCCCCCAAGAAAATTGCTGGAATCTATTGCTGAAGATAGAAGAACCAAGCCTAGCTGAAGCAGAATAAGCATGGTTTCTGCTAGGGCCCATATTGTCTCACTAAGCTACTAGAGTACTTTGAGAATGTCAACATGCATGTAGCTAGAGGTGATCCACATGACATACTATACTTAGACTTTCAAAAAGGAAATATACACACAAAGTACTCCCCAAAGATTCATGAGTAAGCTTGGAAGAAGAGGAGAAGTCCTCTTGTGGTTCAGGGTCTAGTTGAGTAACAGGAAACAGAGAGCAGGAATAAATGGACAGTTCTCCCAAGAGGAGGATATAGAAAGTTGAGTCCCCGAAGGATCGGTATTGGGACCTGTGCTTTTTAACATCATAAACAACTAATGCTTATCAAAATGCATATGCTGGGTAAAAGTTTGCATTAAAAATAAATATATTTGTGAAAGTAACTTACAAAAATGCCGGAGATTTTCAAGCAGAAATTTGAAGAACTAAATTTAAGGTTGGAAAAACGAGAAACAGAGAGGACCAAAAGTGACAGATTCCCCCATCCCAAGGTCCACATCTGTATGGTACCAGGCATCGCAGAAGAAATCAAGTACAGCATGGTGTGTGCAGTTGCAACTTTGAAAAAACTGACATCAACTGAAAAACGAATGATGAATGAATGAATGAGACAGTAAACTGATAATAGGATTGCTGGTAGATCATTGTCTTCCTCACGTTCTTCTGCCCAGTTCATGCCCACTTCATTCCCCTTCACTGAGGTACAATGTTAGTTCTGCCACCCTATGGCTTTCTCACATATCCTCCCATCTGTGACCCTTTATTACCTTTTCCCCAGTCTTTGTCTTTAGTTTTAGTTGTTTTGATTATAAACACAAAGCAATGGAGGGCAGGGGGAGGAATGTATTGCTCTTGTTCAAATCCAGTAGCACAGCCATTCTCAGACATCAGTTTTGGCTGCAGACTCCTCAGAGTTACAGATGTTTGCAATAACCTCCCAGCAACCTTATCCAACCTCCTGGAATTCCTGGCAATCTTATTCAGCACAATTGGCCTGCGTTAGGGGGAGTAGAACGATGCCATTTGTCGCTGCGAAACCTGATCAAGTCCTGGTAAACGGCAAAACGCCGCAGACAGCTTGGATCTCGCAAAGTGGAAGTGACGAATGGTAATTTTATTTCCCTCTGTTTATGAGGCCCATGCTGCTTTTGAGAACGAAAGAGTTCTGCACCTGCAGAGTATAAAACCACATTCTGCATGATGCACCACAAAGACGTTCTCTGAAACCATGAGAAGCATCTCTGTACCCAAACCAATGAATCTATCTATCTAGGTATCCCAAACCTTAAGTGAAGGTGCTTAAGGGACAGTGACCATTTCCGTATGGCCATGTTTATCGCTTTCTATCGCTAAGAAGCAGCAAACAAATTGTGCCTGGCACTTTATAAGCCTATGGAAGGCTACTATTATCAATGAGCTGGACGAATATCTTCTCACACAGTCTCTGTCTTTGTAAGTAAATAAAAACAGCAGAAGCGAGCGCTGGGCTTTTTGCAGAGAACTGCAACGTGTGTGAGTCAAACCGGCCCACACAAGAATGGAAGTTAGTGAGTGGCAGATGTCATTCACTTGGGGATTCCACCTCAGGGCTCCACAGGTCAAAGGCCTGGGCTTCCATAATTACCTTAATTGAGCGCTAATTGGCAATTAACCTGCAACCTGTATGCCTTGGTTCCTTAGTAATTATTCAGATGGGGAGGGACATGTTAGATGTGCAGCAGCTATTTTAAGATCCTGAGTGCTTTCCAGGAGTCTTCATCGTATTGATCCCAGGATAGATTATTGCCATCTGCATCAAAAGCAATGTTCTTTAAGGAACCCCACCTTGAAATCAATGGGAGAGTTGTATTCCCAAATTCCACAAATTTCAACCTATTGCTTAACAATTTTGCTTAACATTTTGATGTTCTTAACTAGCTGTTTTAATGGTCTTATGTTCTATCAAATAAACCCATCAAGATCAAAATATGGGGCTCAAAAGGTAGAGTAGATAAATGAACAAAAAAGTAGGTCATTCCAGGTGACACTCAAAGCACTGAGTTGGGGCAAGCCTTGGAACCTCTTTCTTAACAAGGCTTTGCTCACTTCCTTCTTCAGCGATAGAAGAGTCCTGCTGGAACAAACCAAAGTCTCATCTAGTGCAGCATTTGGAAAGCCCACAAGCTGGCCATGGGTCCATAGCCCTCTCCTGCTTGTATTCTCCTGCAACTTCCCTTGCTCCTGGAAGTAATACATAGCTACCATGACTAGTAGCCACTGAAAGCCTTATCCTCCATGAATTTACTCCGCAGTGCAGTATCAACAGGTGTGGGAACATTAGCTTTTGCACACGAAGGTCTCAACTTTGCCACTGATAAGCCCCAAATCCCTCTGATACACCTTTTTGCCTTGTAGTTTGCCAAACCTGATGCTAGCCACATATAATAAGCCATCCTTAGCACTTACACATTGTTGTTGTTTAGTCATTTAGTCGTGTCCGACTCTTTGTGACCCCATGGACCAGAGCACGCCAGGCACTCCTGTCTTCCACTGCCTCCCACAGTTTGGCCAAACTCATGCTGGTAGCTTCGAGAACACTGCCCAACCATCTTGTCCTCTGTCGTCCCCTTCTCCTTGTGCCCTCCATCTTTCCCAACATCAGGGTCTTTTCCAGGGAGTCTTCGCTTCTCATGAGGTGGCCAAAGTACTGGAGCCTCAGCTTCAGGATCTCTCCTTCCAGTGAGCACTCAGGGCTGATTTCCTTAAGAATGGATAGGTTTGATCTTCTTGCAGTCCATGGGACTCTCAAGAGTCTCCTCCAGCACCATAATTCACTTGCCATCTCATTTTTGACCACATCCAACTTACCCAGGTTCATGGTTCTTACATTCCAGGTTTGGACGCCTTCCTACCTGAGGGGCTCATCTTCCAGTGTCATAACTTTTATAATAGAGACATCCTATTTAATGATGATGAGAATGAGGATGATGTCATTATTTATACCCCAGCCACCTGACTGGGTAGCCTCAGCCACCCATGCCACATAGCTTGGGTTCTGTCACAAGTACTAGTCCATACAGAGGTAGGGTTAGCATCATACCCTCCAACATTTCTCCCAAGAAACTAGAGACATCCTATTTAATGATAATGTTGATGATATTGTTGTTCTTGTTGTTGTATTTATACCCTGCCCATCTGACTGGGTAGCCCCATACACTTTGGGCAGCTTCCAACATATATAAAAACATAATAAAACATTGAACATTGTGGCGTTCGCTCCTCCTAGGTGTGTGACATCATACTGGGTTCATAGGGAAAGGGTTAACTAATTG
This sequence comes from Podarcis pityusensis, assembly GCF_964106645.2. NCBI lineage: Eukaryota > Metazoa > Chordata > Lepidosauria > Squamata > Lacertidae > Podarcis > Podarcis pityusensis. The sequence continues at coordinate 16,849,838 of NC_138042.1, read as the reverse complement.
TAAAATGACAAACCAATGGGAACCCATGGGGCAGAGTTAACTGAGTATAAGGCTTAAGCACAGAGGTTTTTTGGGGGGAGTTAGAGTTAGGGTGGAGAAGGCAGTCTAGAGTTAGACGAGACAGAGAAGATAAGTCTGTGGGTTGGGCTAGTCTGGTGTGAGAGAGTGAGAGAATTTGTTAAGAGGAGTCAGTCAAACAGTTGAGATAATCAGTCAGAAGGTATTAGGAAGGTATAGGCTGGTAAAGAAACTAAAGTAAGATACTGACAGGAATATTATCAGAGAAACCATAAACTTGTTAATGTTTGTAAAATAAACTTGGGGGTTTTTTTGTTCGCTTCTAACAACTGTCTGGACTCAGTGTTTTACCAGAGAGTAACTGGTTGGTGGCAGCGGGGAAGCGAGCACAGTGGGGGCCCAGGGATCAATAGACCGTTAAACGTCCGGGGACCCTGTGTGAGTGCCACAAACATTTTTACAAGACTATCCTATACAGGGCTGCCTTCAGGTGTCTTCCTGTTGTAGAGTTGTAGACTTGCTTACCTCCTTGGCTCAGGGGTCGCATAACTCTATACCCTCCAACATTTCTCCGTTGAAAATAGGGATGTCCTAAGGAAAAGCGGAACATTCCAGGATGAGATCAGCTCAGGGCCAGATTTAGGTTCAATGAGGCCCTAAGCTAAGGTAATGGGGCCCTTTATATGTCCAGCTGTCCTTTGTCAACAACAAATTGTCGCTGTTTTTTGTGTTGAATATATGCTATATGGTAATTTATGGACCTAATAGGTATCTAAAGCCATTTGCACATAACAAAATGTGTATTTTATCAAAGTAATTGTTGAACTGAAATACAATTGGAAATATACTTCCAGTTTTCTTTTCCTTTAAATTGGGGGGGCTAAGAGAGTGAGGCCCTAAGCTATAGTTTGTTTAGCTTATATGTAAATCCAGCACTGGATCAGCTTCTGTAAATCCAGGGCTGTCCCTGGAAAATAGGTACACTGAGAGGGACTGCACTTATATCTTGAAAAATGCCTGTGTGACTGAACAGGCCATCAGCTGTTTGGTCAACACCAGCCTTGTCTCAGAAGGGCAGAGGCATTTCACAAGCAGGGTGCCACCACAGAGAAGGCCCTCCCCCATGTGACAAGATAGCCAGTCTCGAAAGAGCTGCAGCTCAGTCAAGAGAGCCTGCCCTTTTGATCTTCGCACAAAAGTGGGTGGGCACAAGAGGGACACTGGTTGCTATGAAAGCTCTATCCATGGTCATGCTGCCCAGGAAATGCAGACCAGCAAATTGCTTTTCTGTTTCCTGTTCCTTCCTAAGAGCTACAGTTTGGGTTCTTTTACAACTGATTTAGGCCTATCTGTGCACATTTGGAGCACAACAGATGGGAAACAATTTGCAGACCATTCAGTGACATATATGAGTGCCCAAGGGTGGGGGGTCTGAAGAGATGTAACATAATTTAAAGAGGGAAGTGAAGCCATCCATCATGGTCTCTGTCATGGACGGCTGTGTGTGTGTGTGTGTGTGTGTGTGTGTGTGTTGTCATGTCAACTCTTATGCTGTTGTAAGCTTTCAGCCTATCAATCTAGCCATTTCTCTAGTGCTGCCTGTCACTCTACACTCCACCAGAGTCTCGGGTTTGGAGATACTCTGTATTAAAATCCTTGACCTCCCATCTGCTTTTCTGTCTGAGCTAGGATCTGAACCAAAGTTTCGCATCTGTGAGTTTTTCTCCCCCATTCTTGCATCCAGCACCACATCTCTGAGCAGCGCATAATTAGGAAATGCATCCAGTTGCTTCCATTGTGTCGTACATGAATCTTGTGGTTTTAAAGCTGAATCCATATATATATATATATATATATATATATATATATATGTAGCATGCACACAACAAAGAAAATGAAATGTGCGTTTCTACACCCAGATGAATGTAGCAATTTACAGAAGCTAATATTTGTGCTAGATAAATAAACAAAAAGTAGGTCCATATCATTAGTCTCGACTTAAATTATGGGAGAAACTTAGTAAATTCTTATCATATGACAGCTTCTTTAAAGCATAGTTTTTAAACAGTATCTGCTAAAACGGTGCCAGGTTAGGTAATGCATGAACCATATCTGGCTACACAGACCAGAATAGGAGATGCTGGCTGTGTGCTAGGAGAAAATTTAACCAGTAGTGAAACACGGTGCTTTTTTCCCCAAGAAGAATAGCTGCCGGAACTCACCATGAAATTGTTACAGTAAGTCGCTGGGCAACTCAGGGCAGTCCTGAACAGATGTCGGTGCCTCTGGTTTTGGCGCAGATCAATTAAATGCGCCTCTGCCTCCCTTAGATTCAGGTGGTTGGCTAAGGCAGCTCAGAAGGTCCCTTGTGCAAATGTGCACATGTTCAGCAGTAGGGCCTTCTCAGTGGTGGCTCCCTCCCTGTGGAACGCCCTCCCATCAGATGTCAAGGAAATACTGCAAACAACAATCTGACTTTTAGAAGACATCTGAAGGCAGCCCTGTTTAGGGAAGTTTTTAATGTTTGATGTTTTATCGTGTTTTAATATTCTGTTGGGAGCCGCCCAGAGTGGCTGGGGAAACCCAGCCAGATGGGCAGGGTATAAATTATTATTATTATTATTATTACTGAAAGCTTAAAGCCCACCATCGCTACAGGGGAAACAGATTGGAGAAAAGGAAATACGAACTGGCCCCATCCCCTAGCTTGACCAATCATGGCTAGGAGTGGCTAGGAGCTAGATCAGGAGTTGGCAAGGTTTGGGCCGGATCACTCCCACAGAGATCATCCGTGGGCCGGACTGGCGCAGCACGACGCTGGAAATTGCATCTGCGCATGTCTGCGGCACCAGAAATTGCTTCTGCGCATGCCCAGACGCCAAAAATTGTGCCTGCACAGAAGCGATTTTCGGCATCTGGACATGAGCAGGCATGGTTTTCAGTATCTGCGCATGCACAGATGCAATTTCAGCGCCACTCTGCAAGTCCCCGTGCCGCGCTGTGAAGGACTCGCCAAGTTGGCGACTCAGTTCAGGAATGGCTCGTGGGCCAGTAAAACAGTCTTCGTGGGCCGCATCCAGCCCATGGGCCACACGTTGCCAACCCCTGAGCTAGATGGAGTCATAGATCTAAAAGAAAAGCGTAGACCTGCACACACTGGCCAGCTTCCATTTTGACTTGAAATGTTCATTTTGGGCATCTCAGAAGGCAAGAAGCGGACAGGGGGAGCGCGGGCCCACAATGGCGCTCACCTGAGAGGTGTCAGAACTGCACGCTGGAGCAGTCCAACAAGAAGGGGGGGGGAGACCACTGGTGAAATACAAATCCTTGTCTCTTTTTTCCTCCTACACCACCATTGGTAGCAGCTCAAGGAGGAGGGGAATTTAAGTTGAGGGAACGGAGTCTGAGGGAAAGTTGAAAGCCCTTCTCTCTGCGTGTGTTATTCCCCTGTCTCCTCCTTTCCACAAATAAAGAAAAGAAATGAGGCCCAAAGCTGCCTGTGGGCCTTGGGCCGTAGGTTGCCCACTTCTGCTAAACCATAAAGGACCCCTGACCATTAGGTCCAGTCGTGGCCGACTCTGGGGTTGCGGCGCTCATCTCACTTTATTGGCCAAGGGAGCTTCCAGGTCATGTGGCCAGCATGACTAAGCCGCTTCTGGTGAACCAGAGCAGCGCACGGAAACACCGTTTACCTTCCCACCGGAGCGGTACCTATTTATCTACTTGCACTTTGATGTGCTTTTGAAATGCTAGGTTGGCAGGAGCAGGGACCGAGCAACGGGAGCTCACCCCATCGCGAGGATTTGAACCACCAACCTTCTGATCGGCAAGCCCTAGGCTCTGTGGCTTAACCCACAGCACCACCCACATCCCTGCTGTGACATATTGAACCTTTTAAAAAAATGCTTTATTGGAAAGCACCTCAGGAAGCTTTGCTCCAAAAGGTGGATGGATCTAACAAATTCAGAGCATGAACAAAAGTCTGGAAACTTTTGTACCTCACTTCAGGCAGCAAAATGACTTCGGCCAGCCCTGTTGCCTGCTATGAAGTGTGTGTGTGTATAAATGCAAATAAATAATTCCCTCCATCACAGTTGCTTCCCTTGCATGCAAATTTGCAGCACAATCCTATGCATGTTTATGCAGCAGTGTTCAATAGGGCTCATTTTGCACTGCAGCCTTAATCAATTGATTCATCAATCAGAACTCTTGCAACTAATCACCTAACATTTCTTTAACTGAATGACAGCCCTATGTTGGACAAACAGCTCAGGCATGTCAACTCAGAAGTAAACTCTGTTGAGGTCAATGGGGCTTACTCCCAAGTAATAGGATTGTAGCCGAAATGTTCTTTCTAGCATCGTCTTGGCTACATTTGACAACTGAGCTCGTCACCATTTTTTTTAATGTTATTTATCATTTAATTAAACTATCATCATATGGTGCAGCCTAACTCTTTTTAATGGGATTCCGAGAGGTCCACCAAATAATGAAGTGTACAATCAAATGGGATGAAAGAAATGACATAAAATAATATTAAATGAATAAGGAACCCGAAACGCACTGAACATCTGCTTCTGTGAACTTTAATAAACAAACATTTCAAATCCAGGCAGCTTTTGCTTTGGGTCAGTACAGTTGAGCACAAACAACTTGAACTTTACTCTGAGTATTTGCTTCATCACGAGAAAAATTACCTCCTCCGTTGGGAATTGAAAGTGCAGAAAAATTAAAGGCTGATCTGTCAAGTTCTCATTCACAATTTGGGAGCGAGTTTGTCAACAAGGGACCTGGTTTGCATGAAACTCCTCACCCACTGCAAAAGGGTTTTTGAAAAGATAGTGAGCCTTTTTATAAATAGCTAAAAGGAAAAAATGGGCAAGCGAGGAATATAGAGAACTAGTTTCTTTCCTTTTTTTCAATTTTTTTAATTGATTTTCCAAATTTATAACAAACATAAACAAACAAACAAACAAACAAACATAAATCCTAATTATAATAGTTCCACTTTTGTTATCATTGTTAGGTGACTTCCTCGAATCCCCTTAGCTGAGTTTCAATGTATATCATTGTAACAGTTTTCCAAAACTAATTTCTCATAAAATTTACTTAGTCAATTAACATCTTTCTTTCTTTTCATATTAACTTTAGACATATTATTCTATAACATCGCATATTTAAATCCTAAGCCAATCTGGTATTTGCACGTATTACTATTTAAGTTATCCTAGCATATTTAGCTAAATAGTCTTTAAATTTCATCCCTTCCTCCTGGTACTCCTCCTCCTTCTGGTCGTGGACTCTTCCGGTAAGTTCAGCTAGCTCCCAAAATCCATCATCTTCATCTGCCATTCCTCCACTGTTGGTACTTCTTGTGTTTTCCAATTTGTGGCCAGCAAAATCCTAGCAGCAGTTGTGGCATACAAAAACAATCTAACATCTTTCTTGGGCAATTCCAGTGCCCAATGGTTGAGGTACTCAGATCTATTGTTAGAGGATCAGGAAGGTTTTAAATTAAAACCATTTGAACAAATTAAAGATAAAGTGAATTGGTTGCAATATTATCAAATTAATGAATTATATAAGATGGATAGGAGAAATGGTTTTGCAACAGAAAAAACCAAATTGGAAACGGAGTTGTTAGATACTAAAGTTAAGAATACGTCTAAAATGTATAATTTGTTGTTGGAGTGGCGTACAAAGGATGAACAAGTTAAATCAGTTATGATTGATTGGGCAAGAGATGTGGGACATAATGATGGAGGATTGGGAGAGGCTATAGAAGAAAGGTGTTAAGTTCACTGCATGTATGATGTTAAAGGAAAATATTATGAAGATGATGTATGTAATGGTAAAGGTACCCCTGCCCGTACGGGCCAGTCGTGACCGACTCTAGGGTTGTGCGCTCATCTCACTCAAGAGGCCGGGAGCCGGCGCCGTCCGAAGACACTTCTGGGTCACGTGGCCAGCGTGACGAAGCTGCACTGGTGAGCCAGCACCAGTGCCGCACACGGAAACACCGTTTACCTTCCCGCTATAAAGCGGTACCTATTTATCTACTTGCACTTAGGGGTGCTTTCGAACTGCTAGGTGGGCAGGAGCTGGGACCGAACAACGGGAGCTCACCCCGCCGCGGGGATTCGAACCGCCGACCTTACGATCGGCAAGTCCTAGGCACTGAGGTTTTACCACAGCGCCACCCGCGTCCCATGCATGTATGATGTTAAAGGAAAATATTATGAAGATGGATGTATAGATGGTACTTAACCCCTATAAAACTAGCAAAGATTTATCACAATAGTGATAACCTTTGTTGGAAATGTAAAGAAAAAGAAGGTACTTTTTTCCGTATGTGGTGGACTTGTCCCAAGGTGAAAGACTTTTGGGAGAAGATTTATAATGAACTGGAAAAAAATGTTGAAATATACATTTATTAAGAAACCAGAGGCCTTTCTTCTTGGAATAACAGGTTTCGAATTGCCCAAGAAAGTTGTTAAATTATTTTTGTATGCCACAGTGGCCGCCCGAATATTACTTGCTAAAAATTGGAAAATACAAGAACTACCAACAGTGGAAGATTGGCAGATGAAGATGATGGACTTTTTGGAGCTAGCTGACCTGACTGGAAGAATCTGCGACCAGAAAGAAGAGGAGTTTCAAGAGGACTGGAGGAAATTAAAGGACTATTTGAACAATTATTGTAATATAAAAAATTAGAAATTACTTGAAAGAAACAAATAGGCCTAGGATTAAACTAAATTATAATTAAATAAATGGGATTTAGATTATTAAGAAATGTGAATAAGATGGACTATAATTGGAAATTATTTTAGTTGAATAATGATATTGGAAAGCTGTTACCTTCAACTACAAGGAAACTCAGAAGGGAGGGACTAGAGGAAGTCAACCAAGATGTTTAAAAGGTTGGATTTGTAAAGAATTAAGTTTGTTGTTATTGTTTATCTGTTTATTGTTCTTTTGTTCTTTTTTTTCTTTTTCTTTTTTTCTTTTTTCGTTCATTGATGTATTCTTTTTTTCTGTTTTTGTGTATCATTCTGCTTTGTGGTTTTTGTTATCATTGTGGAAAATCTAATTAAAAAAAATTAAAAACAAAAAAACCAGAAGGCTGTCAAACTGTTTGTCTATCCAGCACCTTGTTATCTGCTCAGTCGGCCAGCAACACTCCACAGTGTCAGAGAGAGAGAGAGCGTTCCTACTGGTGTGATACCAGATAATCTTTTTAACCTGTGACCCTCCAGACCCCGGACTGCAGCTCCCATCGTGATCATGCAAGAGCTTTGCAAGTATGGGCCAGTTTAGTCATCATAATGTTCAGATCGCAAATTTAAAGCAGCAAGTGAGTGCTCCTCCACCCTGGCACTCCCTCACACAAATGCCTCTGTCCTTCTTTCAGTGGCAATTCTGCCTGTGCCCTTGCTAGATAAATACCAGGTGCCTGTGCCCTTGCTAGATAAATACCAGGAGCGCATCCCTGTACTGACAAAGCCATCTCCTGAGCTGGTAACTGGAGAGCTCATTCAGATAGTGATAGGCTGTTTTCAGCTTGGCTCCAAACGCAGCTGACAAAGAGGACTTTGCAGACTCGACTGTTTTGTCATGCAGCTAATTAGAAGCAGATTTTTTCAAAGAGAGAGAGAGAGAGGAAAAACCCAGAGCATTTTGTACTTCTGAGCAAAGTTATGAATGATGAAGAATCCATTTCAACCAGCTAAGGGGCCAAACCAGCAACCAAGCAGGCTGATAATTATCAGGATCACAAAAGGCAAGGGGGGGGCAGAACTTGTACCATTTTCACCCGCCTGCCAGAGGAAAAACCATCCCTCCAAAGCTGATACAATGGTACCTCGGGTTACATACGCTTCAGGTTACAGACTCTGCTAACACAGAAATAGTGCTTCAGGTTAAGAACTTTGCTTCAGGATGAGAACAGAAATTGTGCTCCGGCAGCGCGGCGGCAGCGGGAGGCCCCATTAGCTAAAGTGGTGCTTCAGGTTAAGAACAGTTTCAGGTTAAGTATGGACCTCCGGAATGAATTAAGTATTTAACCCGAGCGCTGTGAGTTAAACCACAGAGCCTAGGATTTGCTGATCAGAAGGTCAGTGGTTCGAATGCCCACGACGGGGTGAGCTCCCATTGGTCGATCCCTGCTCCTGCCAACCTAGCAGTTTGAAAGCACGTCAAAGTGCAAGTAGATAAATAAGTACTGCTGAGGCGGGAAGGTAAACGGCGTTTCCGTGTGCTGCTCTGGTTCACCAGTAGTGGCTTAGTCATGCTGGCCACATGACCCGGAAGCTGTACGCCGGCTCCCTCGGCCAGTAAACAAGATGAGCGCTGCAACCCCAGAGTCGGTCACAACTGGACCTAATGATCAGGGGTCCCTTTACCTTTACCACTGTATTTGCGTTGTGAGAAAGGCTGTGTACTCAGCACACATCTTAAAGCACAGGTCTCACATTTTAAAGCACCAAGACCCCTAGGTCCTTTTCACATGTACTGCTAGTAAGACAGGTGTTTCCCCATCCTATATTTGTGCATCTGGTTCCTCCTGCCTACTGTAAGTGCAGAACCTGACATTTGTCCCTATTGGAATTCATTTTGTTAGTCCGGGCCCAGTTCTCCAATCTGTTAAGGTCTTTTTGAGTTCTGATTCTGTCTTCTGCTGCATTGGCTAACGGCAAACTCGTTCTCCAAGTCCTCATCCTTATATAGGCCAAAACACCATAAACACATGAGAGGAAGACTTCTGGAGCCTTAGAGGAACACAAGAGTTTGCAGTAATACATAGAGACACTTTAGGGGAAAACTCTAAAAGAGACCAGCCTATTCCGTCGGTCTGGAATGCTTAGAATCTGTTGAGGGAGTGGGAACTCAGGCAAGAGGCAGAAGGGAATGGAGTATCCAGAAAAGGGGACAGCTGGCTGGTTGGCCAGAACCCTGGGAACGCCACACTGAAACATTTTGTTGCATGTCCCAGTTGTGGATGTCTAATCCCGACGCTGAACAGAATTCTAGCATAAATTAACAAAAATCCATTTTTAACGGCACAGCTACCCATCGCATTGCTGTACAACACTGCAGATTCAGCCTGACCCAGTTGACTTTGCAAAACACACAAGGAGGGAAGGATCTATCACACACAACCCAGGCTGCATCTAAAGGGATTTCTGAAGCTAAGATCCACGCACAACAAAAAGAGCCTAGCCACAATTCCTGGCGCTGGAGTGCTCCTTTTATGAAACCTCTTTCTTTCCTTCCATCTCTTTGAGTATGTCTTTCTCTAGAAATAATTTAATCCAGCATCTGCCTCAACTGCCTTCCTTTTAACTCACTCAGTAAGTTTTTTCCCCCCTTTTTTCTTTTTTAAAAAATCAATTAAGATAAAAATAGCTTCCTGACTATTGATCCTTGCAAGTCAAGCCACCTCTGCTTTTGCTCATTTTCAATCAGAACATGCTGCCACTCAAGCTTTTATCGGGCATAATTTATGCATACAGAGATATAACTTAATTATGGGTGTCTCATTTAATTAAACTCTGCTAAAATGTTTAGGACGTCCAAGTGACTGATCGTGGGGACTCCTTTACAAAATCAATGTGTTTCATCCTCTTCCCTTGTTCTTTTTCTCAGGGACCAACATCTACAGAAGCCCTTCTCTGTAGTGTGTAGAACGGAAGCTGACTGTGTTCAAGGCAAGGAGAACCAACAATGTGAATGGCAGGGTGGAGAGTTCAACTGAAATCAATAGGAGATACCTCAGAGTAGACATATATACAGTCGTACCTTGGTGTTCAAACGTCTTGGGAGTCGAACGTTTTGGCTCCTGAACAATCAAAAACCGGAAGTGATTATTCCGGTTTTTGAACATTCTTTGGAACCCGTACGTCCGACACAGCTTCCGTGGCTTCTGATTGGCTGCAGGAGCTTCCTGCAGCCAATCAGAAGCCACGCCTTAGTTTCCAAACATTTTGGAAGTCGAACGGACTTCCGGAACGGATTTTGTTTGACTTCTGAGGTACCACTGTATAGGATTGTGCTGTAAAGTCACCATCTTATGCTCATTTATTGAACTCGTGGGTTTTTGGTTTTTTTTAATGCACAGAATCACAATTCCCAAAGGCAGAAAGTCCACAACCAAGATGAAGAACCAAAAGTTGGTTCAAAAAATATTTTTCGGAGACTTCTGTCTCATTAAGGGAACTATGGATGCAGTGCATGGTCAAAAATAGAATGGCTCATTCTTTTGCGGCGGCTACTGGGCCCTGGTGACAATTCGTTTCAGGAAATCCAGATATGCCTTTTCAGAAGCAAGCAAATCTCTGCCTGAAGATATAAGTAACCACGGGCAACAGCTAATGATGGTACCAATGTAAAAACAATAGCAGCACTTGCAACAACAAAATGGTTTCCTAGGAGCCAGTATGAACACCACAAAGCAAAATAATAACTCTAGACGCATACCAGCATGTCCACTGTCAGGGATATTGGTTGCTAATAGTCCAGGATTGAAGATATTTTTTTCCCCAATAGGAGGTAATGACAAATGTCCCCCTGATGATTGTGAATCACTCACCAGCTTTTGAAATGCAATACCCAGCGGTGTTTGAAAGGACAGCACCCAGTAGCTGATGGGTGAGGACAAAGAAAGAGCTTAAAGTGAGCTGAATCCATGTCAAGAGAAGGAGACAAGAGAAAGTGCTGTGGTTTTGCTGAATTTCAGACACTGTGTAGAAAAAGAACTTAAGCCATGTGCCACTTCTTAAAGGTAAAGGGACCCCTGACCTTTAGGTCCAGTCGTGACTGACTCTGGGGTTGCAGCACTCATCTCGCTTTATTGGCCGAGGGAGCCGGCGTACAGCTTCCGGGTCATGTGGCCAGCATGACTAAGCTGCTTCTGGCGAACCAGAGCAGCACACGGAAACACTGTTTACCTTCCCGCCCGAGCGGTACCTATTTATCTACTTGCACTTTGACATGCTTTCGAACTGCTAGATTGGCAGGAGCAGGGACCGAGCAACGGGAGCTCACCCCATTGGCAGGGATTCAAACCGCCAACCTTCTGATCAGCAAGTCCTAGGCTCTGTGTCTGCTTCCCTTTGTGTCCAAACAAACAGCAAGTCAGCAAAAGCAATATACAACGGAAGTTCCCAGCAGACGTCTGCTGGAAGTAAACAGGCATGTGACACACAACAGTCATGCCTGTTCCTTTTAAGGTGGAATGGAACTATATCCCAACAGCGACACCCGCCCCGGGTGTCATGACGCCTTCCTTTGCCCCTGCACCCCAGAGACGGCAGACAAGCTAGGAACTACTGGAGGCAGGGAGTCTGAGGGATAGTGAAGAGGCAGAAACTGGCAGGTGTCCTTGCACAGGGCAGGGACAGGAATCAGTAGTTCTCCCACAAAGCCACTCAGAAACATGCTGTGTGCTGGTCATAGCGCCATCTCCAAGGGTCTTGCCCACTGCAATCAAAGACCGAATAGGCATTAGACAATGAAAATGCTTTGTATCTTTCTTTGGCCGTTTCATAAAATCTATAGCCTTCACCTCATTTGTGTGCCCATTGCCACTTTGCCACTGCAACCCTCTTTATTTGGAGTCTATGCTTTGCAACGGGATGCGGGTGGCGCTGTGGGTTAAACCACAGAGCCTAGGACTTGCCGATCAGAAGGTCGGCGGTTCAAATCCCCACGACGGGGTGAGCTCCCGTTGCTCGGTCCCTGCTCCTGCCAACCTAACAGTTCGAAAGCACGTCAAAGTGCAAGTAGATCAATAGGTACCACTCCAGTGGGAAGAGAAACGGCATTTCCGTGCGCTGCTCTGGTTCGCCAGAAGCGGCTTAGTCATGCTGGCCACATGACCCGGAAGCTGTACGCCGGCTCCCTCGGCCAGTAAAGCGAGATGAGCACCACATCTCCCGAGTCGGCCACGACTGGACCTAATGGTCGGGGGTCCCTTTACCCCTTTACCTTTACTATGCTTTGCAATCGTCCTCCCAAAAAAGTAATAATCCCATTGACCCCCGTGCACTGAATTCAGATGCATAGGCTATGCATGATGGACAAGTGAGAGGCTCTCTGGATGAACAGTTGACCATGTAGTAATTTCCTAGATGGCAATATTAGAGACTGCAAGCACCCGATTGCATGACTGAATGCTCCCTGTATTTTTTATTTTACTTTTTTTTAAGGCAGCAGCAGCAGCAGCAGCAACTTCCCATCTATGGAAAACTGCTTGCTAGGGAGAAAAATGCTTTCTGACCCAAGAGGATATTTAGTTAAGGTAATATTGAATCTACAAAGATTGGGTTTATTTTTCAAATGGGATCATTACTTGGATTTGATGAATAAGGTCGAAACGGGCAAGAGACTGACATTTTGCTGGAGCCAAGAAGGAAGATCTGGAGTTCAGCTTCTTAATAGCATCACGTAGCTTCACAAGGAAAATACATCCTTGGATGCCTTGCGCTAGAAATATTACAGCATCCTCTTTTTATGCATGCAGTGTGTGTGTGTGTGTGTGTGTGTGTGTGTGTGTGTGTGTTAGCTATACGCTTTGGACTTGCATTTCCGTCAAGGTAAACCCACTCTCTTTTATTTTTGTGTTCTAACTCAGGCAGGGGCAGACTTTGTTTGTTTAGTCGTTTCCGACTCTTCGTGACCCCATGGACCAGAGCGCACCAGGCACACCTGTCTTCCACTGCCTCCTGCAATTTGGTCAGACTCATGTTTGTAGCTTCGAGGGCAGACTTTAGCCTTTCAAATTCCCGAGGCAAAAATTTGGCGCCTCCCTTGCCTCTCTCCTTCTGTTCTGCTCAATTCACTATGTCATAGTTGTGGTGCCCTGCAGCACCACTAGGCCCAGCACCCAGTACAGCAGAACCAGCCATTCTGCCCTAAATCTGCCTCTGTCTCAGGACCAAGGCTTTTTTTCAGCCAAAACTCACCAGAATCCCATTATAACAAGAGAACAAGGGAGGTGTTCATTGTGAGTTTCGGCACCTCTTTTTTTATTTTAGAAAAACAGCACTGCTCAGGATACTATTTCTCCCTCCATCTCCCCGCTCCACCAGTATCTACCGATAACAGGAAAATATCTGAAACACTATATTTAATTCTATGAAGGGTAGGACCTATGCCTGTTTTTAGAGTATTGCTATTCTACAGCTGGTTTGATGCTTTTCTTTTATTAATTTTCTTAATTAAATGAAGGGCACTTTTAACATGGGACCCACAAATAGACTCAAGTGAGTAGCAGGGTGAGTTTGCAGGTGCCAGCCCTATAGTTTTAGACCTTAATATCTAAACCCCTACACAGTCAATTATCATGTGAATAATATTACAGACCCTCCAAGTGTCCCTATTTTGCAGGGACAGTCTCTGTCCCGGTTTTTGATTTGATCCCAGAATGCCCTTTTCCTCATGGATGTCCCTATTTTGATTGGAGAAATGTTTGAAGGTTTGGAGTTATCCAACCCCTGAGCCGTCTGAAGGCAATCCTGTATAGGGAAGGGTTTTTTAAAAAATGTTTAATGATTTATTATGTTTTTATACATGTTGGAATGGCTGAGGCAATCCAGTAAGATGTGTGGGGTATAAATAATAAAATTATCATCATGGAATGGGACGTCCCTACTTTCATCGGAGAAGTGTTAGAGGGTATGGTATTGAAGATAATGCTGAAAGTGCAACTGGCAATGGCTATTAAAATTATTGTTTTAAAAAGTAGTTCCTGTGAAGGGTGGGTTTGTTTGTTTTGAAGAAAATCCTACCTTCATATCTTATTAGACAGAGGCAATGGAATGCCACAGTTTTACAGGAGAAATTAATTTCTAACAGATTTTTTATTATTATTCTTTCTTCCCTCATTCGTACACTGGTGGCTGACACACAAGGAAACAAAGACGCACCAATGCCTCTCTGTGGAAAAAGCATGCTACAGCAGAAACCTCAGCTGGAGAAACTTGCTTGGAGTCAAGTCTGCATTGGCATCAATTCTCATGGGTGCAAACAGAAAAAGAGGGGGAATGGAAATCATTAGGAGAGGGGCAATTAGGCTTATAATACTAATGTAAAGCTGAGTCCAATGGGCAAAGAATGCATGTTCTAAAAGAAATAATTTTTGTAGAACCTTCTGAGCTATCAGCCCGCAAAGAGGGTAACAGGATAAATTTGAGCACCCCAGGCTTCAAGATTTACATAACTGAATTCCCGGAATAGCATCTGTGCGGCAGGATCCTAACATGCTATTTCTAGATCCTCTTATTTGATTTTAAGATCGCTTTGTACTGTTCGTGATGTTACCTTTTTATTCTGAATTTTACCAATTTTGGGCCACCTTGGGAATTTTTATGGAAAAGCTTAAGACGCTTATTTGTTAAACGCCTTTCTACAAAAACCATCTCAAAGCATCCTGTAAAGACAGTGCCAGAAGTGCCCTAAATAAAACCTTTTTAATTAAATGGCCTTTCGGTCACTGGATCAGCATTTTAATTGTTGAAATTCAACTTTTATACATATTTAACGTACAGATAAAATCAAAGAATCTTTTGTTTTAAAGCAATAATAACTGCAATATGGCAATGGTACAACAATATCGTAGTAAAATTTTTAAAAAGCCACATAAAGCTTGTGATTATAAATAAAGTAATTTTTAAAAGGAGCAGCTAACCTTTGGCCCCGAAGTTGCTGGACCAGGACTTTTACTATCTTCCCTGGTTGAAATGGATGGGAGATGGAGTTCAGCAACATCGAGATGGTCACGTTAGGCATCCCTGTGATCAAGCGTCACAATATTGAAATGGGTGAGCATTATGCCATAGTAGGCATGGATCTTTGCATTTGTAATCCACCTTGGGCCCACGTACGCAAGGCTTGGCTATAATCCTCCCAAAATCTAGTCCTTTCCGATTGCCTTGATTCCAAGGGGAGAGATTTGTGTGATTAACTCTGACATTAAAATCAGCGGTTCTTGAAATTGCTTCAGAAATTAATAACAGCCAGGCCTGTGTGTATTTAACTTTGTAGGCAAGTCAGCAGACTGGGGGAGGGATGCCATTTTTGCATCAGATGTCAAAGAAATAAAAAACTACCTGACGTTTAGAAGACATCTGAAGGCAGCCCTGTTTAGGGAAGTTTTTAATGACTGATGTTTTAATGTATTTTTAATCTCTTGTTGGAAGCCGCCAAGAGTGGCTGGGGAAACCCAGCCAGATGGGTGGGGTATAAGTAGTAAATTATTATTATTATTATTATTATTATTATTATTATTATTATTATTATTATTGCTGTTCCTTCCCTGCAACAAGTGAAGCGACAGGGAACCAGACAAAGGGCCTTCTCGGTGGTGGCGCCCGCCCTGTGGAATGCTCTCCCATCAGATGCCAAGGACATAATGAAATACACAACTTTTAGAAGAAATCTGAAGGCAGCCCTGTACTGGGAAGTTTTTAGTGTTTTATTAGGTTTTTATACATGTTGGGAGCCACACAGAGTACCTGGGGCAACCCAGTCAGATGGTTGGGTTATAAATAATAAAATTTTCATCATAACCTACACTTTTAAGTGCATACTTCAAAACTTCTGGTGGTACAAGCTGTTCACCAGTGGAACAAAGTGCCTCAGGAAGGCTGACTCTTGTGGGAGGTTTTTAATTAGAGGCTGTTTGACCATCTATCAGGAATGCTGGTGCAGCAGTGAGCATTGGCAGAAGGTTGGACTAGATGACATTTGAGTCTCTTCCTGCCCTGTGATTCTACCTTAGTATATGCCTACAAACATAATGAAGTGATCCCCAAAAGTAGCAGTTGACAGGGCTGCGGCATACCAGGAAGGAGGGGGTCCTCCTCCCCCTCCGCATTCGCCAGTACAATGCTGGTGACAGGAGGTCAGGTGAGCACCTTTACCTTGCCAGTTGCTATGGTGAGCTCCCGTTGCTCTTCCCCAGCTCCTGCCAACCTAGCAGTTTGAAAGCACACCAGTGCAAGTAGATAAATAGACACCACTGCGGCAGGAAGGTAACCGTTTCCGTGCACTCTGGTTTCCATCACGGTGTTCCATTGCACCAGAAGCAGTTTAATCATGCTGGCCACATGACCTGGAAAAGCTGTCTGTGGACAAATGCCGGCTCCCTTGGCCTGAAAGCGAGATGAGCACCACAACCCCATAGTCACCTTTGAGTGGGCTTAACAGTCCAGGGGTCCTTTACCTTTTACCTTTATTTTACCTTACTGGTAAAGCTTATACCCAGAACAAACTTAGTTGGTCTCTAAGGTGCTGCTGGACAATTTTTTTATTTTTTATTTTTATTTCGACTGAGACCAACACGGCTACCTACCTGAATCTTACTGACCTTAATTCTGATCCCAAAGGATCTTTTGGAACCATGGCTTGTATGTTTTAGCCTGGTTTTTCAGGAACCAGATCTATCCTGTGACTTGCTAGGATGGCCATTAACCAGGCATAGCTAGTGAAAGGCAATTCCACACTCTAAATATTTCTGAAAGAGGCTCATTATTATTCTCTTTCTCTTTCTCTTTTTCTATACATACACACATACATTGTTGTTGTTTTTTCTTCTCTCTCCATATCTCTTGCTACACACCTGCCTCCTGGGCAAGTGTCACGGTCCAGTTCACAGGCGATCAAAGTCCCAGCTGGGGACGTCGGGACCGGGGGCAAGATGCCGGGGTGGGAGCAGGAACGGGAGTCCAGCAGCCAGGAGTCAGGAAGCCAAGAGTCCGAGGGTCAGGAAGCAAGGAACCACGAAGTCAAGGGTCCGAGGATCAAGAAGCGAGGAGTCAAGGAACCAAACACAGGAAGGCAGGAAACGTTGCTGTAACAAAGAGCCGAAGGGAAATGCTGACCTTATATCCCTTCCCAGCTCTTGCCACCAGGTGCTGTGAGTTACCAATCGGCCTCACCTGTGCGGCCACGCCTTGCCTCTTCAGAACAAACTTAGGAAGGCCCCAGTCCTGCAAAGTCCTACTGGTCACAGGGCCTGGCTCCTGCACGCACTCCTGACAGCAAGTATTTTTGGCAAAATAAACAAGAACTGGGTTTTAGATGCAGCTGACCAGTTGTGCAATTAACCGATGGAGACTTCGCATTCACAGAGTAAAGATGTGAATCAATCATAGGTTCTGTCTACTCAGATTAATTTATATTCAGATCTATTAATTAAGAAAAGCAGTTGGTTGAACTAAGTTACTTGATAGATCCTTCTCAGATTGACACATGATTATTGACATGCGAAAAGATTAGTATAAATAAATCTTTCATCTTTACGCTACTTAAATTAAATAAGAGCCATGCTTGATGGAATACCGGCCAATAACTTTTAGATCATTAATAATCATCAACGTATCAATGAATAGGTCTGGAATCCTCTTAGATCAGCACAAATCAGAAAAACAGCACCAGACAGACAATCTATAGCAGTCATTTACGCTATGGCCTCAGAACCATTAAAACACACCCAAATCCCTTGCTTAACGGGGGCTATCCTTGACCTTTATTTAGATGTCTGAAAGCACTTGGTAAATAGAATATCTATTTAATTAGTACTTGGCTATCATTTCACTTTTTCTAGGGTGAACAGCCAAGGAGGCTAGCAGGCTGAAATTCTAGAAGAAGGATTGAAGAAATATTTGCACTATAAACATACTGGTTTTATACCAGCTATCATGGCTTCACTGCCCCCTAAAATCCTGGGAAATACAGAAAATTATCTTGGAAATCACTAATCAGGATCAGCATCTGATTACTTTACTTTACTTAGCGAAGTTCTATCAGACTCCTTCCCTTCCCCAGGGCTACAACTGTTTGCACAAAGATACAGCAACTTGGGTTTTCAGAGGATTTCCTGGGTGCTGTGGCTTTTCCAGTAGCCAAGGCCATGTTAAAAACTAGGCTGTGGGACATAGATCGCCAGGAACTAATTTCAGCTGCGGAAAAAACACGTTCCCCTCTTTATTTTCGACTCTCTTGGGCGCAGGAATTTAACAATTATCTACCATTTTTGTTTAACTCGCAAGAAAGAAGGGCTTTTTCGCTGGCTAGGTTCAATTCTAATCCTTCTAACCGCTTTTGGGGTAGGTTTGCGGGTATGGCAGGAGATAGGATCTGCCCATATGATGCCCATCTGGTAGAAACTCTAGCTCACATGGTCCTTAAATGTAAAATGTATGATGATCTCCGCCAACAATTCTTAGACCAACTATGTATCTCAATATGGAAACCAGAGACGGAGGTTATATGCTTCTTATTACAGGGGAGAGTCCAGGAGCTCACCAAGACAGTAGCTAAGTCCCTCTATTTGATTTTTTTTGTCGCCGAAGTACACTATAGGATCCTGCCCTTGCTGGAGACCCACAGAAGTGAAATAGATTGCTCGCCTCTTCTTCCCTTTGACAAATGGGATCATCTTAATAGATGGTCCTGGTTGCAGGCAGGCTCTCAACCTGGTTCCCCCCCCCCACCCTGAGTGGAGCTATCTGTTGGAAAACTGTGTACGTGCAGCTACTCACACAGAGTCAATTAAGGTTTGGCAGACAGCCAGAAGGCAATCTGAAGGAGTAAGTACCTGGTGATAACAGAGACATGGAGACCGCTCCCTGATTGGTCAAGCTCTCTGAAGGGAGTGATAATTAATGGCCTACTAACTGTTAGTTCAGAGTTCAGTGTTGGAGTTCAGTGTGTCAGTGTAGGAGTTGTGAGTTGTGTCAGAGAGAGCTAGCATAAGATCCGTGTTCTGTTCCTGCAAATAGTCCACTGTATATAATAAACACCTAACTACAAGTTCCTGGTTCCTGCTTCGTCTATCCTGTCTGCAGCCAAGTCGCCAATTGCTTCCGTGGATTCTGCGTGTACTCTGCTAGGTCTGGCTAAGGTCCTGCAACCAGTTGGAAAGTTGCGAAACACCAATAGGTTTTGCCAATACTATCGTCCTCACGCCGGGGTGGCACCACAATCACCCAGGGCTATTGCCCAATCATGTCATTGGGTGATAGTGGGGAAAAGTATAAAAGCGGCAGGGCGACGTGTGCCAGGCTCCTGCTTTGCGCTGCTGAACACCCGCCCACCCACCCTTTAATTTAGATCCTTTGGCCTTGCTTTGGACTTTGGTTGGTTGCCCGGCTTGAGTCGGGGGCTGGGTAGGATTTTTTTCCCATTTGGCAAATTGGCACGGGCCACTTGGTTTTTGCCTACCTCTTAGCAAGCATCACAACTTGGAAAGGTTTGGTGGTTCGGCATTGGCTTATGGTGAATGGGGGAGGGGAGGTCGGCCATTGCCTGCCCCTCCAGTTTCAAGGGTATTCCGTTAAAGGAAGCCGGGGCCTGGATCCTGTCCGAAGTCCTCTTGAAGAGTGAGGGCCATGCCAGGCCTCTGGGAACACCAGGGGAGATGCAGGCAGGTTCCCCGGAAGCAATTTCCCTTTGGGTGGTTTACCCTTACAGACTTCCTGCAAAGGGGGCAGAAGTCAGATATAGTCTTGCCAATACCACGCTCATTCCTGTAATCAATAAAGTTGTGGCCAAATTTTTGCCCAAAACCTTAAACAAAATATCCATGTCTGTGTGAACTTATTTACCCTAATGGGGGGTCGGCTTGAGGGTCTTGCCACGCAAATGACTGTACTGTTGAAATGGCGACGAGATTGCACCGTGCCTATTTATTCTGAATGTTTGTAGGTGATGCCAATAAAGGTTTGATGATGATGATGATGATTTTCTTTTCTTTTAATCTCTGTCTCACTTCTTGATCGTGAAGAGAAGCAAGTTATGATTATTTTTTCCAGCTCCGTTAAAAAATACAATCATCACACATTGCACAAATAGTACTGTATGCATCAACGTTTTATTATGTATTTTGTGTTTTTGTTTTGTATTTTTATGCTGTGAACTGCCCCGAGATCTTTGGATGAAGAGTGATACACAAATTTAATAAATGAATAAATATAAAGGCTCCAGATTTCCTTAAGAAATGAGCACATTTGTGGTTTTATATTCCGATTTTATTCTCTGAACCTCCCTGAGATCTATAGTTATAGGATGGCAAGTAAATTCAATAAATAAAATAATAATAATAAATACTTACAATATTATGCAGCAGAAATAAAGTACTGCATGGTTCTATGATTCTATGGCATTACATATATAATAAATGCAATGTTTTGCAAATAATTTTGCATATAATTAGCTAGGCTTTTTAAAAAATAAACACTCACTATGCACAAGCAGCTCAGACTTAAGAGGCAGTCTTAAGATTAAGTTGAAGCTTAATATATTTATTTCATAAATATACTGCTTGATTGTAGGGGGGGGACCTCAAAATGGGTTTTAATTGGGTCAGAACTGCTGAATTCAGTGCATAAATCATCTGAGCAAATTCCTCCTCTATCTATATAATCTTGTTGGCTTCAGTTTCCTCAGAAAATGAACTTTTGGTTCGCAGTCCTTTTAACAATACAGAGTGCTTTCTGTCCTTTAAAACATAAAAAATAAAAAAATCGATGTGTTATTCAGGATAACTGAATAGGCAAGTGGCTATTTTCTCCATGAAAGCTTTGCAAGGGAAGCCCAGAAACACGAGGGCGATATTAGTTTTGTCAGAAAGGCGAGGCCAAAGATGTTGCAAATTAAATTGCATTCAAGTGCCTTGGGAAGTAAATGGGTAGCTGACGTAAAGGATTCGCAATGGGCCGTGGGTTTTACATCCAGCTCCCTGTTTCTAATTTAATCCTGTTTGGTAGCGATCAAGAAAATTTTGGAATCAAAAGCCAGCTAATACCTGTGAAATGACTTGATGGTCTCAGGCCCTTCCTGGCACAGAGGTATCCATACCCCTGTTGCTACTATTGGGGCAGAAGCCAATAATTGATGGGCTGTGACAATTGGATTTATCGATTTGAGGATTGTCTGAGTCAAGGAAAGACGTCAGGTTACTTACCTCGCTAGATCTCCATGACAAATCTCTGAATTGGAGGTCCTTTATCTAGTCAGGCGTCCCATACTAAGGCTGGAAGGTTCGGTGACTATATGGCTTTCAAAAACCATCAGCGAATTGCATTTTTTTAAAGGTGCATCATTTGGGGAAAAAAAACACATTGTTATTTGCTCCATTGCTTTTAGGGCACAGGAGGTGGGGACCTGCAGCCAGGGGCGGAGGAAGGGGGGTGCGGGTTACCTTCAAAGGTAGCCCCACATAGAACACATTGCAGTAGTCCAAGTGGGAGTTAACTAGAGCATGCACCACTCTGGCAAGACAGTCTGTGGGCAGGTAGGATCTCAGCCTGCGTACCAGATGGAGCTGGTAAACAGCTGCCCTGGACACAGAACTGACCTGCGCCTCCATGGACAACTGTGAGTCCAAAATGACCCTAGACTTACTCCCAGTGTGTACAAGATTGCACCCTAAACCCCTTGCCTAAATATCTCCTATAGCATCAGTGGGGCTTGAAAATTCTCAAGAGGGCATGACTACTCAGAAGCAGGCTTACTGTTGGGTAAGCAGGTAAAACTGGAGGAGACTCTTGAGAGTCCCATGGACTGCAAGAAGATCAAACCTATCCATTCTTAAGGAAATCAGCCCTGAGCACTCACTGGAAGGACAGATCGTGAAGCTGAGGCTCCAATACTTTGGCCACCTCATGAGAAGAGAAGACTCCCTGGAAATGACCCTGATGTTGGGAAAGATGGAGGGCACAAGGAGAAGGGGACGACAGAGGACGAGATGGTTGGACAGTGTTCTCGAAGCTACCAGCATGAGTTTGACCAAACTGCAGGAGGCAGTGGAAGACAGGAATGCCTGGTGTGCTCTGGTCCATGGGGTCACGAAGAGTCAGACATGACTAAACGACTAAACAACAAGAAGCAGGTAAAGGATTGCAGCCTAAATTCTCTGGGATTGTGCTTTGCAGTTATATTTACACCAGGCTGAACATTTATGGCGTAAGACGTTTTCTTCAGAAGTATTTTCCTGGAGGCACATGTTGTTTTCTTGTTAAGTTTTTTAATCTATCTGTGAGATACCTTATGAAAACTCTAGCCTAATGAACAAAATAGAGATATTGTAAATAAATAAGAAAAATGTAGCAGTCACCCGCTTTCTTGACTGAAGGATTTTTTTTCCCCAGACACTGTTAAAATGTTGACGTCCAAGAGCAGTGAAAACAGCTGGTTAGGTTTCATTACACAGTACGCTTGTGAAGATGCTACTGTCCCTCCCCATTTGTTCTGCCTCAGCAGGGGTCCTCCGCTCTGATTACTTTTAATTGGGGGACCCAGGATACCAGCCTCAAAGACAATCATTTAGTTTGTTTAGCAGATAAGCCTCCTAATGAGCAATTGAAATAATCAACACTCAAGCAATAATTTAAAACCAAGCAAAATGCCCCATCGGAAAACTTTTTTTTTTATGTTCCTGCAGTTTTAGCAAAGCGAGTGCACTCTTAAGAACTTTCCAGTATTCCCTTTAGCTCACAACCACAGGGAAAACTGTAGTTGATAAGTGCTAATGGTTTAATTGGGGAAATGCTAAGCCCTTCAGCAACCTTATCATCTGTATATACATAATTGCATTTTCAAGTGCACCCACACCATTATGTCAAAAGCATTAGCATGCCACCCAAGAATCCGGAGAACTGTAGTTTGCTCAGGGTGGGTGCTGACCTCATTTAGTCATTTAGTCGTGTCCGACTCTTCGTGACCCCATGGACAAGAGCACGCCAGGCACTCCTGTCTTCCACTGCCTACCGCAGTTTAGTCAAACTCATGCTGGTAGCTTCGAGAACACTGTCCAACCATCTCGTCCTCTGTCGTCCCCTTCTCCTTGTGCCCTCAATCTTTCCCAACATCAGGCTGTTTTCCAGCGAGTCTTCTCTTCTCATGAGGTGGCCAAAGTACTTTTTAAGATGCTGTCTAGGTTTGTCATTGCTTTTCTCCCAAGAAGTAGGTGACTTTTAATTTTATGACTGCTGTCACCATCTGCAGTGATCATGGAGCCCAAGAAAGTAAAATCTCTCACTGCCTCCATTTCTTCCCCTTCTATTTGCCAGGAGGTGATGGGACCAGTGGCCATGATCTTCGTTTTTTTGATGTTGAGCTTCAAACCATATTTTGCACTCTCCTCTTTCACCCTGATTAAAAGGTTCTTTAATTCCTCCCAGCTACCTGGACAAACGACATTTCTTAGAATTCTCCATAACTCTTTAAAGTAGTACAGGAGGCCTTGCATTGGCCCTTTCTGGAAGGAAGTTCAAGTCCTCTTAGTCCTCTTGTCCTTAATTGAAATTAAAATACTTTATTATCACTTGTACAACTTGTACACAGTGAGATTACATGAGCACCCCCCACTCAGCCCTCTTAGTCTTAATTCCCCTCATTTACTGACGCACACCCACCAAACCCAAAAGTCAGTTGCCCAGTTGTTATCTTTTCATTCATCAGCCTAACAGCCCACGGATAGAAGCTGTTCTTTACCCTGTTGGTACGACTAATCATGCTTCTATATCTTTTGCCCGAGGGCAGGAGCTCAAGAAAGTGCCGGCCAGGGTGTGAATCATCCCTGAGAACTTTCCTCACTCTCCTGAGGCAACGTTCTTCCACTATTTCATCCAGCGAATTCACAGGGCAGCCCATAATATTTTATGCTGTATTCACCACCCTCTGTAGGCACTTCCTATCAGACAATGTCAAACCAGCGTACCACACTGTGATGCAGCATGAAACATCAAACACATCAGCCTGAATAATAATAATAATAATAATAATAATAATTACTATTGTTATTTATTATTTATACCCTTCCCATCTGGCTGGGTTTTCCCAGCCACTCTAGGCGGCTCTCAACAGAAAATTAAAAACACAATAAAACGTCAAACATTAAAAACTTCCCTAAACAGGACTGCCTTCTGGTGTCTTCTAAAAGTCAGACAGTTGTTTATTTCCTTGACATCTGGCGGGATGGCATTCCACAAGGCGGGCGCCGCTACCGAATATTGTGCGTTCTTGCTTACAACCATGATTCTGAACACCACACTTTTGCTGCATATTTAAGATGCCAGTGGGCAGGTTGTGTGGAGCGTTGAAGAATCTCCCACTCCTGAAACCTGATTGGCTTAAGATTGCAGGAAGAGCCTCCCTGCGTGAGATAAAGGTTCCATCTTCCCCGATCCCCTGCTTCCCATGGTGGCCAGCCAAGTAACTTCTGCAATATTCACAAGCAGGATGTGTAAGCAACAGCCCTTCTTGTTTGCACCTGGTATTCGGAGGCATTTCTGCCCCTGAACATAAGAGGTTTCCATCCAGGTGTCGTAGCTAACAGCCATCATGATGACCTTTCTGCACTACGCACTCAAAGAAGATTCACGTGGCTTTAAACAGTCACGGCTTCTTCCGAAGAACCCCAGGCACTGCAGTCTGTTAAGGTTGTCCATGTGCTACAGCAGTGATGGGCAGCTTGTGGAAGAAAACTATTATTATTATTTTTCTTTTCTTTTTTATTTGCATTTTCAAGAACAGGAACAGAGAGCATCTTTAACCCCCCTCCCCCTCTCTCACTTTTCCAGCTGCACTGGCTCCCGGTGGAGTACAGGGGCAGATTTAAGGTGCTGGTTTTGACCTTTAAAGCCCTTCACGGCCTAGGACCCTCGTACCTACAGGACCGCCTCTCCCGGTATGCCCCACGGATAATAAGAATAATAATCAATTTTATTTATATCCCGCCCTCCCCAGCCGAAGCCGGGCTCAAGGTCCATAAATAGCAACACCCTAGTGGTCCCAGGCCCTAATGAAGTTAGATTACCTTCAACCAGAGCCAGGGCCTTTTCAACACTGGCTCCAGCCTGGTGGAATGCTCTGTCTCATGAGACCAGGGCCCTGCAGGATCTGATTTCTTTCTTCAGGGCCTGTAAGACAGAGTTGTTCCGCCTGGCCTTTGGCTTGGAGCCAATTTGATCCCCTCCCCCCCTTTCTTTTTTCTTTTTCCTTTCTCCTCCTGTGATGAGGCTGCATTTTAATATTTTAATGTTTCAATATTTTAATGTTGTATTTTAATCTTGTTTTTAAGTTGTATTCATTCAACTTGTTTTTATTATTGCTTGTTAGCCGCTCTGAGCCCGGCCTTGGCTGGGGAGGGTGGGGTATAAATAAAATAATAATAATAATAATAATAATAATAATAATAATAATAATATCACTTCCCTTCCACCCTTTTCCTGGTTCCTTTGCTTTTCTTCTACTCCACGTAATCCACATCTTTTTAATCATCCAAATTGTTATCTATTAAAAATTCTTTATCTATTTCAACTCTGCCGGATTCACTCGAGACCTGCTAAGCTATGTATTTGTCTATACTGGTTCTTAAAATATTCAATAAACATTGTCCATCCCTCCTTATATTCCTTATCTTGGTTTTCTCTTATCCTGTTCGTCAGACCAGTCAGTTCAGAATACTCGAATATTTTACAATGCCTTTCTTTCTTAGTGGGTACTGGACTTGTTCTCCAACTTTGTGCCAATAAGGGTCTTGCTGCAGCGGTGGCGTATAGTAATAAACTCTTTTGTTTTGGGGGGACAACCATTGTTACCATCCCCAAGAGGAAAAACTCAGGTGTTTGGGGAAAAGTTTTTTTAAGTATCTTTTTTTAATTCATTGTATATAGTTTCCCAACATTCCTTAATTATTTTACACGACCACCTCATGGGGGGGGGGGTCATTTTCATTACACTTCCAACATATACCTTTTTCTTTTTTGGACATTTTCACCAATCTGTTGGGTTGTTAAATACCATCTGTGGGCCATTTTCATCATATTTTTTTTCATCGCAAAACATGCCATGAAATTCATATTCATCTTCCACAACTTTCCCCATAATTCATAATCAATCTTGTGACCCACATCTTGTGCCTGATTTCACAAATTCCTCTTTAGTTTCCCATTCCAAGAGCAGTTTGTACATTTTTGATAATACTTTTACATTTGTATGCAATAGGTCTTTGGTAAGCTGATACTTTTGTTCCGCAAAGCCATTTTTCCTATCTATCTTAAGCAATTCATTAATCAGATGTAGCTATGGAAGAAAATTATGAATGAAACCGACACACATTTCAGTCTCAAAGTGAGCAGTGTGGGGCTGACAGTCAGGTACAGATAATTTGCGGCACATTGCAACGGAAAGACGTGGCTTATAATAAAATGGCGAGACAAAACTCCAGCTCTTCTAAAAGAGCAACTGCATACATCATACTCTATATCCCCAGGGAAGGAGAAGTTGGCAGTGTGAGCTGACTGGCAGCTTGGCTTGGCTTGGCTTCAACTCAGCCAACTCACACCTCCTGGAAAAAATTAACCGTGCAGGCAAATGAAGAATAAATGAAGCAGGCTGTAGCATTTCCTGCACCAGCTTGGTGTGAACCATCGCTCCAGTTTTGAACACTATGTTGTTGTTTTTTAGTCATTTAGTCGTATCCGACTCTTCGTGACCCCATGGACCAGAGCACGCCAGGCACTCCCGTCTTCCACTGCCTCCCACAGTTTGGTCAAACTCATGCTGGTAGCTTCGAGAACACTGTCCAACCATCTCGTCCTCTGTTGTCCCCTTCTCCTTGTGCCCTCCATCTTTCCCAACATCAGGGTCTTCTCCAGCGAGTCTTCTCTTCTCATGAGGTGGCCAAAGTATTGGAGCCTCCGCTTCAGGATCTGTCCTTCCAGTGAGCACACAGTGCTGATTTCCTTAAGAATGGAGAGGTTTGATCTTCTTGCAGTCCATGGGACTCTCAAGAGTTTCCTCCAGCACCATAATTCAAAAGCATCAATTCTTCGGCGATCAGCCTTCTTTATGGTCCAGCTTTCACTTCCATACATCACTACTGGGAAAACCATAGCTTTTACTATACGGACCTTTGTTGGCAAGGTGATGTCTCTACTTTTAAGAGACATCACAAGGTGATGTCTATACTTTTTAAGAACACTATAGTTAGAACCAGTTGGAAGAGAGCTGTTCAAAGGTAGACTATGCCATGGAGGAAAATTACCCCTTTCGTCACAGTAGACAGCAAGGCCATCTCTTAACTGATCTAGAAATCAAACACAAAACCTGACAGGTGGGACACCCAATTGGGTTTTTCGGGACCCTGCTCTAGGATTCCTCTCCAGATTTCTCTGCTTCATCTGTAAAAAAGGGCTTACGCTATAACAGTCAATGCCTGAAATATGGTTCACGTTTAAGCAATTTAAGAGAGCGGAGACTGTTGTGTTGCATTTGTTTCATACATGCAGAGACTTAAACTACCCTCACTGCAACTCCCTGCTCACTTCCTTCTCCCACTTACATTAGGGGGAAGTGCTTGCAGAGAAATAAGAGGCAGGTTTCAGCCAGACGATGGCGCTGACCATGGTACTGTTTATAAACTCTCAGTTTTAACCGAAAGCGACAGCAATGTGGGGAGAAGGAAGAGGCCCTTGATTATGTGCTTTTCTTTTTATCAAACTCATTCAATTTGGGATTTTCCCTTCCTAAGAATGCTTTCAGGCTATTTTTTTCAGGATAAGCCATTGTCTAAATATGTTCATAATATACGTCCATAGACGGATCGATCCTGTTGGGAGTTCACCAAGTTATTTTTCCTAATATTTATAAAATGCATCACTAATCACCAGGCTAAGATAGTTTTGTGAGAATAAAGATTGCTATAATTTCTCAAGGAGCTTTGCATTTAATAGACTCTTGTTCCAATCCTTTGCATGTAATATTTAACCAGGCTAAGGTTTACCCTTCTGGATAAAATGCTGAACTAATGGCTACCAATTCTTGTCTGTGGTTAACTTTAACTGGATCAAAAAATATAATCCCAGCTCTTATTGGTTTGGGTTTGCTTGTCAAACAAAACACACACACCTCATTTCATTGGTTTCTTAAATTGCAATGAACGTGAGTGGCCACAAGATGGAGATCGCTGGCTTTAGAAGCTAATTCGGTTAAAGGAAGATTTCCACAGAGCTATGAAATGAAGAAGTCCACGGTGTAAGGGGGAATCTGGACATTCATGAGGAAGTTTAATAAATGTATCACAACAGCTGTACACCAGGAACAAATATTCAGGTTAATAACCCACATTTTTCAACTGGCCCAAAAAGTCAGAGCAAAACTTGTGAATAGGGATATAAACGTAGGAATATAAAGAGATTTAATCCTAGGTTCTCCGTAAACATGAAGTGCCCTGTGGGTAAGAGAAACACCATATTCTGGACTTGTTTACACCCCAGGAGGCCTGACTTTAAGATGACAGCATGGTAGCTATTCTGCTACACATGAAATTCAGTCCCAGAATCAGTTTGTCTGCAAATGATTTTATAGGGGAGGGAGAGACAGATGAACAAAATATTGCTAATACATCGCCACCACTAAGTGAAAGTTTCCATAACAAAGTTCTGCTCAAACATAAGAAAGCTCTAGCCTGTAGATCACCAGTGGGCTGTTGTTTTATTTTTATTTTTATTTTTATTTTAGTTTTTCAATAGACAGAAAAGATGGGGAAATAAGCAGGCTTCATGAATACCCCTGCACAAACTATTCCACTGACTTTTTCAAGCTCTTTAAGAGACACAGAACATACAAGGATGTGTCCCTGATCTTTGTCTGAAAAGCTTATGTAAGATGTAGTACACGTAACACGATAAAGAGATTTGTTTTTTCAAAACGCATTGTAAACAAAAATGCTTAGTCTGTTTCATAAAACCTCTTTTTTTATCACACCCTGGGAAATCACCATAGATGGAGAGATGGCTTTCATCCTACTCTGGAGATGGGTTAGATTCCTTATGTGCATATATTTTA
Organism: Podarcis pityusensis; assembly: GCF_964106645.2. Taxonomy (NCBI): domain Eukaryota; kingdom Metazoa; phylum Chordata; class Lepidosauria; order Squamata; family Lacertidae; genus Podarcis; species Podarcis pityusensis. The sequence goes on along the minus strand of NC_138042.1, from coordinate 16,820,963 downwards.
CTTTCAAGTAACTTTTGCAGGCCTTACTATCTCTTTATCTCTCTGTATGGATGACAGAGTGAACGCCAAAAATGCAGAAAACTGATTGCTTTCACCAAAGAGTCCTGACAATCCCTTAACATGAACAGTGCTGGATTTATGTATAAATTAAACAAGCTATAGCTTAGGGCCCCACTCTCTTGGGGACCCCCAAAAAAATTTAAAGGAAGAAAACTGGATGTACATTTCCAAAATATAAGATAAAAAATAATAAAACAAAACCTACATACAGCAACAGTGTTGCGTGTTGTGTAGGGTCCTATTTTGTTATGTGCAAATGGCTTTAGATACCTACGAGGTCCATAAATTACCATATATTCAACACAAAAAAACAGTGACAATTTGTTGTTGGCAAAGGACAGCTGGACATATAAAGGTCCTCATTACCTTCAGTAGCTTAGGGCCTCATCAAACCGAAATCCAGCCCTGAACATGAATACTCAGCAAGTACAGTATATTCTCTGTATAGCCTTTAACAGTCATTGACAATATTCACTTCTGTAATGTCATAATTTTGGACCTAGGCATTTACAGTATATAGACGTTTCTGCCAAATGCTCAAATAACTCCCCACCCTACACAATTACGCAAGCAGAAACCATTTTTTTAACTGCACCCTATCCCACACAATCAGAGCAGTCACTTTTACCCATTTCAAATCTCCCTATCATTGCATTCATCAGCCATTTAAGGCATGGCACACTTATCTGAAAGCAACTCTGAGCAGACATGGTTTCTATCCAGGCAGCTTACTGGGCTATACATGCTAAGCTTCGGAAGCAGAAATTCTTCATGCGCCTTCAGATCCTGTTCTGACTGTATAAATAGTGCTTAGCACACTTGCTGCATTTGGATGAAATATGATATGGCCTCATTAGTTCTCTCCTACCCTCTCTCCTCTGGCACAACTGAGAAAAGGAGATCGGAAGACTTAAGTTTTGTTTTTAACTAGCTGCAGTTTAGTGTTATGTTCACACCTAAACAAACGGTGGTTAGTCTTAACAATGGTTTGCTAAAACATGTCAAATGCAGACCATGGTCTATGATGTTGTCTTGTTTGAAGAAACCAACTGGAAGATTAACCAGCTGAGGGTTCAGACTCATACCTAAACTGAAGTTAGTTAAAACTGAAGTGAAAGAGGACCAAAAGAGGCTGATTCCCACAATGCTAAACCTAAACTGAGCATTACATCCAAACCTGGTCATTCTTGTATTTTTTTTCATGCCTGGGAACCAAAACCCACAATATAAAAGAGCGCTTATGCACTGCTCCCAATAACCATACATTTAAGATCCTTTTTTTGAATCAAGTGTCTGTATTTGGGGGGAAATATTCCAATTTAAAAACACTGCACATATCAAATATTTAGGGAAAAGACAACAGGGAGTTCAACAGCAAATATGCATTGGATTTCTTCCACGTTTCAACTTGGATCTTCACTCACAACCTCTTCAATGTCACTTTATTTATTTTTGTCTTCCCCAAAAGTATAAACATGGAAAATATGTGTACAAAAGCTCATCTTTAAAATCAGTGCTGATTTTAAATTATCTCTTAACAGCTGGTATTCTGGATTTTTCTCAGCTTTCAATCTGTTTTATGTCAAAATAACGAATCCCATTAAATCCTTCTTTAAAAATAATAATAATAAAGCATTAGAAACTACTGATTAGCTAGAGGGGTAACAGTGTTAGTCTGTTGCAGCAAAAAAGACTAAAGGGACTTTGCTAGTTTAAGTTGCCACAAGATTCTTTGTTCCTTTTTGCTTATTCGCCCTTCATTAGCAGAAGGCACTTCTTGGAATTTGGGCTTGTATCCAGAGCAGCACTAAATAACCATCAAATAGCACAAGGATTTCCATTTGTGCAACGGAACTTTCTTCCTTTCTGCTCCCCCTGTGCCATCCCCAAATTTGCTCTGGAGGGTTGTGGGGGAACCCAGAATAGATTTAAACGGTGTGCTGGGAAGGAGGAGAAGGGGTGGGGGAGTCCCATTGCACAAGTGAAAACCTTGTAAAAAGGTAAAGGACCCCGGATGGTTAAGTCCAGTCAAAGGCGTCTATGGGGTTGCGGCACTCATCTCGCTTTCAGGCCGGTGTTTGACCACAGACAGCTTTCCGGGTCATGTGGCCAGCATGACTAAACTGCTTCTGGCACAACGGAACACCATGATAGAAACCAGAGCGCACGGAAACAGTGTTTACCTTCCTGCCGGAGCGGTACCTATTTATCTACTTGCACTGGTGTGCTTTCAAACTGCTAGGTAGGCAGGAGCTGGGACTGAGCAACAGGAGCTCACCCCGTTGTACGGATTCGAAATGCCAACCTTCTGATCGGCAAGCCCAAGAGGCTCGGTGGTTTAGACCACAGCGCCACCCGCATCCCTTGAAAACCTTGTGCTGATGCAGCAGCTACTTGAGAGCTGCAGTGAATACAAGCCACAGGGTCCAAAAGCAATGACAACCCATTTAAATAAGTACTACCAAAAAAAAAAATCAAGATTTGATGAATATACTATTTGTGTTCTTCATTCAGTCTAGTGTAGATCTTGCTACTGACAACTGCGTCTTTATTGGGGAAGTAAGATGCATCTTTGATCATTCCTGAAAAGGAATAGTCCATTGCTGGGTGGAAAGGCAAGGCAGGAAACAGTCCTGTCCTAAGGTAGGATGGCATCATTCCAGGTAAGGCTCTCCCAGGTGGGGAATATGCCACTCTCAAAGGTCCAATCCCCAGTCTAGGGCTTAGACCATAAAGATTCGCCTCATTCCCAAAGGAAGCTGGACTGCTTTGTAGAGGAGAAAAGGCTGATTTATTGCCAAGTGCCCTGACATCGATTCCTAGGAGGCTAAAATCAGAGGCTCGCTGGAGGACACTGCATCCTGGCAATGGTGAGGTTGCAAGTTCTTGCTTCTGTTCATTCACGTTCAGGATCTGCTCTATAGCTTGGACTATGTCTCCTCTGCAGAAATGCAGGACTCTCTCTAATCTGCTTTGCTTGTGATCTGGAAAGACCTTGGTAAGGATATCAAGCGGGTCTCTGCGTCTTGAACTGCTAGAAGTTGGAGGAGGAGGAGAAGGGATGCTGGAAGTGGAAGCAACAAAGTCCTTGAGACGCTCGCTTTCATTCCCCGATTCCATGTCTGACGAAGACAAAGATGCTGAACTATCGGTGCCTTTTAACAAGTCGTCGGCACCTGAAGGACAAATGGTCATCTCTTTACCTGAAATCTGTGGACCAGAAGAGTTCTCTTTATGGTCTCCAGTAGCTTCAGGGGAAGACTTCAAGGAAGGTATCTGCAAGTAGGCTGCAGAGCTTCTTGGTTCACTGTAGGGAAAGCCGTACTTCTGAATCTTCTCTTCTGCAAAAGAAAATTAGACATGGAATCAAATACTCGTGAGCTTATAAGCCACATCCAGTATCCATGTCTCCCTCCTTCTCTCTCACCTCCCCCTTCTGTATTCACAGCTGTGCATCATATAGAGCAGGCATGTCCAAAGCCCGTCTCAGGGGCCTAATCCGGCAGTTTATCTCCTGGGGTAAAATCCGAAAAACAACTCAAATCCTTAAAAAAGGTCAACAACTTCAGTTGGCCCTCACGCAGGTTCCTTTGAAAAAAGTTTGGGCACCCCTGATACAGAGGAATTAAAGTGACCACGCATCTCTCTTTTTTACTAGCATTATATATGCAATGCAATCCCTTTGGAAATTCTATTCATGAGTTAACATACTTAAGAATTAAGCTAATAGCACTAGGAGCACAGCCACACTTACACATCTTGGATTTTCTACACAACTACCATTTATTGGCCCAGCACTGTATCCATTTATCCTGCACATGTGGCAAGACACCCAAGCAGGGCTTCCCACGCATACAAGCGCAGCCATGCAACCTGTGCTCTTAACTGCAGCTGGAAGTATAAACCTGAAACATGAAATACCCACTGAGAGCTACACAAGTAACGACTCGTGGTTTTGCCAGTTTTAAAAAACTAAACCAAGGAAGAGAATCTGCCTTGCAAATAATAAAAATTATTAATACCAGCCCCCATTGCCTGCAAAAGAAGACAATAGCATTCCCACTTTATTTTTATGTAGTTTCTACTAGAGAAATTCCTGGTGGTTTGCACCTTTAGCCGCTATGATTTCCTGTACGAGGGACATATAGTAGGGTTTGTAATAAACAAAAAACTCAACAATTTTGTGGTCCGGATTTTTTACTTCTTGAAATATGGCAACCCTATAGATCCAACTTACTTGGCCTAAACAATCTTCAGCTGAATGTCTGTAATTTACATCACTGATAGAGAATAGCAACTTCTGGCACTATGCCATAATAAATATACTACACATTGTTTTCAGTAATACTGCATACTGTGCTAGTTATTACGGCTTTCCTAATGATAGGAATCCAACTTCAATATACAGTGGTAACTCGAGTTAAGTACTTAATTCGTTCCGGAGGTCCATTCTTAACCTGAAACTGTTCTTAACTGAAGCACCACTTTAGCTAATGGGGCCTCCCGCTGCCGCCGCGCCACCAGAGCCCGATTTCTGTTCTCATCCTGAAGCAAAGTTCTTAACCCAAGGTAATATTTCTGGATTAGCAGAGTCTGTAACCTGAAGCGTATGTAACCTGAAGTGTATGTAACCCGCGGTTACCACTGTATGATGCTGTACATATGATGCTATGTATTTGGGAGTGTCATGGGAACACTGTAGATGCATTATTATTGAGGCATTTCGTTCTGAATCTGCTAGACAGAGCCAGAGGATGATGACAGGTTGGTGCCCTGCCTCCCCCTCCCACATTAATCCTGCCCCCCCTCCAGCATCAATCCCTGTCCCCACCCGACCCCGCCGCCGTCCATCACTCCCGCAGTCGCACCTCTTCGTCCGCGCGGGACCTCCGGGCAGTGGCCGTGGCGCACGGGCTCCCCTCCTGCGCTCGCGTTCCCCGGTCCGTCTGCGCTCCGTCGAAGGGCAACGGCCGTCGGCAGCGGCGGCGTCTGGCTCCCGGCGCGGGCCTCGCTCTCCTCGTGCGCCTGCTGCCTCCGCAGCGCCACCTGCGCGGCCATGACCCGCTGCCGCTCGGCGATGAGCGCGCACTTGGCGCACGCACAGTCCCGCCAGCGGCAGAAGCGCTTGTGGCCCTTGAGCGCCGACACCACGCCGTGGTTGCGGCAGCGCGCGCACTTGGGCGTGCGAGGGTAGCCGCCGCCGCCGCGCTCCAGCCCCGACGCACGCGAGAAGGAGCGGCAGCCGCCGCCGCCGCTGTCCCCCGACGGCGACGGGCCGGCGCTGGCAGCGGCGGCAGCAGCAGCCGCCACGGCAGCCGCCGCCGCGCGCACGAAGAGGCTCGGCGGGCGGAGGAAAGAAGGCGGCATGGGCACCCCCGACGGCACGGGCAGCGCCGGAGAAGAAGGGGGCGCCCTGGGCGCCCTGGACGACGAGGCAGACAGCGCCGGCTGAGGCAGCAGGGGGGAGTTGCCAGTCGCCATGGAGCAGGCGAGACGCGCGTCCTTGCGCGCCAGGCGCACGTCGGAGACTGGAGGGACCCGACGGCCAGAGTCGAAACCTCTCCTGTGCCCGTCGTGCGGGGTCTACACCGTGTGGGCGTGGTCTTCTAGTTGCCACGCCCATTGGCGCGCGGGGAAACTCCCCCGAGGGGAGAGAGAGAGAGAGAGAGAGACGCCCTCGACGGGCGGAGGATCGGATTGAAAGGCAAACGAAGCCTTTCTCAGAAATGACTAGGAATCAGGATTTTTGTTGGGGATGGGAAGGTCTTTCGTTAGGGATGGGGGCAGAACCTCAGTTTGCTATGTATTTTTATTGATTTTGGGGGGCAGCTGCCGCTCCCTGCCTCCCCCCTTGGCTACGCCCATGCTACGAATGTTTCTCCAGCTTGTAGACCAGAGCTTTCCAAATTGTGTGCCGCCCACGACTTTGTGTGTCGGCTGCAGTGTGTAGGTGTGTTGTGCAAACGCTTCTCGCCAGAGGGGGATGGGGGACACTGAGTGCCACACTGCAGGGGGTGGCACTTACCCTGGGGCCTGCAGCATGCCCGAGCTACACGTGTCTCCTGGGAGTGATGCTGTGGCTGAGGCACCTGCCCGAAAGGACAGTGTACTGCTTGCATCTGCCCACCGCCTGCCTCTCAGGATACCACCTACAGCTTGCCCTGCCCTGGCTTGCTGGGACGCAGGTGGCACGGTGGTCTAAACCAATGAGCCTCTTGGGCTTGCCAATCGGAAGGTCAGTGGTTTGAATCCCCACAATGGGGTGAGCTCCTGTTGCTCTGTCCCAGCTCCTGCCAACCTAGCAGTTCAAAAGCACACCAGTGCAAGTAGATAAATAGGTACTGCTGTGACAGGAAGGTAAACAGTGGTTCCGTGCGTTCTGGTTTCCATCATGGTGGACCTGTTGCACCAGAAGCAGTTTAGTCTTGCTGGCCACATGACCCAGAAAGCTGTCTGTGGAGAAACGCCGGCTCCCTCGGCCTGAAAGAGAGATGAGCACAGCAACCCCTTAGTTGCCTTTGACTGGACTTAACCATCCAGGGGTCCTTTACCTTTTTTTACCTTTGCCCCAGCTTGCCCTGCCCCCAGCCGCCTGGGTGCCCAAGCTACTAAATACGCTGCTGCTCCCCGCACTCCTCCTGGGGTTGGAAAGGGGTTAGTTTGACCTCCAGTTTCCAATTAAAACTGAATTACTGTGTCACGAAATGATGCATGTCTAAAAAGTGTGTCACCACCATGAAAAGTTTGGAAAGCTCTATTGAACACTTTCTGAGGTTCTCCATTTATCTTGGGCTTATCCCTTGTCCAGTGCTGAATGAGTACCTGTGATTTGCAGGCACACACACAGCACTTCATTGGACGTGCCCCACCTCCCGTTATTACTCTCCTCAGCCCCAGGGCAGTAGAGCCAAATGGTCAGGGCTGATGTGTTGAAAAGCAAGCAACGCTCTTCCCTGAAATCACTACTAATGTTTCTTGAACCTATAGACCAGTGGTTCTCAAACTTTTTTGGGCCAGTTCCCCATTGGTTCCATAAAGTGGTCACACTATTAAAACAAACATTATTCAAAATAGCGGTTTGCAGGACCCAGTGAGGAAGGCAGCAACAATAAAATCCAAAGCAGTAGCAATTAATTGCACATTTATTCAAAACTCATCTATTTAATTCAACGTAATGAGTGAACTTGATCCAAGTCTGTGAAGTTAACTTTAGTCCGTTAAAAAAAAAAACTATTGCTATAATAAATGTTAATCTTTAAGAAAAGAACTCTATGCATATCTACTCAGAAGCATGTCTTACTTCAGTGGGATGTTCTCCACAAAGGGCCACCACAAATGTTGGCTTTGCTGCAACAAGCTGGACAGCTTCCCTTTGAAAATGCAGGCTGGTTACTGCGAAAAGATCCTGGATGTGTGAGTTGGCTGTTGTGTTAATTCAAAGTTGTGTTAATTGAGGACAGAGATCTTAGTGAAGAAGAAGAAAATCAGCAGGCCGTGCAAATCTGAAGCCAGCCAACTTCTGTTTTTTTGGAAGGCTTCCGTAAGTGAAATCACCAGAGAACAACTTCGGAATTTGGCTTCCTTTCGTGCTCCTTGTTAAGCATCCGTGGGCTGTTCCACATCTGCTGTGGAAAACAGAGTGTCCCTGTCGCTTTGTCTTCAGGAATTGGCCAGTATTCCTTCTGCGGGAGACGCTTAGGGTGTCTTCATTAGCTGTTTTTTTTTCTTTCCAATTAAAGGATCTGCTTGATTGGGAAAGCGGTTAGCCTTTCATAAGGAGAGCTTTGATGAAAAGGCAAAGCCACTTGCTCCATAGTTACCTGATGGGACACATCTTTTGGTTTCATGTCCCCCTTTTAACTTGTTCTTTTGTGAGTATAAGATCATTTTCAAGAGCGGGTTGCCAGACCTCTGGCAGATTTATTGTACATGATGAATGACGGCAGTTTTTTTGATGAATGACTTCAAAGTCAAGGGTTGGGTTATAGCACCAAGCAAAGCATTTTAGAAAGCTAAATAAAGCAAAGCTTGTGCATCTAAATCGTATAGTATAGCTGCATGTGGCAGGAAATGGGCAATTTTAATATGTTTCATAATTAATATCCTTAAATCTAGGTGGTTCCTGAAATAAGTTTCTTTAAAATCTATAAGCATGGGTGAGTAAAGAATAACATTATCCAAGATGTTGCACGTCTCTTTAAAGAGCTTGGTCATTTCAACGTGTTAAGTCCTAAATTTGTAATCTCAGAGCCAAAATAGATGGTACACAAAATGCGCCCCATGTCTCCCATTTATGTTGTTGTTAAATAACATCCCTGGGCGCCTATCAGGATTGGGATCATAACACTGAGAGGGGGTTCACCATTTCACCCTGGGGACAGTCCCAACAAAAATCTCATCCCTTCCTTGCAATAGTGGCTGATAGACATGTGGGGGGATTTTTCTATGAACCATTAAAAGAAAGAGTTAGTCCATCGCAATGAAAAGAGATTTCCCTTTTCCTGCCTCTTTCACAGGACACATCCGATTTTCTTTAGAAAGTCTGTTTCATCTGTTTGGTGGATTTGGGATTGAGCTTAATTTGATCAATGCATAGGCTACCCACATAAGGTAAAGGTAAAGGGACCCCTGACCATTAGGTCCAGTTGTGACTGACTCTGGGGTTGCTCATCTCGCTTTATTGGCCGAGGGAGCCGGCGTTTGTCCGCAGACAGCTTCCGGGTCATGTGGCCAGCATGACTAAGAACCAGAGCAGCGAACCAGAGCAGCGCACGGAAATGCCGTTTACCTCCCCGCCGGAGCGGTACCTATTTATCTACTTGCACTTTGACGTGCTTTCGAACTGCTAGGTGGGCAGGAGCAGGGACCGAGCAACAGGAGCTCACCCCGTTGCAGGGATTTGAACCACAACCTTCTGATTGGCAAGTCCTAGGCTCTGTGGTTTAACCCACAGCGCCACCCGCGTCCCACATACAGGTGCATGATTATTTTAAACACCACATGATGGGGTCGAACAATATGGTAAAGGCCATTTTGCCATCCTTGTGAGTAGCACCCCTTGTGAGCTTTGCATGCAGAAGGTCCCAAATTGAACCCCTGGCTTCTCCAGGTAGGGCTGGACCAGTCAGAGTGGACTATAATGAGCTAGAAATTCCAGTGGCCTGACTCTTACACGAAGCATTGATCTTGATGACGATGGCAGTTTGATTCTTCACTTTCAACTTCTTAAGAGCAATACCTAAAACTCTCACTGAACTTTCTTCTGCAGTCCTCTCTGCTTATCTGATGGAGATCAAAAAGTGTTGCTTCCTTGTTGCGTTGAAATAGGCTACAGAATAATCACTTTAAGGCCATTGTCACTGTTTCTGCTCCGTAACATTTTAGTTCTGGCATGATTCCATCCCAGGTTCTCACAACGTGACAGATCAGCAGGCAACATAAAAGCACACCTTGAGTAAACATCAGCTTTATTTCCAGTGACTGCTCCATCCACTCTCAGCTTTTTTGTAACTTTTCACTCAAGCGTTCAGAGATGTCTGATGGGAGAGCTTGCAGGACCAGAAAGGGAACTTGACACATTCCTCTTACTTTCTCAGAAGACCACCTTGGATGTTTGCACACCAATCTCAAAACATCATCGGCAGTTGAGTGCTGGTGGTTTAGCTTTCTTCAAACATCCAATATATACTTACAAGACAGATTCCCCTGTCTGATGGCTGAGGGGAAATGGGTTGAAAAAAGGGCATTTCTTGCTTAAAGGCAGATTAAGAAAAGGGGGAAAAGAATGGAGTTACAAAGTTCAGATTCAGAAGCATGTCCTAGTTTTTATTACCACTACCTTCAATATTTAGGCTACAGCCCTAAACACACTTTCATGAAAATTAGTTTCCATTATCTCAGAGGAGGCATATCATATATAGAGAGAGAAAGAGAGAGAGAGAGATAGTTTTATACCAGTCTACCACACCCCAAATGGGACACGGGTGGCGCTGTGGGTTAAACCACAGAGCCTAGGACTTGCTGATCAGAAGGTCGGTGGTTTGAATCCCCACCACGGGGTGAGCTCCCGTTGCTCAGTCCTGCTCCTGCCAATCTAGCAGTTCGAAAGCACGTCAAAGTGCAAGTAGATAAATAGGTATCGCTCTGGCGGGAAGGTAAACAGTGTTTCCGTGCACAGCTCTGGTTCGCCAGAAGCGGCTTAGTCATGCTGGCCACATGACCCAGAAGCTATACGCCAGCTCCCTTGGCCAATAAAGCGAGATGAGCGCCACAACCCCAGAGTCGGTCACAACTGGACCTAATGGTCAGGGGTCCCTTTACCTTTACCTTTACCACACCCCAAAGCAGACTCCTGGGAACTGTCATTTGTGTCTAGTAGTAGCAGTAGTAGTAATAGTAGTAGTAGCAGCAGCAGTAGTATTATACTGCTCCCGCAGTTTGGTCAAACTCATGTTTGTAGCTTCGAGAACACTGTCCAACCATCTCATCCTCTGTTGTCCCCTTCTCCTTGTGCCCTCCATCTTTCCCAACATCAGGGTCTTTTCCAGGGAGTCTTCTCTTCTCATGAGGTGGCCAAAGTCTTGGAGCCTCAGCTTCCAGTGAGCACTCAGGGCTGATTTCCTTAAGAATGGATCGGTTTTATCTTCTTGCAGTCTATGGGACTCTCAGGAGTCTCCTCCAGCACCATAATTCAAAAGCATCAATTCTTCGGTGATCAGCCTTCTTTATGGTCCAGCTCTCACTTACATACATCACTACTGGGAAAACCATAGCTTTAACTATACGGACCTTTGTCGACAAGGTGATGTCTTTGTTTTTTAAGATGCTGTCTAGGTTTGTCATTGCTTTTGTCCCAAGAAGCAGGCATCTTTTAATGATAGTGCCTTGCAAGTTCTTTGGAAGAGGCACAAATCACCACTTGGTACAGAAGAACATGAAAGCTGGCAGTAGATTTGCCCTTTTAAAAACAAAAAACAAAAACACCCTCTATACAACTTTGTATGTGTGTACAGTGAAATATAGACTGTGGTTGATATAAACACCTCTGCAACAGAGACGTCAAGGTCAGATGAGCTGGAGGACCACATTCCTCACTCACAACATAATTTTTTTGGCATTTAAAGTATGCAAGTTCCACCTGAGTGAATCGCCGTCACAGCTCCGAAACAGATCACTCCAGCCTGTTTAATCACTCCACAAAACTCCAGTCTACTTTGGGTGCAGTATCTTAATAGCATGGCTATTCATTATTCTCCTCTCGTGAGGAAGCAAGATCTGATCACTGAGGTTACTGGAGGACCCCTCCTGACTTGTTGATGGTGCAAGCGAACTGGAGCTGTTTGCTTTGAAGTCACCCTAAGCAGGAAAGAGATGCTAACAGCAGACTTTTATCCCCAGTTATATCAGGCAGCTAATCTCCCCTAACAGTTGACAAGCAGGAGAGATTAGCTGGGTGAGCTAGTTAGAGGAAAAAACAGATCGAAAGCTAAGAGAGGCTCAGCTGCCTCTCTTTTTTATCAAGACAAGCCTCTCCAGTTTTCTTCTATGGTTGGGAGAAAGCATTCTGATTTCTTGAGAGTCATAATGTGTGTATTCATGCCCAGCTTGGTCTACGCATACAACACAATAGGATGGTAGAATGGATTGCAGAATTCAGGAAGGAAATCGGTTTTGAATCTTCCCATGGATTTTTGTTTTGTTGTTGTTGTTTAGTCGTTTAGTCATGTCCGACTCTTTGTGACCCCATGGACCAGAGCACACCAGGCACTCCTGTCTTCCACTGTCTCCTGCAGTTTAGTCAAACCCATGTTTGTAGCTTCGAGAACACTATCCAACCATCTCGTCCTCTGTCGCCCCCTTCTCCTTGTGCCCTCCATCTTTCCCAAAATCTTTGTTGCTGTTAAGAGCCACCATATAAGCAGAAAACTAGCACATCAAGGCGTGGGCCAGGTAGGAAACTTTTTTCCTGATCTGCTAGAGGCTGAGTAGGCTTATTATATTTTCATATTTTCACTACCAGGAATGATTTTTTTTAATGCATTCAGAATGCCACACTTACCCATAGCAGATTGGAGTGTTACAGTCTAGAAACTCAGGTTTCTGTCACCACTTTTTGCTGGTGTGAGGTACAGAGCTCAGACAGAATTTGGGGGGGGGGGTAATATGAGAGAGAGAGAGAGAGAGAGAGAGAGAGAGAGAGAGAGAGAGAGAGAGAGAAGACCTGCCAGTATAGGGTGGTATACAAATTTAATAAATAAAAATAAAGAAGGAGGATTTGAATAAGGATTATAGTGCTTGAAGAGAGGGGTTTAACCCAACCCCTTATACTATTTTCCTAGGGATGCAGGTGGCGCTGTGGTCTAAACCACTGAGCCTTTTGGGCTTGCCGATCAGAAGGTTGGCGGTTCGAATCCCCCCAACAGGGTGAGCTCCCGTTGCTCTGTCCCAGCTCCTGGCGACCTAGCAGTTCGAAAGCATGCCAATGCAAGTAGATAAATAGGTACCACTGTGGCAGGAAGGTAAACAACGTTTCCGTGCACTCTGGCACTTGTCACAGTCCTCCATGCACCAGAAGCGGTTTAGTCCTGCTGGCCCCAACCCGGAAAGCTGTCTGTGGACAAACGCAGGCTCCCTCAGCCTGAAAGCGAGATGAGCACCACAATCCCATAGTCGCCTTTGACTGGATTTAAGAGTCCAGGGGTCCTTTACCCTTACCTTTTACCTTTTACTATTTTCCTGATATCACCACCACAACCACCACTTCCCCTCAAGCTGCCATTTCCCCAATTAGGGAAAATGTCCATTTACCCTCATAGAAGTTTGCAAACCAGCAGAAGGAAAAAGAAACTCATTAAAAAAAAAAGCCACACCCTTAAACATCTTAACGTGAAAGTTGACGGGGCTGCAAGGAGGTGCACGAATAGGCTAGGACTTTCGGGTGCCTCCAATGAGGAGTTGAAAGCTCTTTTTAACCAAAATGGTAAGTGAAATCTTCGCCTGGGCATCAATATCAAGTCACAGGAGACACGAGAAGGAGAGGCGCCGCTTCTGTTTGCTCACCTTTCAGAATAAGACGGGCCCCTTCCAGGCATCATCGCCTCAGTGCAACTGATGGGCGCATGACTGAAAGATGAGCCTGTTGAAGTTCAAATAGATGGAGCCTGATAAACACATCAGCACCAACATTGCTACAACCCGGCCCATTCCGCAAGCAGCAGTAGCTGATTCCCTTGTGTTGTGAAGAATGAATTCTTTCCCAGTGATTCACCATACAGTATTTTAGTGGCATTTACATTACCAGTTTTTACATTAGCCCATTTAACACTTGCCCACTGAAGGTGCTGGTGTTGCTCACGGAGAGAAGGGTACATGGGTGGCACTGTGGTCTAAACCACTGAGCCTCTTGGGCTTGCCGATCAGAAGGTTGGCAGTTCGAATCCATGTGACAGGGTGAGCTCCTGTTGCTCTGTCCCAGCTCCTGCCAACCTAGCAGTTCGAAAGCACACCAGTGCAAGTAGATAAATAGGTACCGCTGTGGTGGGAAGGTAAATGGCGTTTCTGTGCGCTCTGGTTTCCGTCATGGTGTTCTGTTGCGCCAAAGTGGTTTAGTCATGCTGGCCACATGACCTGGAAAGCTGACTGCGGACAAACACCGGCTCCCTCAGCCTTTGACTTAACTGTCCAGGAGTCCTTTACCTTTACCTTTACCTCCTCACTTGATGATCCAACAAATGCTTATTTGGCTCTGACTGAAAGTATTGGATTTCATCAGCGAAAAGCAAGTAGAGGTCTCCAGCGGCTCCTTCTCCTCCTTCTCCCCTCCAAAAAAAACCTGATTCTGAGGGTCAAGGGACTCTCTTGCACAGTGTGGAATGGTTTTCAGCAGACCAGTGCAGAATGGGAAAATTTGAAGAATTTGGTGAGCCTGCCTTGCATTAGCAAAAGAGCCTTTTTAGCCGCATGACCTGGAAAGCTGAAGATATTAAAAATAAATTTCAGGAGCCGCAGAAAGAGGGGGAAGGATGTCAAGTTTTGAAATGTCAAAATGATTGTAAAATTATGAAATGTATAAATTTTAAAAGTATAATTTTTTATTATTATTAAAAAAGGTAAAACAAAAAGTTGACAAAAAGATACCTTAAAAAAAATATCAGAGAGGAAATGTCTAGCCTACACCTTTAGTGGGATTACTTTCCAAGTATCTGTTCCAATTATTCTTAGCTAAATCTAAAGGATTTAGATTTCATACAAGCAAAACGATCGCTTATTTTTAGCACTACATTGCTGCAATCCACAACTTTTTTGTGAAATTGGTATGATATGGGGTATTATTTGAAATTATTATCTATATCAAATTGTGTGTGTGTGTTTCACTTCAAGCAATGCATCTTTCTCCTCATTTTTATGTTAATTAAATTTCGCTCTCCCATAATCCCTGCCTCCCTTCCCCACACTTTCTCTGGGCAGCTTTCTCTCCCCCAAACCCTGCTGGGCCCAAAGGGCTATAACAAACTAGGAAGGCTTCACACCTGCCCAGAAACCCCAGGAGAAAAACAACCTACACACTTGGGCCTGACCTATGAGTAGCAGGGGTCAGCTGGTGAGAATGCGGCTAATTTTTAAACGAAGCCTAATGACAGGGCAAGGCAGCCTGCTGATGAGAAAAAAAACCCTCCCTGAGCTTTTGATAATATGTACAACCCCCTAAGCTGAGAGCCCAACAAAGTCATCGCTTCCTACTTTTGACACTGACTGAATACGACAAAGGTCACTGGGGGGGATGGGGGCAAGGATGAAAGAAGTGGCCTTAAAAAAACGGTGTTGCTGATGACAGGCTGAAAAGATACCCCTTGTCCACCATATCAACTCAATGACAACCAGTTAGTTAGACTAAACCTGCTGGATTTTGCAGATGTAAGTAGGAGCTAGGCTTCTCTCATTCACCGCTGGCTTTCCATGAAGATCCCTTCTCTGCCAAATCCCCCTTTGGTTCACTGATTATACAGTACCCAAGTCGAAGGAGTTACAGGTACCGATATACCAAAGGAGCAGAAAGTACTTTTTATGTGTGGAACAACAGCCCAGAGCTGGAAAAAATGACAAAGTCCCTACCAGAGAAGAATGGCAAACCAAGGTGGTGGACTATGCTGAGATGGCAAAGCTGACTGGAAACTCAGAAACCAAGAGGGTGAAAACTTCATAAAGTTACCTTGAGGTTTACTAGCTTCATTTACGCACTGAATGTATATAGCCACCCCCCTGGAATAGGGGAGGAATTCAAATAAGTTTGCATTTAAGGCAGAGGGCCTTCTTGGTAGTGGCACACACCCTGTGGAATGCCCTCCCATCAGATGTCAAGGAAATAAACAGCTATCTGACTTTTAGAAGACATCTAAAGGCAATCCTGTTTAGGGAAGTTTTACGGTAAATGTTTGATGTTTTGCCGTGTTTTTAATATTCTGTTGGGAGCCGCCAAGATGATAGATTTTCATGAGGGCTTTAAAAAAAATATGCAAACTGATGTGGAAACATGGAGAACTGAATTTAGGGCTTATCCTCACTTACCTTCCCTCTGCACTTTCCGGGTGTGGCCTGCACTTTAAAGCTCTGTTTCCAAGTGTTCCTGGAGCTTTCCCAACAAAAACTCACTCTTTACTGCTAAACTGGAGAAAACAGCCATCCATGGTAAACCCCAATTGCCGTCCTTTGTGCTTCAGCTTTAAAGAGCTGCTTTGTGTGGGGAGAAAAGAGAAAAGATGAAAAGAAACGTTAAGACACAGAGCTTTAAAGTATGGATCTGGGCCTGGAAAGGGCAGGGCAAAAGATAAGTGAGGATAAGCCCTTTTAGATTGGAATAATGAGCAATGCGGGAAAACCAAATTTGAGAGAAAGACCCAACCTTAGCCTCATCCTCTTAGTTCATGGATCTCATGCAATAAACTCTTGGCGAAGGGTCATAAATAAAACCTACTGACCTTTAAGACATCCCGAAATCCAACGTTTTTAACCTGAATTAAGATATCTCTGCAGTGCTGAGTCTTCATTTATGATCACAGAAGGAGTAAAAGCTAAGTGCTGTTGTTGTGCGAGTGGAGCAACCATGTAAGGCAAAGAAGTGTTTTCTTTTTTTTAAGTGCCATCTTGTGTGGGTTTGTGGGTGTGAGCAAATATACTCTTAACCTGAAAGGGGTTTTGCAGGGCTTTCAGAATTGTGCTACTTGTTCAAACATCAACTAGTGCAACATGGAAAAAGAAAACAAATCTGTGATTCGCCAAGTTCTTAATAAGAAAAAAAAATCCAGGAAAAAATTTAAATACTGCACTGAAGCGTTATTAGGAAATACGAGCAAGTGAAATGCTTTTCATTTAATAAGTAACCTGTTTGAAAATACCATTTCATTATTATAGTCTTTACAGCCAGCAGTGAGAGACTGTAACAGTACTCCAACCAGACGAACAATGTTAGCAGAATTAAAATGCTAGAGTTACCCTTTTTTCCCTTATAGGTTATTAGTTGCTGGGAAGGTATCACATTTTGTATTCATTGCTGGAACAATGTGGAACCATGACAAAACCCTTCTGAGCATACAAAGACAAGCATTTCTTGGCAGCGAGGTTTGCTTGCCTTTGCCCCCAGCTAAGCCAAAGGTTTTTATGTAGAGATACAAGCATAAAAACAAATCTCTGAGTATATCTTGGCAGCCTCACCTCATTCCTGGGGCAAATACTGCAGACATCTGCAAGCCAGGAAACAAGGAACAGCAGCTCCTTACAAGAGAAGATTCCACAAGGAGGAGGAAGAGACTTCAGTCCAGGCCGCTTGGGAATTTCTAAGATGCAAGTCCACAAAATTATCACGTTTTGATGTTTTGTCTAAGAAGGCTCATGGTAATTTGAAGATGAGCAATGGTTTAAGTACTTGTCCATGAAATCATTGGATGCAGCCCAAGTGCATTTAAATCATCTTATCAAGCGCAGCATCAGGGCCTTAGTAGCATGTCTGCTGGTCTGACATCTTTTGCACATTGCTCATGTGTTCATTTCTTTGCTGATAAATTCACTCTGTGGCCTAAACCACTGAGCCTCTTGGGCTTGTGATCATAAGGTGGGCAGTTTGAAGCACCACAACAGAGTGAGCTCCCATTGCTCTGTCCCAGCTCCTGCCAACCTAGCAGTTCGAAAGCACGCCAGTGCAAGTAGATAAATAGGTATCGCTGTGGCGGGAAGGTAAACAGCGTTTCCATGTGCTCTGGCACTCGTCACGGTGTCCCGTTGTGCCAGAAGCGGTGTAGTCCTGCTGGCCACATGACCAGAAAGCTGTCTGCAGACAAACGACGGCTCCCTCGGCCTGAAAGCGAAATGAGCACAGCAAGCCCATAGTCGCTTTTGACTGGACTTAACCATCCAGGGGTCCTTTACCTTTACCTTTACCTTATGGGTACCAGGCCCATAGCAGAACTGTCAAAAGTACCCACCTGTCACAATTGCTCGCTTTGTTTCAGTCCATGGTTTCTCCCAAAGGTCGTAGCAATGATGGTGAGAAATGGGAAGGCTACAGCCTGTGTTCTAGATCTTTGTAGCCTCTGAAGGTCCGGGAAATTAGCTACTCTGGATGGGTTTGCCTTTAGAGGAAGATAAGGTAGAGACCCCTCTGGGTTTGGGGTTTTGTTTTAATTTATCAACTGCCCCTGTCTATTAAAAAAAACAAACTCTATTCAACTAAGGATTTATAGGACTCTATTCAATTTTATGATATATATATATATATATATATATATATATATATATATGTGTGTGTGTGTGTGTGTGTGTGTGTGTAAAGGTAAAGGGACCCCTGACCATTAGGTCCAGTCGTGGCCGACTCTGGGGTTGCGGCGCTCATCTTGCTTTACTGGCTGAGGGAGCCGGCGTACAGCTTCCGGGTCATGTGGCCAGCACGACTAAGCTTCTGGCGAACCAGAGCAGCACACAGAAACACTGTTTACCTTCCCGCCAGAGCGGTACCTATTTATCTACTTGCACTTTGACGTGCTTTCGGACTGCTTGGTTGGCAGTGAGCAAAGGGAGCTCACCCAGTCGTGGGGATTCGACCGACAAGTCCTAGGCTCTGTGGTTTAACCCACAGCGCCACCCGTGTCCCTAATATATATATATATATATATATATATATATATATATATATATATATATATATAAAAAATAGGTGGTAGACAAACTCTAGGAATCCTTGAAGTAGGCACCCTTCTTCAGCCTTCGCTATCTGGCTTCTCATAACTGGTGTGAGGATGAAAGGAACATTGTAGCTCTGATGGATGAACTGTGCCTAGAGATTACAGACCCTCCATGTCTCCCTATTTTCCAGGGACAGTCCCAGATTTACAGAAGCCGTCCCAGTTTCTGGAATGTCTCGCTTTTGCTTAGGACACACCTATTTTCATTGGAGAAATGCATAGAGTTATTCAACCCTCTGAGCCAAGGAGATAAGGAACTATACAACCTTTCGAAGACAACTGGAGGCAGCTCTGTATAGGGAAGTTTTTAAACATTTTATTATGTTTTTAATATATGTTGGAAGGCAACCCAGTCAGATGGACAGGGTATAAATATTAATATTAAAATTAGTAGTAGTAATAGTAGTAGTAGTATGGAATAGGACGTCCCTATTTTTCTTGGAGAAATGTTGGAGGGTATGAGATTGACATGGGGGAATACCCAGTGGCTGGTGTCAATTGGCTGATGACCAGCAGCTTTTGACCACTGTGCTATTTTCCTTAGAAGAAAAAGGATGGGGAACCCAATGACCAAGTGCTTTAGAACTCTGAATCCCATCAGTCCCAGTTACATTGGGATTATAGTCCAACAACTTCTGGGAGGAGCTACAGGTTTCCCACCCCTCTTAAGATTGAATTGTGGGGTCTGGCAGCAGGGCCCGGGTGCCACACACTCTAGGTCATGAGGGCAGCTCATATAATTCCCTCCAAACCATTTGGAGGCACTAAGTTAAAAGAAAAGAAAAGAAAAGTACTATATATGAGCCTCAGAAGGACAGAAGATACCATATGTGGCCCTAAGAGGATGTCCTGGGAACAGACACTCTACTCTCTGTTTTAAGGGATCTTCCGGAAAGGAGCGCATCAGGATGTGAATTGAAATCCCAGTTATGCTGGTTCACACCATCCCATATCATTTATTACGAATCCCAAATCCTTTTTGAGGGAGAATCCAATAGCTGGACATCCAAAACAATGTTTATTTTATCTAATAAAGTAAAAACGAGATTCTGTTGCCTCAAAAAAAAGTGGACTGAAATGGAAATTTGTCTGGATGACATCTACCCAGCCATTCTGTGATGTGTGTGTTTTCTTTTTTTTACTTTTTTGAAAAAAAAGACCTGAATAATCTTCTCCAATATGGCACACTCAGGATCCCTTATAACAGATGATTAGTCATGCTGAAATTGAAGGGAATATTCATGGAATTTATTCCATATCATGTTTTCCTGTATACATTTTATAGTTCATGGGTAAAATCACAAAAAACACATTCACTTACTTCACAGCTGCTTTGATTAATGCGCTTGATGATCTATGGCTGTAAGTAGCTGTTCCCTCTTTTCAATAAATATACATTTCCCTGAGCAGTGTAAATAACTTTGGCATTTTTTTCGCATGAGATTTTTAATAACACACTGTGTAGGCACGATGACAAAATCTTTTAACAGCATTACACTTTTGGTTAATTTGTAACATTATGAAAACGCTTCTCAAAGAAGGGAGTCTGCTTGAAGAAAAACTCCCTTTCTATATTTGTTCAGTGCTAATCCACAGAAAAATCCACTGACAGAAGCCAGACAAAAGACAAATTACATGGCTGTTGAGTAGTTTATTTTTCCAGATGGTCAACCTTCCACTATAGTTCACGGCTGAATAAAAGTCTAACAAACACAGTTGAAAACAGGCCCTTGCTATGTCATCCAAGTCAATTTAATAAATAGGAAAAAAAGCACAACCTGTGCTTCTTCTAAGCAAATTATCTGCAAGTTTGAAAAGCACTCCTGAATTGTACTGGAGTCGAATCACACCAGCAGGACAGCATATTTGGTCTGTTCTTAACAAAACCAACTTGTAAAAACTTCTATCCATTTCACTTGTTCCTGTGATTTGATTGTCTTATTTGTTGGCTCATGAAATATACGCTGGTTTTGTTTGCATAAAAAATAAATGTCATGTTGCTCCTGATTCATATGGTCAGGATTCCTGTCTGGGTTCTTCTTATTGCCTATTTTGAAACTTTTAAAATTCAAATGAGTTTTCACTTTTTTTATTACAAGATTTAGTAGGGTTCTGGAAAGGCTATGAATATGTCGGTCCTTTCGGTGTCCAAACCAAGTGAAGGCTCTCCCTATTAGATTTCTTTTTTTCCTTTTCCTTTTGGTGCAGTGAGCATTAACCATTATGAAAATCAAACAAGAAAACCAATTTCTGCATTGAGAGCAATTCCCAAATTATTATTTTTTTGGACATTGAGGTACATACTTAAATAAATGTAAGAAGGTAAAGGTAAAGGACCCCTGGATAGTTAAGTCCAGTCAAAGGTGATCTCGCTTCAGGCCAAGGGAACCAGCGTTTGTCATAACCCTAACCCTAAACCAGCGTTTGTCCACAGACAGCTTTCCGGGTCATGTGGCCAGCATGACTAAACCGCTTCTGGCACAACGGGACACTGTGATGAATGCCAGAGTCCATGGAAATGCCATTTTTGTGTATATATTTTTCTAGCCCCACATAACCTCAACTGGGACACCGATCCCTACATATTGATGTATTGTATTTAAATGAAATAAACCTATTTTTGAAGATTGGTCATAGTGATATCAGGGATATGGGTGGCGCTGTGGGTTAAACTACAGAGCCTAGGACTTGCCAATCAGAAGGTCAGTGGTTCGAATCCCCACGACGGGGTGAGCTCCCGTTGCTTGGTCCCTGCTCCTGCCAACCTAGCAGTTCGAAAACACATCAAAGTGCAAGTAGATAAATAGGTACCGCTTTGGCGGGAAGGTAAACGGCGTTTCTGTGCACTGCTCTGGTTCGCCAGAAGCAGCTTAGTCATGCTGGCCACATGGCCCGGAAGCTGTACGCTGGCTCCCTCAGCCAATAAAGCGAGATGAGCGCAGCAACCCCAGAGTCAGCCACAACTAGACCTAATGGTCAGGGCTCCCTTTACCTTTACCATATTGATATCATTGTCTAACAAAAAAAACAACAACAACCCAAACATGTAGAGACAGGCTGTTCTCATATTCCAGGGATGTCCAACAGGTTGATTGTGATCTACTGGTAGAACTCCAGGAGGTTTTGGTAGATCACGGTCAAGCGCTGGGTCTTTTTCCTTAGCGTTGGTAAAATAGAATCCGGTCCCACCCTCCATTGTTGCACGATCTGCAGAACAGAAGATGGAGCTTACTCAATGAGGCTGTTTTTCCCCCCTGGCAATGTGTTGGTGAACCCTTAAAAAGGGGGGTGGGGTAGATCACTGCAAGTTTTTAATTCTGTAAGTAGATCACAGTCTCTTGGGAGTTGGCCACCCCTGCCATATTTGAAAGGATCAATTACAGAAATAGAGACACAACACTTAGGCTAATAACTGTTAAATCATATATAATAGAATAATGATATTCAAAAGATAGAAATAAATCTATTGGGGTTCATATATACAATGTAACAGACTAGTGGCGCACAACGTCAAGCCATGTGTTCTACATTCTGATACGACAGTGAGCACTGATCAATAGCATGAATCTTACTTATATATTTTGTGAAAACTATTGGCTGATGACGACTATACAGTTTAACAATTAACAATTCAAAACATTCCAAAAATTATTATTATTATTGTATATAATTTTTATTAGTTTTCCATTTAATAATATGCATTCATATCATTGTTATCCCCTTTACCTCCATGGCTCTTTAGAGCCCCCCAACTTCCTTCCCTCCCGCCTCATGGCTTTCAAAATCAACCTTTTTATCATTGCATTTTATACATTTTCCAATTCTAATTTCACTGATTACGAAAAAAAACATTAAAATTTAAGTTAGAATAAAAAGAGAGAAAGTTTCTCATGACAAGTCTTCAGACAACCCTGCTAGTGTTGTTAATAAAACATTCCAAAAATTAAAATCAACAATAAGCTAAAAACAGATGAATGCACACACCAACAATCTAAATATATGGGTGGACTTGTCTAAACAAAAATGCTTTTAGCAGGTGCCAAAGAGAATGCAGTGAATCTCAAACCACAGGGTGTAGGCAAACTCTCTTAAATCTCCATATACATTTAGATTTAAGCAAAGAAATATTTTTTGAAAAAGATTGAAGCAAAATAGTCACAGCTTCTTGCTATGTAGGGCCCCTCATGCCTTTTAAGTGAAAATAAGTTTTCCCCCTCCCTTCGTCCATTTGTACACACACCTCATTTACACAAGTCTTCCGTTCACTTTAATGGCGCTCAACTCTACTCCTCCTGCATTTCCCCTATTCCCCTAAGCAGCTGTGGACCATAGTTACCCAAGAGTAGTTATTGATTTTGGAGGGCGGGGGGTATTGATCATTCCGGGGGAAACGTCTCAGAAAATATCAATGCAGGATTTCCAGGCAGGAAAACAACAGTTGACAATATGTCTGCAATTACTATCTGGTTCGTGTTTGGTACCTGACACATGTTGGCAGCCTTGGAAGTGATCAGAGAAAGAAAGAAGTCTTGCAACAAATAGCTTGCAGTCTAACAAGGGAACCTCAGCAAGCATTTCAAAATGTAGACTTCGCAATCAATGGGCAACAATAAATACAGGTAGCTGATGGAACTGGGGTGTTTCCAGATCACCTGTTTGTTGAGCATTCATTCTGATTTCTTTTTCCAGGGAGATTTGATGACGTTGGCTACATAGTGAGTATTAATTTGGATTTATTTCTGAGCAGCTTAGTTGATGATGCATCAAAAGCTCTACGTGGGCCTGCCCTTGAAGCTGTCCCAGAAACTCCAGCGGGTGCAGAATGCAGCAGCGAGGCTCCTCACTGGGTCTCTGCCATGGGTGCAGTGGTTTTCCAGCTGCACTGGCTCCCGGTGGAGTACTGGGTCAGATTTAAGGTGCTGGTTTTGACCTTTAAAGCCCTTCATGGCCTAGGACCCTCGTACCTACGGGACCGCCTCTCCCCATAAGCCCCACGGAGAGCTTCAAGGTCCATAAATAGCAACACCCTAGTGGTCCCGGGCCCTAAGGAAGTTAGATTGGCTTCAACCAGAGCCAGGGCCTTTTCAACACTGGCTCCGGCCTGGTGGAACGCTCTGCCTCATGAGACCAGGGCCCTGCAGGATCTGATTTCTTTCCGCAGGGCCTGTAAGACACAGTTGTTCCGCCTGGCCTTTGACTTGGAGCCAATTTGAGTCCCTCCCCCTCTTTCTTTTTTCTTTTTCCTTTCTCCTCCTGTGATGAGGCTGCATTTTAATATTTTAATGTTTCAATACTTTAATGTTGTATTTTAATCTTGCTTTTAAGTTGTATTCATTCAACTTGTTTTTATTATTGCTTGTTAGCCGCCCTGAACCTGGCCTTGGCTCGGGAGGGCGGGGTATAAATAAAAATTATTATTATTATTATTATTATTATTATTATTATTATTAAAAGAAGCGTTCTACACTTCCCAGTGCATTTTCCTGTCACTTTCCTTACTGCATAATGTCCAATATTGGGAGCAATTGTTGTGCAAGTTCTGCCTATCAGCTGTCACCCCACAACCTGGATCTCCTGATATGTGATTGAACCCCACACGGAAAAAGTGACCCTTCATCACAGCTGCATTCAGCATGTTTTGTTTTAGGAATTCAAGCCATCTGACGTGATTCTTTGACAAAATGATCTGCGGCACTGAAAGGAGCTAAAGTTACAGTACAGCAGCCACACACTGAAATTTCAGATTTCAATCTTCATTGTTGTAAATAAATCACCCACATTGATTCATGAGCTCAGTGAGTTTTATTTCATTTCAGGTCTTAACAGGACCTTCTGCCTGATGCATAAAAGACACAGTGAGTCACTTTTCCTATTCTACATCACATTTCCTTAAAACTTTAAAGTCATGTCTCCTGGGACCTGAGTAACAGTAATTTTACTGACCACAGTGATGTTTGTTCAAAATCAAGATAATCCTTTGTTACCCTTCAATCCATTCATTTCATTTGCTTTCATTTTGCCCTGTGGGTTTTTGCAGAATGTGTTGGACAAATGCAGTTTATGTCATATTCTTTAGTCATTCTTAAATATGACATTTCAGTTTCATGCTGCAGGGACAGCTTATCAGGTTAAACCCATGGGCCATAACAAACTCTGAAAGGCACCTGACATAAGATTACAATTTCAGAAATAGTGCGATTCAGTTTTGCAACAGGACATGAAAACACATTGCAATGGATGGGTTGTTCTTGTCAGCAATTCATGTGTGCAAGCTGCTATTGAATGTCAAGGCTCCACTTCTGTTCACCAGAATGTGATTATAGCACAATGTATAGTCCAACTATGGAACACATGATTACAAGATGCAGTCATGGCCACCAGCTACCAAGTGTATTTTTTTATTTTGTGTGTGCGCACTCAATAAATATTCTCATTTTTAAGACCTGTGTGAGTGTAAGTTACCAACTGAATCTGTGAGGACAGACTATTGCCAAAGATAAATAGGTACCGCTCCGGCGGGAAGGTAAACGGTGCTTCCATAAGCTGCTCTGGTTCGCCAGAAGCGGCTTAGTCATGCTGGCCACATGACCCGGAAAAACTGTCTGTGGACAAACGTTGGCTTCCTCGGCCAGTAAAGCCAGATGAGCGCCGCAACCCCAGAGTTGTCCGTGACTGGACTTAACGGTCAGGGGTCCCTTTACCTTTATCTTAAAGATCCCGGTATGTGAGATTCCTAGAATGTGTGTGCGTGAAACACATGCTAGCACTTTGCAAACAGAACCTGCGTGAAGGTTGGCTGTGCTGATTTATATATACATTTTGGACTCACAGCTGTCCATGGAGGTGCAGGTCAATTCTGTGTCCAGGGCAGCTGTCTACCAGTTCCATCTGGTACGCAGGATGAGACCCTACCTGCCCGTGGACTGTCTTGCCATAGTGGTGCATGCTCCCACTTGAATTACTGCAATGCGCTCTACGTGGGGCTACCTTTGAAGGTGACCCGGAAACTACAACTAATCCAGAATAAAACATAAACCCCTAAGGCTTCATTAAAAATAACCCCAGTGTAGGACATTTCCTAGGAATTCTCCCTCTGTCAGTTATTATTAAGCAACAAGGAAATGTTCCAAATGTTGCTGACTTTTAAACTGACCAAGAAAAAAAAAACCCTAGTTGCATGGAATATTTCT
Source organism: Podarcis pityusensis (assembly GCF_964106645.2). Taxonomy (NCBI): domain Eukaryota; kingdom Metazoa; phylum Chordata; class Lepidosauria; order Squamata; family Lacertidae; genus Podarcis; species Podarcis pityusensis. The sequence continues at coordinate 16,795,483 of NC_138042.1, read as the reverse complement.
TTTTCCACTGGTAAGGACACAGCTATCTCTGTTCGCTTCCAAGAAGACCTACAAATAAATGCAATCCAGACCCAAGCAGCCACAGAATGAGAGTTGTCAAGATGTCTAGCAGAGGTGCGAAAGATGGCTTCTCCTTACACTTGAGATAGGGGAGACAACTGTCTTTGGGATAAAATAGCAGCAGTTTTAATTCAAGTGGACAGAGGGCTCAGTCATGATCTAAAGCATCATGTGAGCAATTCATTCTGGAAACCTCATCTGAAGCCATACTGTACATTATGCACGGGACGCTGTGTATTTCTAATAAACCCAAAGGATAGTCACAGGTAACATTCAATGAGTGTACAATACGTGTGCCTGTGCATAACCTCGAACATTTCTCTCATAAAAATTGTTGTTGTTGTTGTTTAATCGTTTAGTCGTGTCCGACTCTTCATGACCCCATGGCCCAGAGCACGCCAGGCACTCCTGTCTTCCACTGCCTTCCGCAGTTTGGTCAGACTCATGTTGGTAGCTTCGAGAACACTGTCCAACCATCTCGTCCTCTGTCGTCCCCTTCTTCTTGTGCCCTCAGTCTTTCCCAACATCAGGGTCTTTTCCAGGGAGTCTTCTCTTCTCATGAGGTGGCCAAAGTATTGAAGCCTCAGCTTCACGATCTGTCCTTCCAGTGAACACTCAGGGCCGATTTCCTTAAGAATGGATACGTTTGATCTTATTGCAGTCCATGGGACTCTCAAGAGTCTCCTCCAGCACCAGAATTCAAAAGCATCAATTCTTCGGCAATCAGCCTTCTTTATGGTCCAGCTCTCACTTCCATACATCACTACTGGGAAAACCATGGCTTTAACTATACGGACCTTTGTTGGTAAGGTGATGTCTCTGCTTTTTAAGATGCTGCCTAGGTTTGCCATCGCCTTTCTCCCAAGGAGCAGGCGTCTTTTAATTTTGTGACTGCTGTCACCATCTGCAGTGATCATGGAGCCCAAGAAAGTAAAATCTCTCACTGCCTCCATTTCTTCCCCTTCTATTTGCCAGGAGGTGATGGGACCAGTGGCCATGATCTTCGTTTTTTTCATGTTGAGCTTCAGACCATATTTTGTGCTCTCCTCTTTCACCCTCATTAAAAGGTTCTTTAATTCCTCCTCACTTTCTGCCATCAAGGTTGTGTCATCTGCATATCTGAGGTTGTTGATATTTCTTCCGGCGATTTTAATTCCGGCTTGGGATTCATCCAGTCCAGCCTTTCGCATGATAAATTCTGCATATAGGTTAAATAAGCAGGGAGACAATATACAGCCTTGCCGTACTCCTTTCCCAATTTTGAACCAATCAGTTGTTCCATATCCAGTTCTAACTGTAGCTTCTTGTCCCACATAGAGATTTCTCAGGAGACAGATGAGGTGATCAGGCACTCCCATTTCTTTAAGAACTTGCCATAGTTTGCTGTGGTCGACACAGTCAAAGGCTTTTGCATAGTCAATGAAGGACATAAAAATAGGGACATCCTATTCCATCATCATCATCATCATCATTTTATTATTTATACCCCGCCTATCTGACTGGGTTGCCCCAGCCATTTTGGGTGGCTTCCAAAACATATAAAAACATAATAATTTTTTTAAAAAACACACTTCCTTATATAGGGCTACCTTCAGATGTCTTCTAAAGGTTGTATAGTTACTTATCACCTTGGCTCGGGGGTCACATAACTCTATTCCCACCAACATTTCTCCGAGGAAAATAGGGACGTCTTAAGGAAAAGCTGGACATTCCGGGATCAGATCAGAAACCGGATCTGCTTCTGTAAATCCAGGAATGTCCCTGGAAAACAGGGACAAATGGATGGTCTGCCTGTGCAAACAACTGTTTGAGATGAACATTTGTACAGTTATTATTCACATGTAAAGTTCAGTGAGTGTCGAGTCTGCGTATCTGTGTGCACAGTAATTCAGCTGCGCAAATCAGCAACTTCCACACATACACTTCACATTTGTAGAGAGAGATTGTACTCGTGATCTGTGGAAGGTAAGAATGAGCCACCAGGGGCTCACCAGGGGCTCACCATGTGAAGTGTCAGCATCGCCCTTGAGCCAGTGCCACCAACTGGACTCATCCACTTCAGCCCCGACTGGGCTAGGCGAGCTGGGTAGCACTTCCAGAGACCACCACCTACCTGCACAGGAACAGGTCAAAGTGCTGTGGACTCACAGCTTAGAGTTGTGAGCACCGGATTCACTCCAACAAGAAGACAGTCATCGCACAGCAGAGTACAGCAGACTCTAGCAGAGTATATAAACGACTTGGAGAGCAGCTCTGTAGAATATCTTCTTTATTCTATCTACAACTATTATACAACTATATACAGAGCTTAATAGGTCTAAGCATAAATGAATGCTGCACTGCACTGAGTGTCTGCAGCTGCTCTTAGCAGCAACCTTATCTCTACACTCGATCTCTAACACTCAGTCTCTCTCTCTCTCTCTCCGACACTGACTGACTGACTGATTTGGTGCTGGAGCAGAATAAGTAGAGAGCAGAACACGCCTCCTCCTCTCTGGAGAATCAGCAGACTCCTCAGGAGATTCTTGGATATGGGAGGGGTGAAATCTCCTCAACCAGCAAATAAATATGGGGAGAGGTCTCCCCTCAGTTGGGGTTGCCATAATTCCAGCAGTGAAAATCCTGGCAGAAAAGTTATTTGGGCAAAGTTGTTGAGCTTTCGTTTCGGTTTTGTTTGTTTTGTTTTTTTACATTCAGTGTACAGTGGACGCTCGGGTTGCGAACGTGATCCATACGGGATGCACGTTCGCAATCCGCAGCGTTCACAACCCGCAGCGGCGCATCTGCACACGCACAGGTTGCAATTCAGCGCTTCTGTGCATGCGTGACCCTCAAAACCCAGAAGTAACCCGTTCTGGTACTTCCAGGTTTTGGCAGGTCTGTAACCCAAAAAAACGCAACCTGAAGCATCTGTAACCCGACGTATGACTGTATTTCCGGGAAATTCTGGATGTATGGCAACTCTACCGTCAATACACTGCTACACACAGGTCCCTGAAAGTGGGAGAGGCCTGTCTCTTTTGGCAACTGCACACACATGCAGAAAGCTGCTTCCGATATAATTTCTGGAGCTTCAGGGTTGCTTTAACAAGTCTGTCCTCCATGTGGAAATGTTACACTGGAACCATCACAGTCTCTTGGTGTATCAGTGAAGAAGTTCCTATGTTTCCGTTCCTAGACACATCTTTGGGAAAGCCATATGCCCACATTTCTACGCAGAAGTGTCTCCTTGCTTGCTTGCTTGCTTGCTTGCTTGCTTGCTTGCTTTTTTTTTTTTTAAATATTTATTAGGGTTTCAAATAGAAATAGATATAATAAACAATATAACATATGTCTTAACATAATTTCACATTTTCTTTGGACTTCCTCACATCTCCCGCTCCCACTTTCATCGTTGTAACTTTTTGCCAGCAGTTTATTATCTTATTTGCATTCTTATGTCCCATCTGTATATTTATAATCTTGTAATTCTCAAAAAAATTTATATTTTCTCAATCTCACTTATTATCTTAAATCATCCAATTTAGTGGTGCTCAATTATTTATGATCTAGCATCCTGCTTAACATTCACTCAAATTACAATATTTTTGTAAATAAATCTTGAATTTCTTCCAGTCCTCCTCCATCTTCTCCTCTCCCAGTGCTTGCTTGCCTTCAGAAGTCTGCTTGTGTTGTGTTGGAAGTAACACAACAAACCCTACCCACACGTACACATCAGCTGCTAGAAGTTGGAAACAAATTGACTGAAATATTATGGGATAGTTTTTATCCGAGAGCCAACTGGGAGTCCATCATCTTTTGGAAGATCTGAACATCTGTCCCAGAGCTGAACGTAGACTGCTGAAGTGCTGGAAAAATATCGCTGAGGGAGTCATTAGGGTTGTAGTCCCACAAGTACTACTCTGAGAAGGAGCTTAAGTAGCAGCAGAAAAAATCCTACTGCCCGGAAAACCATAACAGACACACCTGAGGGACATTGCAGTTTTATTCAGATGACTCTAGAGCCAAATCTTCAATCTAAGGTGGCAGAACATTGCCAAAGATTGAAAAAAGCCATATAAAACCAGTTGGTATGTGTACAGGATAGGAATTGCTTTTATGTGTGTGTTGTTGCTGTTTTAATGTGTGCATGTACATGTTTCTGCTTAAAAAATGCTTTATATATGCAGTTGTGTGAACTGTTTTTATACGTGTTACTGTTGTATGCATGTTTTTATTACGTTGTAAATCGCATCGGGGTGCCAAATGGGAAGTGATTTGTAAACAAAATGAATATTAATAAAGCATTTGTGCCAACTGGAAATCAGCAAGTCTATTTTATTTTCTTTCCCCACCCAGACATATCAAAGATGGCCAAAGCTGAACATGGGATGCAGGGGAAATTGTTATAGAAGGCCTCAGTAGATGAATGTTGCTTTTCTACCAAAAACAACTTGATATGCTGGGGTCAGGGCCAGCCCACTCATGAGGCAAGGTGAGACGACTGTCTCAGGTGGCAGAATCCACAGTGGCAGCAGATCTCAACCTAGATCCTTATTCCCCCTTGTTTCTGATATAGATCTTCACTCCACCCTTCTTTCCTGGCAGTAAGTGGGGACACCATTTTGTGGTTCGCCTCAGGTGTCAAAATATCTTGGACTAGCCTTGGCTGGGATCATAAAGGTTTTCCTCCTCTGATTAAATCAAATATTGAATGATTTGGATATGCTCAACCACTTTGTTCCATGTGATGTATCTCAGGGGAGCCAACTTGGTATCTCCCAGATGTTCTGAACTACAGCTCCCATCATCCCTGACCCATTGCTAGCTGGGGCTGATGGGAGTTGTAGTCAAGTGATCAATGGAGGGCACCAGGTTTCCTACAGCTGATGGTTCACAGCTCGCTGGTCCATTCAGCACAACCAGAGCTGCTTGGTGAGTAATGTTTGGCCACGACAGAAGTTGTGATGGCTCAGAAAGTTGCCTTTCTCCCTTTTTCCATCCCGTTCAGTCCTGTGATTCAGAGTTTGCTGCTTAGCATAAGTCATTTAATTGCCTAAAACAACCTATCGACAGTAGCCCCAATCACAGAATGCACCAACACTCCAAATTATACAGGGAGCCCAATCCCAAAAGGTGTTGGGTGCCGCTGTGAGAAGCTAAATTCCTTTGTCTGCCATTGAATGGCGAGAGAAATTAGCCTTTCTTAGGAAGCATCTGTCACTACACAATATCAGGCCCCAAATTAGCATTGATGGCGAATGCTTCCTTGAAAACCGTGCAATTATGGTCAGCCGAACACATTCTTTGTCCAATTTCAGGATTAATATTACACTTTTAAGCAGCCCAGAAGCCAAAAGCGTAATTAAGGACTGCCATTTCCCATATTGTCCAAGTAACACTCCTCACAATGAAAGCATTGTGACCACTTTGAAACCTAGGAATCTTGGGAGAAAACTTTGAGGCTGGTGTTGGGAAACTGGATTCAAACACAGCTCTCGGGGGCCCGAAGACTCGTATTCTTCCCTGGGCTTTGTGCCGCTCAGCCGTTCCCCATTGCACCGCAATATCATTTGTGCACACATGAGTGTTAAGATTTTTCTACCCGACTGAACTTGAAAACCTTGTGCTTTAAGTACTAAATGTTTCCCTAAGGCTTGAATGGACTTAAAAGGAGAACCAAAGAAAGAAAGAAAGAAAGAAAGAAAGAAAGAAAGAAAGAAGAAAGAAAAGCTGCTTGTTAAGTTGTTGCAATAATCTCACGCTGAGCATAACAACTTTCAAGGCTAGGAAATGAAAAACACACTTCTAAATCAATCTTCTTTTGTTTCACAGGTGGAAATGCCTGGAAAGACAAGATATATGTTCGCACCCCAAAAGCATGATAAAGCTCAGCATCTTGTTCAGTCTAGAACCTGCACATTTTTATATATGTTTTCCAATATTTCTTTTTTGGGAAGCTAGCAGAGAAAGCTTTAGCATTTTAGTGCATGCAGGAAGGGAAGTTCCATTGCACTGGAAGAAGTCATTGCACAAGCACTTGCATTAAATATTATATTAAATACATTTCATCCAGTGGTGCATTTAATGTATTTTTACTGAGCATTATGAATGAACATTAAAAAGCTACACAACATGAATCTCAAGCGGAGGCTTCAAACACCGACTGTAAAGTTTCTGGTTTAGAATTTAGAATTTCACAATCCACACCTTGAATGCTTTTTATTTGTGTATCGATCTTGCATGTCTTGGGGTGGATTCTTGCTTTGGGAAGAATTTGGAAAGATGTCGTTTGTGTGCTACACTCATTCGTTTTATTAAGCCACATATTTTGAGTCGCAAAGCTCTAATACTATCCCCCAAAGTATGAAAGTCATAAAACGTGACTTCAAAACGAGTACTCTCTCTGCAAATACAATATGCAAAATTGTTGTTGTTGTTTAGTCGTTTAGTCGTGTCTGACTCTTCGTGACCCCATGGACCAGAGCACGCCAGGCACTCCTGTCTTCCACTGCCTCCCGCAACTTGGTAAACTCATGCTGATAGCTTCGAGAACACTGTCTAACCATCTCATCCTCTGTTGTCCCCTTCTCCTTGTGCCCTCCATCTTTCCCAGCATCAGGGTCTTTTCCAGGGAGTCTTCTCTTCTCATGAGGTGGCCAAAGTCTTGGAGCCTCAGCTTTAGGATCTGTCCTTCCAGTGAGCACTCAGGGCTGATTTCCTTCAGAATGGAGAGGTTTGATCTTCTTGCAGTCCATGGGACTCTCAAGAGTCTCCTTCAGCACCATAATTCAAAAGCATCAATTCTTCGGCAATCAGCCTTCTTTAATAAGCTACCCTAAAAGGTTCAATTCATATTCAAATATGGAATAATTTGATAGGATTTGGATATCACCAGATTTCCATTTTAGGGCTTCAATTCAAAAAAGGAACTATCCATGAATAATAACATTGATTCCAATGGGTTTAAGCCAGGCTTTCTCAACCTCAGCCCTCCAGGTGCTTTTGGCCTACAACTCCCATGATCCCTAGCTAGCAGGACCTGCGGTCAAGGATGATGGGAATTGTAGTCTCAAAACATCTGGAGTGCCGAGGTTGAGGAAGCCTGGTTTAAGCATTAATTCACTATGTGTTGGTCAGAACTGAATCTAATCTTTTAGCTTATGAATGCATGCTGATTCCAGTCAGTCACTATGACCATGAATAATTTCTATTCCACTTACCACAGAAGGTATTGGGATTTTAAATATGTCCTAAACAGATTATAAGGGACGAAGGTGGCACTGTGGGTTAAAGCACAGAGCCTAGGACTTGCCAATCAGAAGGTCGGCGGTTCGAATCCCCGCGACGGGGTGAGCTCCCGTTGCTTGGTCCCTGCTCCTGCCAACCTAGCAGTTCGAAAGCACGTCAAAGTGCAAGTAGATAGATAGGTACCGCTCCGGCGGGAAGGTAAACGGCGTTTCCGTGTGCTGCTCTGGTTCGCCAGAAGCGGCTTAGTCATGCTGGCCACATGACCCGGAAGCTGCAACCCCAGAGTCATCCGCGACTAGACCTAATGGTCAGGGGTCCCTTTACCTTTACCCTTAAACAGATTGTAGCCGAGTGCAATATTAATGCTGTGCCAAAAATATCTACTGTGTTTTTTCTTCTGACTATTCTCAATTAATGAGAATTAATTAAAGTGAGGGGGGTACAGTGGTCCACATGCAGTGTACCAGGCCCAATAAATCCTATTGGCATCCCTGATAGCAGCTTCCCAAGGTCAATCTGTGGGAAATCCCAAAGTACAGAGGCACTGACACGGCTGTGAGATTATGCAAAGATGCACACAAAAATATGCATTTATGAGGAGCAGTTCACACTAAAATGATGATGGATTTTCATGAGGACTTCTTTTTAAAACAATATTTAAAGGTAAAGGGTCCACTGACCATTAGGTCCAGTCGTGACCGACTCTGGGGTTGCAGTGCTCACCTCACTTTACTGGCTGAGGGAGCCGGTGTACAGCTTCCGGGTCATGTGGCCAGCATGACTAAGCCGCTTCTGGCAAACCAGAGCAGCGCACAGAAATGCCGTTTACCTTCCTGCCGGAGCGGTTCCTATTTATCTACTTGCACTTTGACGTGCTTTCGAACTGCTAGGTTGGCAGGAGCAGGGACCGAGCAACGGGAGCTCACCCCGTCGCGGGGATTCGAACCGCCGACCTTCTGATCGGCAAGTCCTAGGCTCTGTGGTTTAACTCACAGCGCCACCCGCGTCCCAGTAAAACAATTACTTACTGATATGCAAATGCAGAGAGCGTCCTGGTCACTGTGCTTCCTTGTATTCTCCACATATAAGAGGTTTACATATAGTTGCAAAAGTTGAATTTAATATCCAAAGAGGTGCTAAGAGCAGGAAGAATGGGTCTCTTGCACTTCCTATTCCCTTGCAGCATGTAACATTTAAAGCCTTTCTGTTCTGAATTCAGGACGCATTTCCAACGTAAGTCTGTGTAAGTCGACGACACAGAGACACACACACAAATTGTCAGGATAGTCCTGTGTTGTGTTGCTAGACTCCCCTTTTTTGCCATCCAAGGCACTGCAGGCTGGTTAGAGGTACAGATTCATAACAACACCCATCAAAAAGTGAGCCTGCGTTTCCATTCATGCACTTGAGTACAATAACAACTCATATATCCTTTTGCAATTAGATCTAGCTAGCTTAAGTCAGTGACTATTGGAAGGAGTTTCCTAGGCAGACCACACATTAAAAGAGTTTTCGATATACAGTTACATGGCTTGCAATTCTATCCCTTCCATCTCCAGCAGCTTGTCTGTTCAGAATATATAATGGGAGGGTATTGAGAACTTAAAGTGCTGTGCTACACCTCAAATCAATGATCTTCTGTACCTGTTTGATATTAAATATGGATTATTCCAAGAGGCTAAGTTGTCATCACAGATGTTACAACATTTGTTTCCACCAGTACCCTGTTTATTTTCAGCCACACTGGTCAATAAGTATACAGCAAGCTTTTAGAAACAACCCTCTTTTCCACAATTAGCCTCTATAGAGAGCAAATGCACTTTCCTTTTCAATAGGGAAGGGGGGAATACTTTCCCCTTAGCAATTAGATCTTCGGTCGCTTAACTATGGACAGATGGTGACGATGCTGACACCATTGTTCTCATTTAAGTGCATTTAAGAATGATATAATTATGTGCAAAGAAAGATCTCCGCCCCAAAAGAACTAATTGATGGGAGACAGTGTCCTCAGTGTACAAGGGGAGATATGTTTGCTGATCGTGGAGACACCTGTTTGAGATAGTTAATTTGGGGTTGACCACATAGAGCCTAGGGCTTGCCGATCAGAAGGTCGGCGGTTCAAATCCCTGCAATGGGGTGAGCTCCCATTGCTCGGTCCCTGCTTCTGCCAACCTAGCAGTTCAAAAGCACGTCAAACTGCAAGTAAATAGGTACCACTCCGGTGGGAAGGTAAACGGCGTTTACGTGCACTGCTCTGGTTCGCCAGAAGCGGCTTAGTCATGCTGGCCACATGACCCAGAAGCTGTACGCTGGCTCCCTCAGCCAATAAAGCGAGATGACCACTGCAACCCCAGAGTCGGTCACGACTGGACCTAATGGTCAGTGGACCCTTTACCTTTACATATTGCTTTAAAAAGAAGTCCTCATGAAAATCCATCATCATTTTAGTGTGAACTGCTCCTCATAAATGCATATTTATCACAACTGGACCTAATGGTCAGGGATCCCTTTACCTTTACATATTGCTTACTATCATGAATCATTGCTCTTTGGGCTTCTTCTGCTGGTTTACCTGTTGTGCACTCAGCTACTGCCTATTGCAACACACACACACACACACAAACATTGCATCTTTTTTCAAATTTGGGAGGGCAAGCACTTTCACCTTCTGTCCTGAGAGCTTTCCCAGTGCTTACCCATTCTTTCATAAACAGGAAGCATATTTTTTCCAGCTGGAGGGGCACATTCCCAAAGCCTATATGTGGGGTGGGGTCAACAGTGGGCGCACTGAAATCACCTGATATTATCCTGTCAAATTTGCCCTATAGAGCCAATTCCCCAGACCAGCTCTGCAGAATCCCATCTTACAGTTATGAAACCTTCAAGAGAACCAAAGGTGTCCATACCTAACCCCCAATCTATAACTATATTATTGTTCTTGTCTCCACAGACAAGCAGTTTAAAATGGTCCACTTTCTGACATGTTTCAGCTGAAGAAAAGCATGCCATTTTCTTCAAGATCAAGTCCAGGATTTGACATAGTTCTGATTTATATAGTTAACAGTAATTCGGACAATATTTTATTTATTACACAGGGGTAATGGCAGCTCAGTCTACACAGTGCTGTTTCGGTTTTCAATAGGAGTTGTGTCTCCAAACGCCGCCATCAATCCATCCATTCTGAGGTGTAAGACCCAGAAACAAGCACACTTTCTAAGTGAGCAGTTGATTAATCAAAGTGCAAAACTTTAAATTCGGCTCGCTGAAGATGAGGTAGTTGGTTAATTTCAAGGCCAAAATATTAATTCTGTTTTCCTGGCATAAACATGAGCTGTAAACCTACATTCTTGCCCACTTGCTTGGGCGCCATTGAAGCATTTTGTCAAAAGACAGACATGGTCTTTTTTTGCCATTACTTTGAAACGTCATTTTGGGTTTGTAAAACAGAAAGCAACTTGCTTCAATGTTTTTTCTGTTCTGTAATCCTGTTTGCGGAGAGAAAACGAATCTCTCTCTCTCCTTATATCCCCTAAGTCTGCAGCCTCCGATTCTGGATGCTAATTGAATGCGACTTTGTGTTTCTCGGAGGTAAACACTTGACTTCCAAACATCCATTTAGCCAAAGTTGCTTGGTACGTCAGTGGGCTAGGCCAGCTTGCAATAGCTGGCAATCCCAATTAGTGAGGAACTTTTAATGACAACCATCTCTCCTCCTAACTTGTAACTTGTACTTTACAGATTCCCCGTTTCCTTAACACAACATTTTACATGTTAGCTAATATCGCAGCTATGTCCACGGGAGTGATGAATATGCATCTGAACAGCAGCTACATTGTATGTTACCCAGCCACTCTTTCAGAGTCACCCTTTCCTAATTTCCCCCCCAATTATCGTGTTTTCTCGGGAGAGAACACTGTCATGCATTCACTGGCAAACTATTTGTTATCTTCTGTCATGGCTGTTTCCAACAAGAAGAGCGTCTGCTACAGTGAAGGCTTACATTGACACAACAGCTATTGACATAAAGCACAGATTACATTTTGTTTTGGAGCAACCAACATCAGCCATCTTCTTCTTTTTCTTTTCCAGAGCGGCCTACTTTGGATTATATGGCATGGTTGAAGCAAACACTTTCCCCCGCCTCCCTTAGGGCAAATTCCTGGATGGTGACTTAAAATACAAATAATAAATAAGGATTGGGAAGTAACATAAAGTTCTTTCTCAAAGTACGCCTCTTTATATAATGCAAAGCTCCGCTTGGCTGTGGAGCACACCTAGAACTTCATGTGTTCAGTAAAGAGAAAAGCCACTTTTGAGCGCAGATGTAAGAACATGAAAATAACCTATTGGATCAGACCAGTGGGGTATTTGGCTTATTGACATCCGATGCCCTTTTAAAATGTGTTGGGGGGTGTTATTGATTTGTTTTTGTTATGTATTTTGTGTTTTTATATTGTTGTAGGCACCCTGAGACCTGCAGGGATAGGGCAGTATACAAAATAAATAAATGAATTGTTAAGTTGTGAGTGAACATATCAGACGACACAGCTCTTATTTATTCACAGGCCAGAACGGAACTGAATTGAAGGGTTCAGCCAGCCTGCTTATATAGAGCTCAGCTACAAAGCAACAGTAGCAACTTTCTGTAACTATCCAATCACTGAACGTCACTTTCAATTCCTTATTTGCATATGTGGACCTGAGTGAAAACTATCTACAGTATCCCCCTGCTGGCCCAGGTGAGAACTTCAGTACATAACATGAATGAAGTCGAGTTCCATGAATGCAAGGGTTTATTATTCTCGACTTTCTTGTTAGTGGGAACACGTCTTGCCAGCACTGGAAGAACTTCATTAAATTCTGGCCCATTTCTGAGCACTGAGAAAAGTGCTGGTGATTTCCTCTGAAGGATTACATGGCTTCAAACCCAGGTAGCTAAAGGAAGACCTGCTCCCCTGCCAACCTGCCCATGTATTGAGGGAATCTTTGTGTTCTCCTAGATATCCCCAACACTGGTGCTAAGGCAGGTTGGCAACCAGAGAGTGAACCTTTTCGATGGCAACACTTGTTTGTGCAATTCCCTCCCCATAGAAGCCCAGCCAACACCAACATCGGCAAACCATAGTTAAACTGATGGGCAGGGCTCACACATAACACAAAGCTAAAAGTGAGGAACCTGTGGCTCCCTGGATGTTGTTGGGCAACAGCTTCCATGGGCCATGGGAGATGGGGTCCAAAATCACTTGGACGGCATCATGTTTCCCATCTGTTAAACTTTGATTAATAAACCATGGTTTAACAAACCATAGCTTAGTGTTATGTGTGAACCAGGTCAGGATTTCTTTTCCTCTGTCCCTGCAATCTCTACACTGCACACATGCAGTTAAAGGCATTTAAACAGTCACACTGACTGTCGAGTACCATACTTCAATGTGATGTTGATGTTAGCTCTCTTCCACTGCTTCAACATTTCATATGTGTCCATATATATTAGCAGCATCATTTGGAAAGAATTAGGCAATCTTTGCCTTTCTTCCCTAGTTCCTTCCTTGATTTGGTCTCTACCTATCCGTCTTCAGTAAATATTATTTCGAATATCTCAAACCCAACAGAAAACAAAACATCACTTGTCAGATTCCACATACATCTGGAAACATGGCCCTGTTTGCTTTTAGTACTAAAGCACCATCGTTCCCTTTTGTTTTCCTTTAGAAAAGCTACAATTCACATGGGTAATCCATTAGTCTCAATCAATGTACATGATAAAGACCCTACTGTTCTAACAAACAGGGGCGGGAAATCGCTTTTGGAGTAAACATGTCACAAGTAATCACAAGTAAATGTAAGTTTTGCCCTTTTTATGGAGAAGCCTGACTTGAACAACGATTAATGCTCCATGCACAATGAGGAATTCTCACTGTGTAACACATGGCTGAAAAATGTGAAGCTATGCAGGAAGTGGTTACTGGAAAGCCAAAGCAGCCTTTCTGTTGGACTTCCTATCATCAAGAAGTTGGCTTCAAGGGTTTCCTTATCGCCTTTTCTTCCCCATTCCCTGTCCTCCGTTTCCCCCCACAAAGCCACGCTTCACTCGGTCATCTTTGCCGTAAGACTTGAGTTTTGCAAAAGTCCAGTTACTCCAAGCAGATATTTTGAGCTCAGGTTCTAGAATCAAGGCAGGTCTGATGGCCCTCCTCACATTTATTCCCCTTTCAGAGAACTGGTCTCCAAGGAAAGCCAAAGGAAAGTCAAGATGATGAATAAGCAACCCAAGTGAATCTCATAGGAATCTTTGGAGAATTCCAGGTCTGAGTGTGATCTTGCCCTCAGGAAAACCACCAGTTTAGCCTGGCTGAGATAACACAGTAATGCCCATTCTGAAGGAAATCAGCCCTGAGTGTTCACTGGAAGGACAGATCGTGAAGCTGAGGCTTCAATACTTTGGCCACCTCATGAGAAGAGAAGACTCCCTGGAAAAGACCCTGATGTTGGGAAAGATTGAGGGCACAAGGAGAAGGGGACAACAGAGGATGAGATGGTTGGACAGTGTTCTCAAAGCTACCAGCATGAGTTTGACCAAACTGCGGGAGGCAGTGGAAGACAGGAGTGCCTGGCGTGCTCTGGTCCATAGGGTCACAAAGAGTCGGACATGACTAAATGACTAAACAACAACAACAATGCCCAAAGTCCTTTGCCCAGCTCAGGGAAGAGAGAAAAGGGTTTAAAGATACATAACTAGGAAATGAAACACACACGCATGTGCCTTAGAGTTCTGTAGGTCTGCCTGCTTTCGGATTCATATGTGAGACTTATACAGAGAAGGTAAATTAATATTTGTCTTTTGATTCTTATTTACTCTTGACTTTTCCCTGATGCATCCTATTTTATTAATATACAAGAAAAAAAAGTATTTCTTGGTATATAATAAGATTGTAAGGCTGTTGTCACGCTGCAGTTCATGTGGCCACCTATTGGCAGCCATGCAAACTGCAGAGTGAAAGTGGATTGCAGGCAGGCAGAGCACGCAGGTGAAGCAGGTGAGCCAGGAGGTGGACGGAGTTGAGCAGACAGAGTGAGCGAGCAAGTCAGCAGGCAAGTGGACAGCCCAGGCAGGCCTCTCCATTCCCCCTCCATTCTCACTGCCGCCACCACCACCGCTGATGGCAGTGGAGAAGAGAAGGGGAATGAGAGAAGGAAGCCTGCGCTTTAAAACTTTCTGCAGTCTTTGGAACTCCAGAGGCAGTGTTCTAGCAGACCACCTCAAATTGCAAAGCCCATAGTGACCTGTAAAGGGGGGGGGGAGTGAAACTAATGGGGTTTTAGTTGGGCTAATAACGGAATTGCCCTAAAATAAATTGTGGAGGACCTATCTGTCTGCAATGTGGCATGCTTAATCCACTCTAGAGTGGCTCCTGTGCCTGCACATTTCATTCACTTTGGCCAAAGGGGGAGAAAGTGATATCCAATTTTTAAATTATCCATTATAATGATGCAGAGCTTCTTCTCTTTTTTTGAGACAGAGCAGCTCTTAACCTGAAACACAGATTAAACCAGAAAGAGCACAGAATGGGCTCAGGTTGGAACTTTTTGAAATGCACAGATAAAAGGCAAAAATGCAGCCTGTCTACAACCCTACGTTATGTTCTCAATATTATATTGAATGTAAATGACACTTTCTCATGAAGCAGCAAACATCCATTACTGTATATGCATGCTTCGTGTTACGATTAAGCATAACCGATGCTATTGATATGGCCAGAATCTATGCTTAGAACCTGTATACTAGGGAAATGGAAGTAATCCACTGAAGACTTTTTAGAAAGACAAAACAGATGGTTTGTTAAAACATACCTCCACCTGCTGGCCAACGTCTAGAACGACACATAAATGATTCTCAGAGTGGTGGCAGACAGAACTCCTCTCTTGCAGCAAAAATAACAAGATCGCATTCACACCATACTTCTAAAGCACATGGATTTGCCCATAGAATCATGGGGGCAAGGGTGTTGTTGTTTGTTACATGTTTTGGAAAATGTAGCTCTATAAGGCATAAACTATAATTCCCAGGGTGAATCTATGCACTCTAAATTAGGGTTGCCATGTTTCAAAAAGTAAAAACCAGGACACCCCAAAAGTTGTTGTTGAGCTTCTTTTTAAGGAAAGCTTGGCTTTAGGTGATCTTTTCATTTCACGTTCCAAGTGCGCTCTCATCTTCTCAGTTTGGCCTGTAAATACAGACCCTCCAAGTGTCCCTGTTTCCCAGGGACATCCCTGATTTAGAGAAGCCATCCCAGTTTCTGACTGATCCCAGAATGTCCCACTTTTCCTTAGGACGTCCCTATTTTCAGTGGAGAAATATTGGAGGGCATGGAGTTATTCGACTCCTGAGCCGTCTGAAGGCAATCCTGTATAGGGGAGTTTTTTTTTAATGTTTTATTATGTTTTTATATATGTTGGAAGCAACCCAGAGTGGCTGGGGCAGCCCAGTAAGATGTGTGGGGTATAAATAGTAAAATTATCGTTATGGAATGGGACGTCCCTATTTTCATCAGAGAAATGTTGGAAAGTATGTTTCGTGTTTGTGTGTGTGTATCATCTATTTTTAACCATCTATCTATCTTTATTGTACTAATGAATCAAGCAAGTTCCCGACTACTGTTGTAAATCCTGGCACACCAAACAGCTATTTATCCCGCAATATAGTTAAGAAAATTAAAAGTGGTGCAGTAGAACAGCATTCACTTACCATTGGCAACGGCACTAGCAGCAGGGCCCAAGACAGTCATTATCTCTGTTGTTTTAATGCTCATTTTCCCGTTGGCTAAGCTGGAAGTGGAAAGACAGTCCCAGGGCTAATTTCAGACTTCACTCCATTTATCCAATGCAGGGCCAGTCTGCAGGCAACAACAAGCAATTATGTTCCACTGATGAATGTGCTTCAGTGCATTTACAGGCTCGATGGGCCAAAGTCGCACCTCCGCTAGGTGAAATAATGAAGAGGAGATTGTTGGATTAATTAGCCAGTCAGACCTTTAACTTTTACCTTTGACTGATATATATATATATATATATATATATATATATATATATATATATGATATATGTGCCAATGTGCTAAGAACAAAAAGGGATAGCAGCTTAAAAAGGCTCTTCCTGGATTGCAAAGGTGATTGAACTCACAATCCTGTATATGTCTCCTCCGAAAAGAATCCCAATGAGTTCAACAGGCTAACTGTCAAGAAAGACGGCATAGGATTGCAGCCTCAGAAAAGCATTTAAAATAATAAAAATAAGAATAAGAATAATATTTATACCCTGCCCATCTGGCTGGGTTTCCCCAGCCACTCTGGGCAGCTCCCAGCAGAATATTAAAAACACAATAAATCATCAAACATTAAAAACTTCCCTAAACAGGGCTGCCTTCAGATGTCTTCTAAAAGTCAGATAGTTGTTTATCTCCTTGATATCTGGTGGGAGGGTGTTCCACAGGGCGGGCGCCACCACCAAGAAGGCCCTCTGCCAGGTTCACTGTAACTTCACTTCTTGCAGTGAAGGAACAGCCAGAAGTCCCTCGGAGCTGGACTGAATGATGGGGGTAGAGACACCTCCTTCAGGTATACTGGTTTTAAGTCAGGGGAAAATGTGCCTGGGGTGACAGGAGTGCCTATCCCTCCCTGTGCCTCAATTCCTACAGGCTTCAATAGCAAACCAAAATTAGAGCGAGTTGCAAGCTCAGTTCATATATTCACCAGAAATGAGATTAGGACTTTCCTGCCCCGATCTAAAATTCTGGGGGAGAAAGAGTCCGCCATCTGCCAGAATTCAGAATACAATGGTACCTCAGGTTAAGTACTTAATTCGTTCCGGAGGTCCGGCCTTAACCTGAAACTGTTCTTAACCTGAAGCACCACTTTAGCTAATGGGGCCTCCTGCTGCCGCCACGCTGCCGGAGCACGATTTCTGTTCTTATCCTGAAGCAAAGTTCTTAACCTGAAGCACTATTTTCTGGGTTAGCGGAGTCTGTAACCTGAAGCGTATGTAACCCTAGGTACCATTGTACTCAACAGATACAAGAGCATCTTGGGGGCTGTTTGGCTTACCAGTACGTCCCCCACCTTTGGACCTGAGAGTGTATCTCAGAAGGACATTGGGGGCATCCTCTCATTTTAGTTCGCCCACCCCTCTACTTCTGACTGGTTTAGGAGACCAGATAACCACCAAGAGTCCCTATTTTCCAGGGACAGTCCCGGATTTACAAAAGCAGTCCCAGTTTCTGGGTTGATCCCGTAATGTCCCCCTTTTCCTTAGGATGTCCCTATTTTCATCGGAGAAATGTTGGAGGGTAGGGAGTCATGTGACCCACCCCCCCAAACCAGAGAGATAAGTAACTATACAACCCTTAGAAGACATCTGAAGGCAGCCCTGTAGAGGGAAGTCAGGTATAAATAGTAAATAGTAAAATGTTGTTGTTGTAAAATAAAGGGTAAAGGTAAAGGGACCCCTGACCATTAGGTCCAGTTGTGACCGACTCTGGGGTTGCGGTGCTCATCTTGCTTTATTGGCCGAGGGAGCCAGCGTACAGCTTCCGAGTCATGTGGCCAGCATGACTAAGCTGCTTCTGGCGAACCAGAGCAGCGCGGAGAAACGCCGTTTACCTTCCCGCCAGAGCGGTACCTATTTATCTACTTGCACTTTGATGTGCTTTTGAACTGCTAGGTTGGCAGGAGCTGGGACCGAGCAACGGGAGCTCACCCCGTCGTGGGGATTCGAACCGCCGACCTTCTGATCGGCAAGTCCTAGGCTCTGTGGTTTAACCCACAGCGCCACCTGCGTCCCTGTTGTAGAATAGGAGGTCCCTATTTTCATCAGAGAAATGTTGAAGGGAACAGGAGACCCTGTGATGGCCTTTTCTTCAGGAGTTTCAAGAATCCTGTACAGTCGTACCTTGGTTGTCAAACTTAATCCATTCCGGAAGTCTGTTCGACTCCAAAACCATTCGAAAACCAACGTGCGGCTTCCGATTGGCTGAAGGAGCTTCCTGCACTCAGTCGTAGGCTGCGTAAGCTGCGTTGGATGTTTGGCTTCCAAAAAATGTTCACAAACCAGAACACTCACTTTGGGAGCCAATTTGTTTGACAACTAAGCCATTCCAGAGCCAAGGTACCACTTTATTCCTTCATGATGGGGGAGAAGGAGCCTCCAAGCAAGAGTGATCACTCTCCCATGTTTATGGCACCATCTTCATCATCATCATTAAGTGGTTTGTGTCACAGTCTGGTTTACAGGAGATCAAAGTCCCAGGTGAGGACATCGGGACCAGGGGCAAAATGGCAGGGTGGGAGCAGGAACAAGAGTCCAGAAGCCAGAAGTCAGGAAACCAAGAGTCCGAGGATCAGAGAGCCGGGAGTGAAGAAGCCAAGGGTCCGAGGGTCAGGAAGCAAGGATTCACAAGATCAAGGGTCCGAGGATCAAGAAGCAAGGAGTCAAGGAGCCAAATGCAGCAAGGCAGGAAACATGTTGCTATGGCAAAGAACCAAATGGAAATGCTGACCTTATATCCCTTCCCAGCTCTTGCCACCAGGTGCTGTGAGTTACCAATCGGCCTCACCTGTGCGGTCGCGCCTTGCCTCTTCAGAACAAACTTAGGAAGGCCCCAGTCCTGCAAAGTCCTACTGGTCACAGGGCCTGGCTCCTGCATGCACTCCTGAGAGTATGGGAATACAGCCTAAGAGTGTTCTCACAAATGAGTTTCCAAGCACTTGTGTCCAAAACACCTTTGCAATGCAAGTTTAAAATCAACGTGGTCCAAAATGCTTGTTGGCATTTCCTATACTCCTTCTCCTCATTATACGTGAACACATGTTAACATAAATAGCTCAAGAGAGCTTTAAGCTGCAGAGGTGAAAATGCCCTTAGCCTTTTCTGTTTTGGAAAGGTGAGGTACATATAAGTGTCTACAAGGCCTTTGAAAAATGTTTGCCTTCCCAGTTGAAAGTGGGGTCTTTGTTAGAGGATATGACTAGCAATGAAACGTCCTAGATAATGTTGATTCTGAAATACATCATGGCTCTAGTATTTCATATTTTGGTGAGATGTGACATTCCATGGCATTGACTGACAATGCAAAAATGAGGTCCATGGATCAGAACAGCATTAAGTTTCAAGTTCTGCCCTTTTACCTCTCAGACATAGATGGATGGGAAATTCATATCAAACAGAAGCAGTCAGTTTGACTCTGAGGGACCTACGTGAGATGTTTTCCATCCAAGAAGACCAGCACCATGCAAGACTGGCACAAAATATATACAGTGGTATCTCGGGTTACATACGCTTCAGGTTACATATGCTTCAGGTTACAGTCTCTGCTAACCCAGAAATATTACCTCGGGTTAAGAACTTTGCTTCAGGATGAGAACAGAAATCGTGCTCCGGCAGCACAGCGGCAGCTGGAGGCCCCATTAGCTAAAGTGGTGCTTCAGGTTAAGAACAGTTTCAGGTTAAGAACGGACCTCCGGAACGAATTAAGTACTTAACCCGAGGTACCACTGTACATGCATAAGCCTAACATCTTTATGCACATATTTGCACATGCAAATTCCCATGCACATACCCAAGTTTAACACAGCATTGCTGGACCAGTTTCTCTCGCCATTTTGAATTGGCACCTCCATCAAAACTTCGTCTGACTACCGTCTGCCACCACATCAAACACCTGACGAGCTCATGGGCTTGGAGAGATCACCTGAACAACTGAATTTTTGAGGTGTGGATGATAGCAGAGAGGCATGTGCCAACCTTGAGCCCCCATCTTTATGTGTTGCATCTCTACCCTCTCAGCCACTGCCTTGACTGTCCCTGTGTTGAATGGGAAAAGTCTGCAGGAGATTTCCACTTGCGCTTGCAGCGAGGGATCTACTCTGGGGACCCAAGGATGAAGAACACCGGAGTAGACAATACTGAGCTTCTTCATCATCATCAACATCATGCCCCAGCCACTCCCAACATATATAGAAAATACAGTGGTGCCTCGCAAGACGAAATTAATCCGTTCTGCGAGTCTCTTCGTCTTGCGGTTTTTTTCATCTTGCGAAGCACGGCTATTAGCGGCTTAGCGGCTTTAAGAAAAAGGAAACAAACTCGCAAGAACTCGCAAGACGTTTCGTCTTGCGAAGCAAGCCCATAGGGAAATTCGTCTTGTGGAACGACTCAAAAAACGGAAAACACTTTCGTCTAGCGAGTTTTTCATCTTGCGAGGCATTCGTCTTGCGGGGCACCACTGTACAATAATACATCAAACATTAAAAACTTTCCTAAACAGAGCTGCCTTCAGATGTCTTCTAAAAGTCAGATAGTTGTTTATTTCCTTGACATCTGATGGGAGGGTGTTCCACAGGGCGGGTGCCACCACCGAGAAGGCCCTCTGCCTGGTTCCCTGTGACTTCATTTATCACAGTGAGGGAACTGCCAGAAGACCCTCAGCTCTGGACCTCAGTGTCTAAGCTGGATGATGGGGGTGGAGATGATCCTTCAGGTATACTAGGCCAAGGCCGTTTAGGGCTTTAAATATCAGTTCAGAAACATATTGGGATACAATGCAGATCTTTCAGGTCCTGTGTTATATGGTCCCAGTGGCTGCTCCCAGTCACCAGTGTAGCTACCCCATTCTGGATCAGTTGTAACTTGCAAGTCACCTTCATAGACAACCCCAACAGTCTAACTCAGTATAAGGCTTCCTATGCTATGCGCCTATGGTGCTACATCCACCCCCTTTTCATACCTAAAGCTGTGGGCATTTATAGGTACAGTTAAAGGTAAAGTTAAAGAGGCCCCTGACCATTAGGTCCAGTCGTGACTGACTCTGGGGTTGCAGCCCTCATCTCGCTTTATTGGCCGAGGGAGCCGGCGTACAGCTTCTGGGTCATGTGGCCAGCAGGACTAAGCCGCTTCTGGCAAACCAGAGCAGCACACAGAAACGCCGTTTACCTTCCCGCTGGAGCGGTACCTATTTACCTGCTTGCACTTTGACGTGCTTTTGAACTGCTAGGTTGGCAGGAGCAGGGACTGAGCAATGGGGGCTCACCCCATCGCAGAGATTCGAACTGCCGACCTTCTGATTGGCAAGTTCTAGGCTCTCTGTGGTTTAACCCACAGTGCCACCCGCATCCCTGTAGGCACAGTTAGACACCTTCTAAATTCTAAATTATGAAAACAGAGCAAGTTGAGTGCCCTCCTTTGGGAGGCGAGAATGCCAAAAGGTATAGTAGAGGGGGACAAAGCTGAGGTGAAATGTGACAACACTGTTGGATTGTTGCTGCTGCTGCTACTTCCACATTGTGTTACGTTAAATTTGTTGTAGCTGTGTTTGAAAACCCTATCATCTACCAAAGGGAACAGAAGGTTTATATGTCTGTATGTGATTTACAAACACAATATACTTCAATTTGCAGGCTGAGCTGAAAGGGGTTTTGTGTGTATTTCACCCAGACTTTATAATCATTTACCAGAAGGGATGTGATGCATAATTTGTTCCAAAATGTTTTTGGAGCCTCCCTGCAGAAACCACTGCAAATTTGCTGCTTCCCCCCTCCCCATGTCCTTGTCTTCTCCCTGAATAGTAACAAATTGGCTACTCAGTTTTAGGTGTTTGTACCCACTGGTGGGGGGGGGGGGAGACGGTGGGTCCCACTCATCACAATAATGCATCCAGTGATACGGAAAGGTTTGAAATTCTGTTAAGTGAGTGGGACTGGGAGGAAAAAGAACTGGTGCTTACAGTCATTTCTTTGTAGAGGCGAATGAGTGGGCCGTGAGATGATGTCATGGACAGAACATCTGAGATGTTTATACTGGTTGGGAAACATCTCACAAGTGTATCTTTCCTAGTGGTTGAAAATACAGCATTCCTTTTCCAGCAAGTAATTTCATACACTGCTAAATGTATACCTATTTGTCCTGCAATGACACCTCAATCGTAATTGCTGTGCAAACAGGGGGGAATCAGGATTTGTTGAAGGCGGCGCTGGAAAATGTCACGTTCTGTGACACGGCCGTTGACGTACCCCAAAGTGCTTGCTGGCCGATGGCACTGCGGGTTTCAGAACTGCGCCGTTCAAAATGTGACTTTATATTGTAACTGCTGAGTCACAGCGCTGACTGAAATAAAATTATTACGGTCCTGGTTATAGCCATGGACATCTAGCCAGATGGGCTTGAGACCATTGAGGGCTGAAGGGAGAGGGAACAACATGAGGAGGCGCCTGAACCAATTAATTCTATATTTACCCCAACAAGACAGAAGTACTGGGGGGGGGGGGGACAGGCCCTCCAAGTGTTCCTATTTTCCAGGGACAGTCCCAGATTTACCGAAGCTGTCCCAGTTCCAGATGTGATCCTGGAATGTCCCGCTTTTCCTTAGGACGTCCCTGTTTTCATCAGAGGAATATTAGAGGGTAGGGTAAGGTAAAGGGACCCCTGAGCATTAGGTCCAGTCGTGCCTGACTCTGGGGTTGCGCACTCATCTCGCTTTATTGGCCAAGGGAGCCAGAGTTTGTCCGCAGACAGCTTCCAGGTCATGTGGCCAGCATGACTAAGCTACTTCTGGCGAACCAGAGCAGCACACGGAAACGCCGTTTACCTTCCCGCCGAAGCGGTACCTATTTATCTACTTGCACTTTGACATGCTTTCAAACTGCTAGGTTGGCAGGAGCTGGGACAGAGCAACGGGAGCTCACCCAGTCATGGGGATTCGAACCGCCGACCTTCTGATCGGCAAGTCCTAGGCTCTGTGGTTTAACCCACAGTGCCACCCGCGTCCCTAGAGGGTAGGGACCATCGGCCTAACCTACCCCTAGCCCCTCTTGACTGCATTCTGGTGGCTGTTTTTACACAGCAGTAAACCACATTTAGTTCAGGGGAGAAATTGTAATTAGATAGCTAGCAATGATTCGAAAGCTGCCGCCATCCTAAGAACATCTTTTCTAAAATTCATTCACGGTCCAATTCCAAACCTTTCACGTGTTTGTGAAAGGGTCGTTAGCGCCATCTGGTGCTCCTTTACCAAAATTACCAGGATTTTAACATTGACACATGCAGAAATCATATTACACCAGCCAAATGTCCATTATCGTATCTTTTTTTCTTATAGGGGGTGAAGCGCTTAATAGAACAGCCTTTACCAAAGGTG
The DNA here is from genome assembly GCF_964106645.2 of Podarcis pityusensis. Taxonomy (NCBI): domain Eukaryota; kingdom Metazoa; phylum Chordata; class Lepidosauria; order Squamata; family Lacertidae; genus Podarcis; species Podarcis pityusensis. The sequence goes on along the minus strand of NC_138042.1, from coordinate 16,772,010 downwards.
TCATGGGCTTTGAAGACATTCAAACTCAGGACGCAAGGGAGAAACATGCTAAAAGGAAGGCATGCTTGGCAAATCCACACTGTGATCAACTCCCACCCAAAAACCTATGTCCCCACCGTGGAAGGACGTGTGGATCCAGAATTGGCCTCCACAGTCACTTACGGGCTCACTGTTAAAGCCATGTTTATGGAAGACCATTTTACTCGGCTATGAGTGATCGCCAAAGAAGAAGTTATTAATCATATATTTACTATTTCATATTTTTAAATGTTGGTTTTTATTGAATTTTCAAAGGTTTTAACAAATTTACTTCACAAACAATGTATCCTTCACTTATATTTCTCTTTTTTACTTCCCAACCCTCCAGCCCTGAAGGGCACCCCACTCCCACAACAATGGGGGGCAGAATTTTGAACAGCACCACCCCAGTGATGGGGTGATGACACCTTCCCCAGTAGCTCTTTAATTCAAACACATCGAGGGATTTCCCCATCTTTCAGGATGATACATTTTTCCCTCCATTTTTATTTCAGGATGCCTATCATCTCTCCAAATTCCTGGGAGAGAATTCAAAAATAACGCCTCCCATTGTCTATGCCCAAATCTGCACTTACCATCATCTTTCTATACACATCACCTAAACAACCTGAGATTTTAACTCTGCCCAGTTCCAGAACACCCTGCATGGTTTTAGAATGACTCAGCCCTGGACCAGAGAGGAAGAAGTAGTAATGGTAGATCTCTGTGTGATTTGCAGTCCAGAGAGGATTTCTGACTCCCAGTTGTCAAATAGCTAAAAGGCTCTCCCTTGTCAACAATCCCATGCACACCCGAAATAAGACTGTGGGGAGGAAACTTTGCGCAGGAAATACATTTGTGGATTTTTGTCCTCGGTTCAGAGGGAGGCTCTGTTCTTCATTCTCATTTTCCATTACCTTGCTTTGGACCTGGCTGTCATGAGTGAACATTAGGGTAAGGAAAAAATAAATTGAAGTAGATTCCATTAGCCTGAAATTCGGTCAACCCAATGGACTATAGGACCACAGAAATCTGGATGCCATCATCGTATCCTCCAAGTGTCCCAATTTTCCAGGGACATTCCCAGAACTGCAAAAGCCTTCTGATTTGACCCCGGAATGTTCCTACATTGGCTCCTAGTACATTTCGGAGCACCATTCAAGGTGTTGGTGCTGAACTTTAAAGCAGGCTTCCTCAAACTCTGCCCTCCAGATGTTTTTGGCCTACAACTCCTATGATCCCTAGTTTTTTTTTGCAGGGTGGTGGGAACCATGTTTTTTGTAATTGCAGAAACTGATTGTGAGTATTGGATGAGTGAAGTAAGTTTTGAGATCTTAGAATGGTTTCCGCTGGAAATTATATTTAGAAAAAGTGAAGCTCAAGAGACCACACAAATCATGCTGAACTGCAGAACAGCGAATAAGCTTGGCATATGGAGAAAAGCAAAGGTACAATGAGAAAAAACATATTTGCCTTTATTTTTCATGAATTGTAATGAATGCCATTAAATAATACACAAAGATCTCATACAATATACCGTAGTTCAGGCTGTTTCGGCCCAATAATATAAACATGTCAGGACCTGCTATTTCTAAGGCATAAATGATCATGTAAAAGAAAAGAAAACCCCACATGGTATTCTTATACAAATGGATATAAATGCTTTAGGACTGAAGCTGAATTAAGTGGGAAGAGATATACAAAAATAGCTGCTATCAAAGATAACAAGACCCAAAAGTTCAGGAGAGGCTGACAGCATCAGTACCCATAACCAGGACAGTTGGGAGGGTTGTACATATTCGCAGGCAGGCTTGTTTCCCTTTAAAACGGCCCCACAATGATTCTGAAACTCCATTGATATTATTATCATCATTATGGTTAAACAATAATTCGCCATGGCTATTTCTTTTCTAAAGTTCAGAAGAATAGCCGGGTGCAGTCAGTTAGGTTTTATGGACCAGGGCTAATGTTTCTACCTGTGGACATTAAGCACATTTGGCAGCAACTTGGTCATAAGCTCGCTGGCAAATGATGGAAAGATTCACACAAACGCCCTTCTTCACGTTTTGGGACAGCATATGTGAGGAGCGCACTTTGAAATCAAATCTGCGTTGTGTCTAACAGTGCGCCATCGTAAGGATGCACTGGGAGCGCAGCCAAGTGGGAAGAAGACTGCGGTTGTGGTCAGGAGCTTTTTTCCCACCGGAAGAATTCAAATCTCTTTGCATTTGTGCTTCTGTTCTCTTTTGGACACTATTCTAACCCTGGCCAGGAAACAACGGGGCTTAACGAAGACCCACGGCCGCCATCTGCAGTCCTCCTCCCAGGGAAAGCCAGTTGTTACACTAGGGCCCAGCAGATAGGCTCAGCACTGGCCCCTTTGTTGCAACTTGCAGCTCCCTGGGCCAGCCTTGGATCCAGCGATTCCTTGGCTGTATCCCGGCCGTACCTGTTCTGAAATGCTGCTTCAAGGCTCTACACGGCTACCGTCAGTGTGAATATGTGCACTTGTCCGCACTTCCATTGGAAAGTAGGAATAACTCCGTAGGAGCGCAGCCTTCCTGTCTGCAGAGCCCAACACAACCAGACAGAAGGACACCTCTCTCTCACCCAAGCGCTTCTAGCAGGGGGGATCGGGGCATCCCCAAACTCGGCCCTCCAGCTGTTTTGGGATAATAATAATAATAATAATTTATTGTTTATATCCCGCCCATCTGGTTAGGTTTCCCCAGCCACTCTGGGCAGCTCCCAACAGAATATTAAAATACAATAGTCTATTAAACATTAAAAGCTTCCCTAAACAGGGCTGCCCTCAGATGTCTTCTAAAAGTCAGGTAGCTGTTTATTTCCTTGACATCTGATGAGAGGGCGGGCACCACCACCGAGAAGGCCCTCTGCCTGGTTCCCTGCAATCTCGCTTCTCACAGGGAGGGAACCGCCAGAAGGCCCTTGGCGCTGGACCTCAGTGTCCGGGCAGAATGAAGGGGGTATACTGGACCGAGGCCAACTCCCATCATCCCTGACTACTGGTCCTGTTAGCTAGGGACGATGGGAGTTGTAGTCCCAAAACAGCTGGAGGGCTGAGTTTGCCTATGCCTGCTCTTGTCAGTTGCCTTTCCTTTCATAGGAGGGCAGGGTAAGAGAACCCAATGGCAAAATTCACAGCGATATATGAATATGATTTCTGCCTAAATACTGCTCAGTTGCACTATAAACCTATGCTTTGCTAGAGCTGCAACTCTGTGCAAAATTATTTGGATGTATGCTCCCCCTGACCAAGTCAGACTTGTTTTCCAAGCAAATATGTGTATCATTGGACTGCACATCTCTCCAGGGTTTCTTTTTTTAAAAAACTACAGGTAAAGTGAAAATTCTTAGCTTGTAAAATAAAACCAAGACAAAAAAGTATTTTGAGCTAAGAAGTACAGAAGCAAAAAAAACCCCCTACATTCACTGTCAAATCCAGAATTAAAAATGGATACAGAGCGTGAATTCGTTCCTTGTGGATCGGTATGTTGCAATTGGCAAAACCTTCTAAATTTATTTACCGTATTATTTTCTGGCCTTGATAAAAACAGTACAAGAGAGCTGTAAAACATAACCATTATAATTTACACCAATGTAACCCTTCAATAAACTTTCAATAAACTATTAATAATTTCATTGATATTTCCATTAAAAGGTAAAAACAGTTGCCAGTTATTAGAAGCACAATGCAGTGTGTGCATATATAATAGATATATATATTTAAGCAACACGTCACTAAAAGAATCAAACTTCTAAATATTAATAAGCATATAATTGTCATAATAATTTAATGCAAAATGATAAGTAGGATTGATTTAAGCATCTTGAATAACTGCATCCCTATATTTAACAGCACATTTTTTTAAAACTAAAAGTGACTCCACATGTTTACCATGTTCTTGTCTAATAGGATGGATTAAATAACCCAGTGATATTAATGAGATTTTGTACATAAAACCCTGGACACATAAAAGAGTTCTAATGCGCAGTGATATTTTAAGAATGTATATATGGCATGAGTCATTCAGAAACAGTAAGATTAAAACAGCCACTAGTTAGCAAACATAATAAAATGTATTTTTAGATCGCAACTGCTTGTCTGCAAGCCTCATATTGGAACTGAAAATAATGTGATGAACATGAAGCCTGCCTCATGGATTGAAACCAAAAAAGCCATAAGCGCCAGAATTTGTATGTGCTTTTCTTGGCAAAAGTATGAACAACTCAAATCTGAAAAGGTCTTGCAAAGTGATCCTCAGACGTGGCATGAACTATCTTTCCTATTTGAATTTATCCTGAATGTTACTAGGCAGACCCGCTACCTTGAAATTCTATTACAGTCATCTTAAAATGCCCAAAGAGAAATAGGAATGCCACCAAATGGAGGACATTAAAAGTTGAAAAGGAGCAGGTGGCAAAAGTTATTGCAGAATATGGCAAAAAAAAAAAGGCTGTTGGCTTTCAACAGAAAACCTATTTGTTAAAGTTTAGGAAGCTGTGCTGAGAAACCTAGACTGAATTGTCCTTTGACTCCTGCAGCTGTTGCTTATGAATGTGGACTGTGGGTCCAGTATCAATTAGCACAACTGCGATCATAGGTCATCTTTTAAAAATAAAAATCTCTTATAGTCCAATTTCCCCATTAATTTAGCAGCTCATAAATTAATAGTCCAACTTTGCCATTCATTTAGCAGCTTATAAATTAATAACCGAAGTACAGAGTTCCAAAGAAAAAGAAAAATTTACCTTAAACTGTGTAATGACACTATGGGGAGGCATCTGATTACATTTCTGAGAGAATGTGCACACTATTTGTCTCCAGGTTCCATAGCATAATACACATAAGATGGTTGTATTAATAAGGGAATGAATAAACTGGAAAATAAGAAAGTTTAATTGTATTGCCATAGAACTGTATTTAAAAAGGTAAAGCAATGCTGGTTGTATTTATGAGCATCAATTTCCTTGTGAATCGTTCACAATGAAATTGCAATTTCCCTCAAAAAAAATTACAGGAATCTCAGAATCAAATGACATTTGGTGATGATAACTGAGGGGCCCTCAAATGTCCACAGGACAGTAGAAATGTATTTTCTCATCGTACAGTTCGCTCCCAGTGACATCCCTTAATTAACTATATCTAGATATGCGGGAAATAATTGCTACCATTATCCAAGGGTTGCCCCCCTTTAACTCTACACAACTGACTTTGTGTATTGCAAAAAAACACAGCTTTGGAGGGCAACCCTGCGAAACCCCCATCTCTTTCCCTAATTTTGTTTAGCTGAATATTGTCAGTATATTGCACAGAATTCAAGCTAACATTCATGAAATGACTCGTAAGTCCTTCACCTTTTGGCTACAATATGAAAAGTCATGTCTTTGGTACGTAAATCTAAGCTTTAAATCCAAATATACAGCTATGGCTACCGGCAGCCAACTTTCTCAGTATTAATTCATAACAAAAGTATTGCAGACATTCAAGCCTTCATGGACTGCTGAAACTACGAACAGAACCACTGCATAGTTCCGCCCATAAACAATATTAGTCTTTGCATAAAAAAATAAAATGTTTGAATTCCTCTTTTATTGCACCAGCAATTTTTTTTTATTTTTATAAAATACTCTCCTTTCACGTCAAGCTTTAAATTAATCCATATATAAACAAAATATAAGATTTTTCCCTCTAAAATGTGAAGCGGAGATATGGAAGTGCGCCATAGAAAAAAGAAGCAGCTCAAAAGGGGTGACGAACATTCAAATATCACAAATGATAGAAAATATAAACTACATCTCTTTTGTTACATCATTTACATGATTTCTGTAGGCTTCCAAGCAGTAACTTGTAGACACTTGTGTTGTGCATCACCCTCAAATGACATCAAGGTGTCGGAGCAGGAGTCACTTTCATACTATTAAGAGCTGCGTGGATTCGGAAGTGTAACCTAGATTCCATGGAATATTCCTTGTAATTGTTTCTGTAAGAGACAAAATGTTAGTTGGGAAACTAACCTTTCATTCCCTGTTGTTGTTGTTTTTTGCTGGGCTTTTTTTTTTTAACATACAAAAATTCAATTTACTACTGTCAAAGACCAGCATAAAAGGGTGGGATAGTCATTTAAAATGTAGAAGCGTTTTGGAAAGCTAAAAGGTATTAAAACAGAAGGTGAATATAAAAGTCTGTAAGAATTGAAAAGAAGCTAAAAGAAGGGATAGGAGCATTGGGCAGGTGTGGAAGAGTATAAAAGGTTGATATACAAGAGACTTTAACTATTAATTTACAGAGCACTAAATCTACTTTTCCCCTTTGTGGATCACTGCCTTGTCATGGCAAAGGGGCTTGAATAACCCCAAGAAGCTGTGAGCTATGCCGTGCAGGGCCAAGTTTAGACTAAACGTGATCCACCTGGAGAAGGAACTGGCAACCCACTCCAGTATTTTGCCAAGAAAACTCCATGGACATATAAAAGGAGAAGCTTTGAGAAGAAAGTGAGAGGTTCCAAGGCATGCTCTGGTTCATGGAGTCACAGAGAGTTGAACACGACCAAGATGACTAAACAACAAATCTAGTTTGTGGCACAGGTCATCATCTGATGAATTTTGAGCGCTGCTGCGCAGAATCTAGCAACGTTGTATGTTGTAGCAGGATTGGTATCTGAGAGCAGCAGGGAGGTATAGAACTGTCCTGTGTGCCCTGAGTACTTATGGAGTAGTGGGGAAATCAGGTTAATACAAATGTCTCTATAATGCAGGCAATGGAGAAGGAGACGCTCTCCTGCTCCTCTCTCTCTACTTGTCCCGAGTCATGGGGTCATTGAGCATACCGAAATAAATGAAGAAAAATGGAGAGAGAAAATGACGGACTAAGTATGTGGCCTTGGAGTCTGACCAGCTGCCACTGGAAACATGCCTGGCAGGCACCAAGGTTAAGATCTCCTTATTAGTGTGCCAACATTATGGAAGATCCTGTTAGTATTTCACTCCTCCGATGCTGCATTTTGTGATTGGTGTAATTCACATGCCTGTCTGAGAAGATGCGTGAGAACCAGATACAGTCCTATCTGTATGTACTATGTAATGTATTTTCACTTTTACTAGATTCCTGTCTGTTCTCTCGGAGCTGGAGAGAACGGTCGCCATTATGCTGTAGTCTGTATATAGTGTGTAAATAAATAGTAGATTAGATCTACGATGTTTCATGCTTCTTGCTGTGTTATGCTAGAAGATTAGTGTGCATAAATCAAGCTGGTTTATGTCGCTGAGCACCCTGGAGAAGAAGGGAGATGCCTTTTCCAGTGCTGTGCACACCGGAGGACGCTCGGAGTTCTGGGGGCTTGCAGGCAGCCCCAGGGCATTTTCCCAACAGATCCTTCCATGGGTAGTTTCAACAGGTTCCCGCCTTCAGATGGGTTGTGGAAATTGGGACAAGCATTTGGAGTTATGCTGTTTTGAACAGCAGAATCGACTCCTGCACAGATCTGAGTTTAATGGCAGATTGGGGGTACATGGGTAAAAGCTGTAGGAGTGGGAAACAACAATGACCTTACTGTGTGTGTCTTCTATAGACCTCCAAGCCAGACTGAAGACTTGGATGGTGCCTTCTGACAGCAGATTACCAAATATTCAAAAAGGACAGATATAGTGGTCATTGGAGACTTCAATTACCCATCAAGATCTGTTGGAACTCCAAATCTGCCAGGAATTGCGAGGTCCAACAATTTGCTCAAGAGCCTCGCTGACAATTTCTCAGAAGGTGGAAGAGGCCACAAAGGGATCATCAGAAAGGAGATTCTGACTAAACATCAGGAAGAACTTTCGGACAGTATGAGCGGTTCCAACAGTGGAACGGACACCCTCAGAAGGTGGTGGGCTCTCCTTCTTAAAGCAGAGGTGGGATGGTCATCTGACATGCAATTCCTGCATAGCACGGGGTTAAACAAGAAGACCCTTGAGGTCCCTTCCAACTCTACAATTCTACGATTGTGTGATATACTAACTATAAGTGAGCTAAAGCAAATAAGCTCATCTGTTTTGAGCTAATAATTGTATAATAATTGTATAAAGATTATCAGCACTTACTTTGCAGCTTCTATGAACCTTATTGCTTTTTCTCTTTCATCCTGTTGTTTGTACAGAAGACCCAATTCGTACATCGTGTATGGTATCAGGTAATTATCATACTTCAGCTGCTTCTCACTAAGAAATCAATAGGACATCATGTCAGTATTCAGGGGAACCAAATATAGCACAGAACCCAGGCAAGCCCAAAGCCCCCATGCTTCCTTGCTTTAGGGTTTAGCAGGTAAAACTTTCCCCATATACAGTCATACCTCATGTTACATCCGCTTCATATTACGTTCTTTCAGGTTACGTCCCACGGCGACCCAGAAGTACCAGAAAGGGTTACTTCTGGGTTTTGCCGCTCGCACATGCGCAGAAGCACAAAATGACATCACGAGCATGCGCAGAAGTGGCAAATCGCAACCCACACGTGCGCAGACGCGCCGCTGCGAGTTGCACTCTTTTCATGTTGCGAACAGGCCTCCGGAACGGATCCCATTCACAACCAGAGGTACCACTGTATGTATATTTCTCTCCATGCCAGGAAAAAAATCCAACTGCTTAATTCCTGCTTGTCTGACAGTTGTTAAATGCATGGAAGCTCTGGCAGGGGAAATGTTAGGAACCCTAAGCCATGCCCCCACCCCACTCTACCCTGCTAGGAATCAAAGATGAACATTTTTCAGGAAAGCACAGAGGAGTCAATGGAATGTGAGAAAGAGGGTCTTCTTTTCCTTTTATTCAACATCTTCGCTTGTGTTATACCTTCAAACAGTGAAGAAGGATTTACAACCATTGAACCACATGGGGAAGATCAGTTTTGTCTATTTCCGAAACTAAAGTAAGATTCTTCCACAAAATCCAATTACCCTTAATTTAGGTGCAAAACAAGCAAGCAAGCAAGCAGCAAATGTTCTTGGATGCTTTCTGATGTCACAGGTTATCACTGTTTCCAAAAATACAACTTCCTGTTTTTACCTTTGAATAACTTGATTGAAGCAGAGTTCTGCTTGTAAGCGTCTTCCTAAATGTTTCAAACAGAGACCTTTTAGCAGTTGTAGCAGACAGATGTCATCCATGTAGTATTCATTGTGATCTGAAAATAAAGGAGCACAACATTTAAAATTGCAAACTTAACAATAATGAATGTGTACGTGGGATGGGTGGGAATTACTGACTCATCTGTAAAAGATGTCAAATGGCAACAGTGGACCTAACAGAAATGTGTAATATATTTAACTATCTATTTTTCTTATCAAAAGCAATTAAATGAATAAACTGCTTGTTTAGCAATATTCTGACACAGCAATGTAAAATATGTTGTTCCACATTTCCCACCTGCCTTTTAACTCATTGAAACCTGGGCAGTATTGGTAAAAATTGCTAATATGATAGAACAGTAGCTGCAGATATACATAACTCATTATTATGTCAGATCTGGAATGAAAATAGATCTGTTGATGAGTATGCCAAAGTTATCTATGCAATATTCATAGCACTGCCTCACAGGGATCTATGCAACTGTTAAAAACTTAGTCAAAACCTAGCTCCTTGAAGGAGCGTCTCCACCCCCATCGTTCAGCCTGGACACTGAGGTCCACCTCCCAGGGCCTTCTGGCAGTTCCCTCCCTGTGAGGTTACAGGGAACCAGGCAGAGAGCCTTCTCAGTAATGGTGCCCACCCTGTGGAACACCCTCCCATCAGATGTCAAGGGAACAAATTATCCGACTTTTAGAAGACATCTGAAGGCAGCCCTGTTTAGGGAAGTTTTTAATGTTTGATGTCTTATTGTATTTTTAATACCTGTTGGGAGCAGCCCAGAGTGGCTGGGGAAACCCAGCCAGATGGGCGGGGTATAAATAATAAATTATTATGATTATTATAATATTATTATTATTGAGAATTTTCCGGCAACTGAATTTTGTCAGCTACAAAGGACAGTAAAAGAAACTGAAAAAGAGGCTGAACACACACCAACAATTCAGGAGACCAATCACCTGTTGTACATAGAGGCTGTCTATCATATAAGACTACAGTACTTTACATCTTGAAACTTAACAGACTGTTAAGAATTTCTCTCTCTCCCCTCCACCCCAGCACCTGTTTTACCCTGGATAAACAGAATTATGTTTCGCAGTGACAGCAAAGCAGAACTGAAATTTTACATCCTTTGCAGGAATGAAGAGAATTTAACAACAAAACTTCTTCTGGAAGACTGGTGTTCTTCAAGTTCTGAACTCAGCTTCACTTCACACAAGTATTGCATATTGTCAAACAAAGGATGTATGGTATCATAGGGATTTGTGAGTGTGAATTTCTGTGGGTTATATGAGGACTGGGATTATATGGAAAGGACAGCTTTCTATTTATCATGGCAACCAATGCAGTTTTGATAAAACTATGCTGCACAGAACAGACATCCATCGAGATTAGTCACTTCTTCCTTTACAGGATATAGTTACGAGGCCCCAGTAGGATTCATTACAAACACCTCTTTGTAGTTTTCAAATCACTCATTTAAAACATTACTCACTGGTTTCATTTTTTAAAGCCGTTTCTTCTTTTTCAATTGTTACTAGTAAATTCTCGGTGAGGTCAGCTCTCATGCCAACAATTGAAAAGCCATTCCAGACGTACATCATTTCCTGAGAAGAATAAGAAACAAATATAGTAATAAATATCTATAGTATGCTATCAATTGACTTGAGTGTCTGAACAATCCCTGGATGATCTGCAGGAGATCAGGCAGTGCTTCCGACTCCTAATTAACAAGGGCAACGACAAAAGGATGCTTCTTTCCTCTGCTAGAATCCTTTATGAGCTGTAGTATCTCAAATGTTGATGTGGGCTTAATGTTTGCAGCTCATCCCAGCTCAGGGGACTCAAAATGTGGTTAGCATATTTTGCTAATCTTGCCCCTGATCTGGTACCACCATTATGGCTCTGGCTAATGGATCTCAGGGTTCTAGATTCCAAAAGCCTGCCCATGACTGATGTGCAGTTTATATCCAGAACAGAGCTGTTGCGAAGTGCTCATAATCCCCCCAGCAAAGGCACATTCATGCTGTACGTGATTCGGTAGGGCTGCCTGTATCTATAGACAAAGGTGTCTATAGCTGCCTTTCATTTAATAAGAGGTGAAAAGGTAAAAACGTAAACAGCTGATGCTTCTTTGAAAAAGTCAAGTGGAAATGTACTCAGCCTACATTATTCACAGAAACACATACACACAAACACATATTTACTCTGCCACGCAAAAGATGATTGAAGTAAGTCGGCTGTAAATACCAGAGCAGGCACTATGAGCTTCACAGGCTGAGAGCCTCCGTAGCGCCGAGCCTTTCTCACAGCAAACTTCTCCGTTGGGATGGATTTTCCTGCAATTCTTTGCTTCAGGCCTTCTACTTGCCTGAAAGAGACGGAACCGTGGAATTCTCATTACGAAAACCAAACCTTTGACAGCAGAAGTTCAATGGTCCGCTGTTGAGATATTTTGATGAAACCAGCAAGTTCCAAACCTGTAACTATTTCTTAAAAATTGAACTCTATATACTAGTAGATTTCGTAGCAATAAATACGCATGTGGAATTTCAGGTGAGGTGAGAAAGGTGTTTTAAGGCTTATGAATTTATCTCATTTTTAAGGACTACAAGATGGTGAACATAGCGTGTCTTCTCCCCCTTATTTTTTAAAAGAGACACAAATATTAAGTAAAGGCAGTGCTTTCTTTTGGGGGTACGCATTTTGTGAATCTTTGCACTTTTGTTCATTGTCCTTTTGTATTTGTTTTTCCAAATTTGAACTATAAAATGGTGATTTTCTTGAGTCAAAAGAAGAGTGCCCCTAAACATTTTTTTTTTTTTTAGAAAAAAGCACTGGGTAAAGGTAAAGGACCCCTGGACATTTAAGTCCAGTCAAACTTGACTATGGGGTGCAGTGCTCATCTCACGTTTGAGTCCAAGGGAGCCAGCGTTTGTCCACAGACAGCTTTCCGGGTCATGTGGCCAGCAGGATTAAACCGCTCCTGGTGCAATGAGACACTCTGATGAGTGCCAGAGCACACAGAAATGCCATTTACCTGCCCGCCACAGCGGTACCTATTTATCTACTTGCACTGGTGTGCTTTCAAATTGTTGGGACAGAGCAACGGGAGCTCACCCAGTCGCAGGGCTTCGAACAGCCAACATTCTGATTGGCAAGCCCAAGAGGCTCAGTGGTTTAGACCACAGCGCCACCCACGTTGTGAGAATAGTTTGTGAGAATGACATAACAAAAAGGTAGAATTTTTATTTTTTTAAATACCTAAACAAAGCTACAATGTCTTCTCCTGTTGTTCTCACTTCAGCATCTGAAAGCATACACAAAATGGCAGCTTTCTGGAACACATATATTGCCTATAAAAAACAAACAAACAAACAAAAAACCAATCAAAATACTTATCATTTATTATACATTTTGTCGATGTGTCTACCCTATTCATATCATTTGTACACCAATCAATATTTAAATGAAACAACCTAATACCTTAAATACTGCAAGGTTTACAAACGATTTGAATTTATTTTATACATTTTCTTCCCATACAATTCCAATTCATATCACTTCCAGAAGGATAGCTGAGGAGCCTTACAAAAGTGCACACCTAGTCTACCCCCAAAGGCCTCTCCAGTGTGGTGACAGGAAGTCTGCAGCAGAAGGGTGTTGTGGGGAGGTCATGAATCCTAAAATGCCGCTATGGGGATAGGCATGCTGGTGGCCATAAAAAAGAAGTTTATTTAAAAGCTGCCCTTAGCTTTCATCGAGAGAAGTATGTTCAAGTAGAGCTAAGGACACTAAAATGTCTTGCCATTGCGTTACTTTCAGGGCTGAAGACATTTCTTAAAAGTAGTCTTTAACAGACATCTTGTTAAGAGTGGGTCTGTTTCTTGACAAACTGTTACGGCTAAGAAATTAGATATTGATATTCTGTGTTTTGCCTTGGATTTCTACTAGTGAAAGCACTTCACTCTGAGAGGTATTTAGAAAATAAAATAAAATAAAAGTTATTTATTAAGTGTAAAGTAAATGGAATTGGCTATATTGATATAAAACAAAATTATATTTCTAGAACTTGTTATAACAGGGTTGTAATACAGGCAAAGCATCTCCTTTGCACCCCCCACCCAGCAAAAAAAATAACTGTTTTTCCAAGAAAGAATGGAGATAGTGGGACAAGAGGTTACAAAAACAGGCCAGCTCGTTGAGTAAGGGGTTGATCTCGAATATTTAACAGGGGATATTTTGGTAGAATGGCCCCCTCTTTCTAGCAGTGCACTGAACCATGCAGACACAACCTCCAATTGCCCCAACGCCAATTTCCAGTCTGTTCCCACTGTTTTCAGCAGACAGTTGTTGCAACTCAGTTGGTAGTTCAACCAACTTCAGCACAGGTCAGTACTGAGTTAAATGTGTAGCTGAGTTTAAGTTTAAGAGTTGCTGGCTGGAGCATCTGAGTACAGTGGTACCTCAGTTTATGAACTTAATCTGTTCCGGAAGTCCATTCTTAAACTGAAACCATTCTTAAACCAAGGCATGCTTTCCCTAATGAGGCCTCCCGCCGCCGGTGCCCTTCTATGGTTCGGCTTCTGTTCTTCTTGTTGTTGTTTAGTCGTGTCCAACTCTTCGTGACCCCATGGACCAGAGCACGCCAGGCACTCCTGTCTTCCACTGCCTCCTGCAGTTTGGTCAAACTCATGCTGGTAGCTTCCAGAACACTATCCAACCATCTCGTCCTCTGTCGTCCCCTTCTCCTTGTGCCCTCTATCTTTCCCAACATCAGGGTCTTTTCCAGGGAGTCTTCTCTTCTCATGAGGTGGCCAAAGTTTTGGAGCCTCAGCATCAGGATCTGTCCTTCCAGTGAGCACTCAGGGCTGACTTCCTTTCTTAGACCAAGGTAAAGTTCACAAACCGGGACACTACTTCCAGTTTTGCGGTGTTATTAAACCGAATAGTTCATAAACAGGGCTGTTCTTAAACTGAGGTACCACTATATCTGAATTTCAACACCCAATTTGAATAGGTGGAACTCGCACAGAAGGCTATGCTGGGAAAGCAAGCATCAGCTGTAACTATGAAGGGGCTCTCGCCTCTTCATAACGATATCTGATCACCCATTTACCTTTGACCACCTGCTTTCTTTGCAAAGCAGATCTGCATACCGATATGCCTGAAGCCAGTTCTGCTGGAAGGAATAGCACCACATCAGCTCCCAGTAGCAAAGGTGATGGATCTGCTTCCACTCTTGCTGGGCTGCAATGCATTCCTGGAATGTGACCTGAGCCTAGAATTCAAAAATATGTTACAGAAGTTGCAGTTGTATAATAATAATAATTTATTATTTATACCCCGCCCATCTGGCTGGGCTTCCCCAGCCACTCTGGGCGGCTTCCAAAAAAAATACTAAAATACCGTAATACATCAAACATTAAAAGCTTCCCTAAACAGGGCTGCCTTTCTGCTCGACACAAAGCCTTTTGCTCCTATTCTGGTTTTTATTTGATAATAGAAGGTTACAGAAGTTGTCAAGCTACTTGTTTTTGAACAGCCCAGGTGTTCTGACCCCAAAGAAACTTGGGAAATTATCAGGAAGAATCTTACAGAAAAAAGTGTTGTCTCCACTCCACAGCACTTGCTCTCCTCTCTATTTAAATCTCCCTTTGTGCAGAGATTTTCAAAAGGGATACATGACAAATCTGAAGAATCATGAATTGTGCAGGCTGTTTATGTTAGCCAGATTTAATATGCTTCCCTTGATGACAGTGAGAGGAAGATATTTAGCGCTCCCAGAATTAGAGCGTCTCTGTAAATGTAGTAAACAGGAAGCTGATGATTTGGAGCATATTTTCTTTTCTTGTGATTTTGGCATTTATGCCAGAAGACAATTATTAGAGGCCTTACAACTCAATAGGCTCATTTCTTTGCCACCAACGGTTCAGGACCTGCTTTCGGACAGGAATGATCAAATTACTTTAATAGTGGCTGAATTTTTGAGTGCTGTCCATGTAGAAAGACTGGGCCATTATAAAGAGAATTAGTGATTCTTAATTGATCAGGGATTCGGTAGTGCTGTATTGTATTATTTGTGCAAACTGATTTTCTCTGGAATTAAAGATCTGACCAGGACAAACCTTGTTATGCTGAGCTCGTATTTTGCACGATTTGTATATGGTGTCTGTTTGATAATGTGTGGTTTGCTATGCCTAATAAAGGATAACTATTTAATAGCCCAGGTGTGGAGAACCTTTGGCCTGCCAGGGGTTGGTGAGCTACAACACCCATCCGCTGCAGCCAGCACAGCCCGTTGCCAAAGGTTCACCACACCTGCAATAGCCCATGCCTTCATAAAACTGGAGTGAATGGGAAGTGGGGAGGGGGGCACATTAGGCAGGAAGAGTACAGGGCCATTTGATGATCCAACAGGGTCTTGAACAAAGAGTTTTGAAGAGCAACATGAAAGACTCTGATTCACTTGGCAAAACCTAAGCAAGGATCTTACATGTTTGATACATAAGTTTATTTAAATTGATCGGGTTCAAAGTATAAGCAAGATGTTCATAGCACAGGCAGTTCTGTACAGATGATGAACTTTGGAGCCCTCGGCCCAATTTATATTAATTGAACTAATAGCCATAGTGGGGACTATGCTGTCTTTACTTGAAAAATATTCCAGGTGTGGAATAAACAGAGAACAGGTTATTAAATTCAACATGTACATTGTGAATTGCTCTTGCAAGCTATTAGCATCCTTGAATACCCCTAGAAATGCAGAATTGTGAATGTGTTGTAGAACAGGATTACTTTTTGCCCAATACGTCTACTTCATGTTTCGTAACCAGACTTGAGCCCACTGGTTGGCAGGGAATAATTTCCCATACACTTGTTTTTTTAAAAAATGAATTAACAGTCACGTTAGAGGCAACAGGCTTCCCCTGGCTTCAGTTAAGCTTCAGTTAAGCTAGAATACAAGACAACAGAATTATATAACGAGCTCAAAAAGCTAAAAGCAGCACCTCAAATTTTACTGCTAAAAAAGAGTGGGGATTTATTACCTTTTCAAAATTTCCTTTCAATATGTCTATTCTGGCATCATAAAACAGAATGATGGCACCCTTGAGAGAAAGAAAAGCAACACATTAGAATGTTTTTAATTGCAACAAAAATATCATGTTATAAGGTAAAAGAAAAAAAATAAAGGAAACCAACCTTTGGAAATTTCTGAAGGTAAGGCTGAAGGAGGGCCTCTGCTTCTAAAAGGTTGGCTTCCCCTGTTCCTGTGAAAATAACAAAAGTCTCTATCAGAGCCCAAAGTTGCGGGTTAATCTGCATACCCAAAGACATGAAAACCTGTATTATTGGTTTATTGATGTTTTATTGATGTTTTAAAATTCTGTAAACCGCTCTGAGATTTTTCTTAAAAATATAAAACGGTATAGAAATGAAATGAATGAATGAATAAACAAACAAAACAATAAAAATATTGAACTGCTATCAATAAGTTGTACAGTAAATGAACAGGACAGAAATGGAGCAGAATACATACAATTATTTCTGCACTGAAATTCTGCATTCTTTACCATGCTTATCTTATTTATCCTCGAGGGGCTGGTGCAACCAGGTTCTGACCAAAATGCAGTTAAATAATTAGAAGCCCTGGGAATGTGTACTCTCAGTCCTCCCTGGAGCAATGTGGAGCAGTTCCATCAGGCTCCTCTCTCAGCTTTCACCTGGAGCAGCTATTCTATCAGGCTTATAGAAATGATGGGGCTGTGGGCTGAAAAACCAGCTCCTCTTATATTATATATTTGATGTTAGCTGCCCTGAGCCCGGTCTTGGCTGGGGAGGGCAGCATATAAAATAATTATTATGATGATGATTACTACTACTACTACTACTATTCCCTTCTAGAAATCCTATCACTCTCCTGGTCATTATAAAGTGTTCTGAGTTTGCTTTTTTCATCCTCTCTACCAATCTCTTTTCCTTTTCTGTTACAGTGGTACCTCAGGTTAAGTACTTAATTCGTTCTGGAGGTCCGTTCTTAACCTGAAACTGTTCTTAACCTGAAGCACCACTTTAGCTAATGGGGCCTCCTGCTGCCGCTGCACCGCCAAAGCACGATTTCTGTTCTTACCCTGAAGCAAAGTTCTTAACCTGAAGCACTATTTCTGGGTTAGCGGAGTCTGTAACCTGAAGCGTATGTAACCCAAGGTACCACTGTATATATTTTAAATTACCAACCTGAAGATATGGATCGTCCTTTCACTGGCATTTGTAAGGTTCTCCAAAGAGCAGGATTTATTTATTTTTAAAAGCTTTAAATAAAGGAAGAAAATACTGCCAAGCAGTTCACTAGCGCTTCTGGTGGTTCCGTCATTGCAAGAGGTGAGGTTACAGGGAACCAGGCAGAGGGCCTTTTCAGTAGTGGCACCTGCCCTGTGGAACGCCCTCCCAGCAGATGTCAAAAAGATAAACAGCTATGTGATTTGCAAACGACATCTGAAGGCAGCCCTGATCAGGGAAGCTTTCAGTGTGATGTTGTGTTGTATTTTTTCTATTTGGGAGGGGGGGAACTGCTCAGAGTGGCTGGGGCAACCCAGTCAGATGGGTGGCATATAAATTAATAAGTAATTTGTTGTTGTTGTTGTTGTTAAGGCTAACTAATCCAAGATCTCAAACCCACTTCAAACGGTGAACTTGTTGGGCTACAACAGAGGTAGAGAATCGCGTTTGCTCTGCAGGCCAGATCCTTATCAGGATTCGCTTCATGGCGCTGCTCACCTGTCAATCACCCAATATCACAAATGACATCAGCTGCTCTGAAGCCCTGACTCTCAGCAAGGCACAGCTGAAGGGTTTCCCCCTCTGCTTCCGTGCAAACCTCTTCCGGCAGCCCAGTCAGCAGCGCCTGCAAAGCCCCTTTCATCCCCTGTTCTTACCTACTCAACACCTGAAGTCATTCATGACTCCAGGTATAGGGCAGGTGGTCATGGCTTGCCCAAAATGGCCAAGTGGGCAGCCCAAGTTTGGTGACCCCAACCCCTGGGTTACAATGATGAAAATACAGTGCAAGAAAACAAGTAAATGCCCCATTAAAATATATTAGGGGTTGGATTAAAAGCTGTAGTTTCCCCATGTATCTCACCCAGGAATTTATTTTTCAGTTCTTACCTAGGATTAATGAAACGTAAGTGTGATATAGCAGCAAGGTGAAAGTACACAGTATGGCTCTCAGACTGGCACCAGAAGCTCCTTCCCGTAACTGCTGGAGACCCACCTCCTAAAAGCAACCAAAGATTGCACAAGATAAGATGCAGCACTAGTACTAATTATTTCAAGATGCAGAAAAAAGGAAGGGTTGCAAGAGGAAGATATTGGGGTTTTTTTTAACCACCCTTCAACAGTACCTAAACGGAATATAAGCCACACTTGCAAATAAGCTGCATCTTTAAAATGCAGTGGTGGGGGGGAGGGGGGAGAAAAAGACAATACCCGAATATAAGCCGCTCCCTTAAAACTCTGCAGGCATTCACACCCATAAATGGCAAATGTAGAAGAAAATCCTACGGGGACTAGAGAGGACCCGCAAGTGGTTTAAACACCTGTTCGTAGCACCGTAAATGCAAATAAAGAATCAATAATGCACTGTAAAATACAGGGAAAGCGATGAATAACATTAGAATTAATTGCACAACAGTCTCAAGCTCGCAAATCGGCAACAAAACATTTTTTTTGTTCCGTTTTACCGTATGTCTGTTTCAGCAGCGATATCGTAAAAGCCAATTTTTGTAAGTTCGCGTTTTTAAGCAGCACTTGAACTTTTCACAGTCATAATTTGCGGGGGGGGGGGGAGTGTGGCTTATTTTCAGGCCAATATGGTAGGTCCCAGGGCAGTTATAGAAATATAAAATGCAGCACTAAAAGCAGTTTTAAACGAAATTCAGTCTTAACCCGAGTGGGTCCTGGAATAAAAAGGTAAAGGGACCCCTGACCATTAGGTCCACTTGTGGCTGACTCTGGGGTTGCGGCGCTCATCTTGCTTTATTGGCCGAGGGAGCCGGCGTACAGCTTCCAGGTCATGTGGCCAGCATGACTAAGCCCCTTCTGGCAAACCAGAGCAGCACACGGAAACGCCATTCACCTTCCCATCAGAGTGGTACCTATTTATCTACTTGCACTTTGACATGCTTTCAAACTGCTAGGTTGGCAGGAGCTGGGACAGAGCAACGGGAGCTCACCCCATTGCCGGGTTCGGACCGCCGACCTTCTGATCGGCAAGTCCTAGGCTCTGTGGTTTAACCCACAGTGCCACCCGCGTCCCAGGTCCTGGAATACACACCTCAAAATTCAAAGGCCAGGGTGAAGAGATGCACCTTCAGCATACAATAAAAGCTGCGCAATGAAGGTGCCTGGTGCACCACTGTAGGGAAGCAATTTCATAATGTAGGGGCTGCTACAGAATAATGCCCTCTACCATGGGCGTAGCCAGGGTTTATGTTAGGGTGAGGCCACCTGCCATCATCCTCTGTCTGGCTCCCTCTAGCAGATTCAGAATGAAAGATCTCAATGACATTTGTTTTAGATTACTTTCTTTCAACCCCAAGTGCTCAAAATCTTTCTACAATTTCTTTTAGTTATTTTTTTATTATTATTTACTTGATGGGGGGCAGCTGCCCCTGCTTATGCCTGTAATTAATCATGGCACTTGAATAGTTATGAAATCAATTACTTAAAAGTTTACAAAAATGCCTTCCACGTTCAGCAGCCTGCTCCTATATTTCCCCAATCCATGATATACGCTATAGGTACATTTTAACATCAATGGTGAAAAGAACTTTTAATACCCTGTTGCCTGAAAACCCAATAAATTCTAGAAGTCGGAGGATTCTTCCTGGTAAAAGGGACAGCATCTGCAACAAATCAGCAACACAAAATCACTAAAATATTTAAAAGAAACTGCAATATCTTAAAAACCTAAACAGCATAAAATAATAACAAAACAGTCTAATATTTCTGTGTTCAAGTTAACTTTGATAGAATAAAATTATAAATTGCAGCAGATGTGTATATAAAAACCACAAAAATTTTCTATTGCTATGATGGAAGTCTGCAAAATTACAATCAGCTTTTAGGTTTTTTTATTCTTTAAAATTACAGCATTACAGGCCATGTTTTACGTCACAATTTCTACACCAAAAACTATAAAAACCCATACCAAATTGAATGCTCCTATTCCTAGCTGCACGCCCCCTTCAAACTGGTAGTAGGTTTCATTCTTGTTTTTGCTGCCCTGGGTCATCTGAAGAACCTGATGACATTCTCTTTTTGAGTAAAAAAAGAAGGATAGTTTTCATGTTAAATGGAATGAAAGGTACTGCAATTACTATGACATGTAACTGGAAATTAACAGAATTGCACCTGTCTCCAACTGACTGCAATTATTTTGAGGCTTAGCTTATTATTCAATATTGCCTAAAACAAGGCTCTCCAAAAGTATTTCTCCTCGCATGCCTAATATTATTTTAAAAGCAGCGTCAGAGTGCATGGTGCTTTACAGACTAACAACAAAGGGCAGGGATTTAAGAGCAATCTGCCTGCTCCTCTACTTCCACAATATCAGGGATATTTTACAGATATAGGATCCGTAACAGTGTCTCACTGTTAACAAATCCCCACCTTCTATATTAAGTTTTTAAGATGAGATGTGGAAACAGCAAGATAAGATTGGATAGAATTATGAACTTTGTTTGGACTGATTTGGACATTTACGCAGTAGCAAGAAGATGATCAGAATCCCCCTTCGGATCTTGAAATATGGGTCCCCTCAACAAAATTTAAAATTCGGCTTTGTAATTCGGAATTTATGTGATGTGATTTGATTTGATTGGTCGGTTAATAAAAATTATTTTTTAAAAATATATATATATTAAGTTTTTGTATACTGTCTCTAACATCACAGAAAGCCGTGGGACTTACTCCTAAGTAAGCATGTATAAGATTACAGACTAAGAATTATAAGCGCAGGTAAATATGCTGTCTTTCCCAGTTTTATTTCTCCCATTGCTGTTTCACATGCTTCCTCTGCCATCTTGCTAATGCCCCTGCTGGGAAGCATGTCTCTTTGGGGGCGGGGTGAGGCAAGACTGAAATTCATTGCCAAATGATTTTAAAAACCTGGTGTCAAATTTTCTAATATCTTAACAGTTAAAAAGGTAAAGGGACCCCTGACCATTAAGTCCAGTCACGGGTGACTCTGGGGTTGTGGCGCTCATCTCGCTTTACTGGCCGAGGGAGCTGGCGTTTGTCTGCAGACAACTTCTGGGTCATGTAGCCAGTATGACTAAGCCACTTTTGGCGAACCAGAGCAGCCGTTTACCTTCCTGCCGGTGTGGTACCTATTTATCTACTTGCACTTTGACCTTCTGATCGGCAAGCCCTAGGCTCTGTGGTTTAGACCCCAGCGCCACCTGTGTCTAAACAGTTAGCAGGGAATTAAATTGCTGAAATATATAAACAGAAAAGCACAAGTAAAAAAATGTTACAGAAACTGACTTGTATATTTGGTAACTTGTCCTGATTTTGAGGCCACCCTTGATGAAGTTGATCATATTTTCATCCTGGGGGGGGGGGGGGAATGAAATTAAACAAATCATTAGGTGATATTCAACTAGGTTTTTGTGTTAGTGCAAGGATTAATGCTGCCACAACAGGACTTTGCCCCTTCTCCTCCCTCCCTCAATGCTGTCCCCAGATCTGCTGTGGAGGGTTGAAGAAGCCCCCATTAGAGATTCAGGGAGCACATGAGGGGATGCAAAATACTACTTAGCGTTACATTTAATGCAACCCATTGCGTATATCATACCTCTATCACTTGAACAGTTTTACCTGTGTAATGTAAACACTGGAAACATGCAAAATGTGTATACATGAAGCTGAATGTATTTATTAGGCTGTGCATGCAACTCTTCATCAACGGAACACTATTTGTATATAAATGCTTTATACAAACATTTCCAAAACAAAACTTCACGGGAAAGAAGCATTTATATGTATCAAGCAAAACTGAAGAAACACCACTAGATGGTGCTACAAGTATCCAACAATAATTTGATGTGTTACTGGGATAATAATGGAATCATACAGTGGTACATTTGCAGTACACAAAAATTGAATGAGGAATAGCCCACTCTGAAGACTTCATCGTCCACCGTAATAAATATTGAGTGCTTCCACCAAGTGCATGCATCATCTTTGTTCTGCACTCTTCTGCATCCTTCCAGTGTGAATACTGGAACCTACTACATCTCCAACAGGTATTGTATTTGGAGACTGGAAACAGCAGCATAATGATTCATAAATAGCAATGGACTATTTATTTAGTGGTTAATGTGCATTAAATAAGTTTCCCTTGCAATATAAGGTCTAAACAGCCATTTCAAAGGAGCAAAATCCTTTAATACTCTGGACAAGTTCCCAAGTTCTGTTAAATCAATACTATTGTTCGCCTGAAATTTCGGTTGTTGCCAGGTTGTAACATACAGTGAAACACTAGTTCCCAGCTGAGCAGCCTTTTTTAGCCAGACTGTGCGTCTGAGTGCATAAAAAGGCAACAAATGACCTTGCCATATAGCTATGCTGACCTCTTTTAGTGTTGACATGGGTCTGAACTCGCTATCTATGGCACGGCTAGCCTCCTCAAGAGTTCCACCTGCAAGCTGATTTTTGAAGCTGTAGTGCTGATTCTCATTATTAAAAATTTCTGCACTGCTGCATATGGGAGGGGCGGAGCTAGCATTAATGAAGCTGTATAGAGGAAGAGGAGAGCCATTTCCACAACAGCAGTGGCAGTTTTCTCAACAACAATTGTGAACTTGGCTGCCAGTTCCCCACACATACAGCCCAGTCTATGCTAGTCTTTTTCATGCAGTAGTGTACTTGTGTACACGATCATGTGGAAGAATATGGCAGGGATTTGACAAAAAAAAAAAAAGTTTTATTGAAGGTCTAAAACCAAAGACTCTGGGGTATGTACAGTGGTGCCCCGCAAGACGAATGCCTCGCAAGACGAAAAACTCGCTAGACGAAAGGGTTTTGCGTTTTTTGAGTCGTTCCGCAAGATGAATTTCCCTACGGGCTTGCTTCGCAAGACGAAACATCTTGCGAGTTCTTGCGAGTTTGTTTCCTTTTTCTTAAAGCCGCTAAGCCGTTAATAGCCGCTAAGCCGCTAATAGCTGTTAAGCCGCTAATAGCCATGCTTCGCAAGACATAAAAACCGCGGAACGGATTAATTTCGTCTTGCGAGGCACCACTGTAACAGCCTTTGCATGCATCATTATCAATAGGAAGCAGAATGCCAAGAGCTGTGATCTATGAAAATGTTAAGTGATCCTTATTTTGCAAAGATAACAGTAAACAGCTAAGTCTTCTAAAACATATTTTAGAGACCTACCGTATTTTTCGCTCCATTGGACGGAGTTTTCCCCCTCCAAAAATTGAGGGGAAATATGTGTGCATCCTATGGAGCGAATGCAGGCTTGTACCATAGCTGCGCGCAACCCCTCCAGCAGGGAGAGGCTGCACGGGGCTATGGTTTCTTTAGCTCCACGCAGCCTCTCTAGGCAGGGAGAGGTTGCGTGGGGCTAAAGAGGAAGCCAAAACAGCCAGCGCGATCCATCCCGCTGGCTGCCTTGGCTTGTGACATAGCTGTGCGCAACCCCTCCGGCAGGGAGAGGTTGTGCGCAGCCTGTACACTGCTCTTTGGGACTGGAGGGGGGGAAGATTTGTTTTATTGATTTCCCCGTCTAAAAACTAGGCGCGCCCTATGGTCCGGTGCGCCCTATGGTGCGAAAAATACAGTACTTTGTTAAGGTTTATTAAATAATGTTTGGAACAAGAGACAGCAACATTTACTGCACAAATGCATATGAATTAAAGCTAAGAGAAAAGCAAAGACCTGCGGTACTCTGCTAAATCGTTTTTTAACAGAATGACTGAACAGGCAAAGTGTGCCAATAATTGCAAAATGAAATTCCTGGAAATAGATCTTCTTGAACATTATTACACATAGCATCATTGTTTCTGAGACTCTTCCTTTACTGACCAATGGAAGAACCTCATGGATGCATTAGCAGATACTAATTAACATTAGTAGACAGTTAGAAGCAGAGGCCACTTATGCTTCTGAAAACCCCCATCATCTTAATGTTTAAAAAGTTGCATGTGGTAAACCAGTATCATTTTAAACATTAAACCAGAGTGTTTTGACCTGCTCTTGGTGGTGTGTGTCTGAAACAGAAACACGATTTTAAATATACTTGTATAATTTTTTTAACACAGACTGATAGCCAGGAAAATGGATTTGCAATTGAAAATATTTTTTTTTTTTTTTTTTTTGCCTGTAAGTACTCTATCTGAAATGTATTTTTAGTCCCCTGTATTCCATTTTTCACAGAATTGGAAAAGTGTGTGGGTTTTTTGAATTCTCCTTTTTGGAAGTGTGTGTGTGCGTGGGTGTGAAGCCTTATCAGTTTCACTGCTGCTGGGAAAACTTAATCTTCCGATCCCTTTCCCCGACACCATTTCTCAGGCTGCTCTATGGAAGGAAGATGGGAGTTCTTTAGTCTTTTCCTTCAAGTGCTTACGTTCAGAGTAATACTTTCATTTGAAAACAAAACACAATCTGACAATCTGTCAGCAAAACTGACAAGGCTTTTCCTCAATCTTGCCAGGGTCACCGAAGGGCCGAGAGGCAGTAAAGGAAAAGTCAGTGCTGCCTGCTAGAAGGAGATCCATGACAATACATCAGAGTCGAGTTGCATGGCAAACTGTAGGAGTTTCTTCTTCTGAACTAACTGGAGGCGACAAGGTGGCATTTAAGGTGGGAAAAGCTTAGTTTGTGAACACTGGTACTGTAATGTACTTTGATTGATGTGGGGAAAGGTTTTCCTGTGTGATCATTAAAACACATGTAAAAGCACCAAATTTCAGCATCATTGTTTGCTTCGGAGATAAAATATACCATGGGCACAAGTTTCAACAGTTTTCATTAATATAGTATTTCAGGCTCTGGATTTTTATCAAATGCACACAGTGGAATGTCTTGAAAGAGAGGGGCAGGAAGTGCATCTTTCTTTCTTAAGACACAATAATCATGATTTTTGTGAAATGAACTTGTTCCATAGCTTTACTGAAAACCCCATTTTCCCATAGTCTGCTGATGTGGGACTCTAATGTTATTCATTATTTATCAATTTAATTTATGTTCTGCCGCTTCTTCCAAAGGAGCACAGGGCAGTAAACAACCAAGAGATAAACACAAATAAAGAAAATTAAACGTATTAGAAACATTATAATACAGATGCAGACTGGCAAATATCTCAGCTTATATGGCTTGCTGAAAGAGGAAGTTTTTCAGTGGATGCCAAAAAGATAGCAAAGACAGTGTCTGGCTAATATTCCAGGGGAGGGTAGTTTGTACGTTACCTGTACAAATGTCAGTGCTGCTTTCTGTAGTAAACATTCAGCATAGCAGATTTCTGCATGCATTTCCTCTATTAAAGATAAAATAAAACAAATTAATACAAAGCTAAAATAGTAGCAATGAATAGTACTAAAGGAATGGGAAGAACAAATGTTATCAAATACTTTCCTGCAAATTTTGCCCCATAACCAGAGTCTTTTAAAAAATAAAATACTAAAGCTCAGCATCTGGGGCATCTGCCCAGGGGCTCCACCAGAAGCCTTCACGGGTACCATGGTGCCCATGGGCACCAGGTTGGTCACTCTTGGTCAAGATAATAGATATCTCCCATAATTGACATGATTTGATCTGCTATCAGAGGCTGTACTTCTGGAGGAAATAAAAAAATCAAGTTTTTTCCAGACCGAGAGAAGACAACAAAAAAAGAGAAACCAAAACACTGTGCTTCTTTGAGTCCCAATGTATTAAGCTGTACAGTCTTTCTACAATTCTTTGTCCCTAATACTGTGAAATAGGTTGCTTATAAATTCACAAAAATGAGCACTGAGTATATAAGCTTACAGAGAAAACACCCCCACCCCATATTCTTCTTACCTTCATTCAGCTGATCTACGGACTGCTTCGAAACTAAACTGGACAATGATTCTACTACTGTGTTCCTTTTCCTGAATCTACATGAAAGAGAAAGAGACAAACATTTAATTTTAGCTAAAGAAACTGAATCATACATCAGACATTTGTGCCATAGCTGGGAGAGAAAAGGAATGCAATCTACAGAACCTTAATACCATAGGCCACAATATTACAGTGGCACCTCGGTTTACAAACTTAATCCGTGTTGGAAGTCCGTTCTTAAACTGAAACTGTTCTTAAACCGAGGCGCGCTTTCCCTAATGAGGCCTTCCGCCGCCGGTGCCCTTCCACCATTCAGATTCCGTTCTTATACCGACGTAAAGTTCACAAACCGGGACACTACTTCCGGTTTTGCAGAGTTCATAAACTGAATCGTTCGAAAACAGGGCTGTTTTTAAACTGAGGTACCACTGTATTGCACAAACAACGTCCAATTAGTGTCCAGAAAGCAGGGCTCTAACCACTCAGTCATCCAGCCCACCTGTCATAGTAAACATGGGAAGAACTGAGCACCTCCTGCCCCTGGCTCTTGCCCTGGGAATGTAGCTGATTTCACTAGCCTCATGCACTTCTAGGGAAAGTAAATATTAAACACCAAAGGGCCATTCATGTAGCTTCCATGCAAATGTGAAATGTTATTTGTCATCTTTGTACCTAGCCATACCTACAAGGTCGTTCTTCAAGGAAACATATACAGAGAATCAAGGAGAAGATCTGAAAACTACCTCCCTGTTTTATCTGATCACATAACTACCAAAAATCAGTGCAGACTGGCCTCTCTCCTCTATACAAAGAAGGCATTCCAAATGATACTCGCATCCCAGATTAATGTGAACTTTTCTAAGATAAATGGTAATTTAATATGCTTGTGTATAAAAGCCTCTTAATTTTTCTTATATAATACAGTTGTTTTAAAGGCTTGGGTCGCTTTTTAAAAAAGCAGTTTTGATTAAAAAAACACACCATGGTTGTGTATCTAGCACAAATCACACCATTTCCAGGGAGCGAGTACATGAAGGTGACCCTAACTGCAGACCTTATTCAGATTCTATCCTATGTCTCTGCTACAAAGCCAAAAGATTATATTTATCAGTTTCTTATCAGCAATTCCATCTAACAAAGAATACAGTATGTCACATCTCTAGATATCATTCTGGTCATGCCTAAATAACCTATTCTTCCAGCCAAATTGAATAAATCTATGTGATTTCCCCCCACTTACTTCCTACAGCAGATATAACGTCTGAACCAACCTGGACCCTGCAATCCTCATTTGAGGCCCTTCTTCATGTGCCTTCTCCATGAGAGATCTGGAGAGTGGCAACACGAGAACTTGCCTTTTCTGTGGTGGCCCCCCATTTGTGGGAGCCTCACCTGGTGTCTGCATATCTTTAGGCACCAGGCAAAAACACTGGTCTTCTCTCAAGCCTTTAGCTAATTGCCAATGTATTGTTGTGTTTTCATATTGTAAACCAACCCTGTGATCCTTGGATGAAGAGTGGTATAGAAATGTAATAAATAATATTAATAATAATATTCTGTAGACAACCACTGCAGAAGCAGTCAGGAAGTCTGTCTATTTCCAGCACAAGCTCCAAAATAAGTCAATTAATCTAGCCCCAAACCAAACCTCTTAGTGTGAATACATGACTTCTGTTTTTTAATTTAGCAAAAGGTGCTGGACTTTGGAATTTTAACGATTTGCTCATTACTTCAAGTGGAAAACTGGTACAAGGCTCTGAAAGAGACTTGAGTGAAATGGTAACTTGTACAAAGCAATGGAAGTCATCAGAGGCTGTGTGAATATACATACATACATACATACATGGTGCCCTCTGGCTGCCAGTGAGACTGCAAACATCCTCTGACATCACAAATGACTCAGGCTCCAATTCGAACCCCACTTACCTGGGAGTAAGCCCCACTGAATTCAACAGGACTTACATTTGAGTAAGCATGGTTAGGATTAAGCTCTTCTTTGCAAGACTAACTGCACACCCATTTTAAATGTTAGGCTGACACTATGGCTACTACCACAATTCCAAACTATATAATGCGTACCCAACAGTTATCCAGTTAAGTTATTCCCAGATTCACCAAAATGAACTGAATTTAGTCACGCCCATGGATTTCAATGGGCTTACTGCAAGCCGGACTAACTTTGGATATCTTCTGATTGAGTACTGCTCTAGTAATCCTAAACGACAAGGACCAGGATCATATTCTCTATTGAGTAAGTGCATATCAAAATTACAAAAAAATAACTTTTCTCTACATCTCTTTTCATTACTAGTTTTTTCCCTGTTACTTGCTAAGAAAAAACGTACACGTGATTTTGCACAACCCTCCGATACCTAGCATTCAACAAATAAAAAATTATTCATGCTTACTTTTGGCAAGTTTGTAGAGCTTCTTTCATTGTAGCAATTCCCATTTGGATATCCTGTTGCTCAAAGGTCATAGCAGCCTGCATAACTAAAATAGTACTATACCCTAGGGCATGGTACATGCTACCTTTAGACCTGTTTTGAAAAATAAAATAAAATGGGCATTTCAATCAAAATGGTAGTTCCACTAAAAAAATTAGTATTTTTTAAACACAAAATTACATGTTTCATAAAAGTAACTTTTAAATGCTATACATCTTTCAATGTATTCTGCACATAAAATGATTTCCCTCAAATCTCTTCTATAATTATGCTTATTCTGCAACCTAGTTCTGATAAAATTACAAATGGGTCTGCACATTTTTCCTCTTCAAGTTAACATGCACAACGGCTCTTATTACACCTCAAATTTTGAACTAAAAGCCACTGACCAAAAATAGGTCACTTTAGAGGGTTTAAAGAAATAGTTGCAGAAGACTTGCTTTGGGGAGGGGAACAGAGCTAGAAATAATGAAAGCTACTCTGTTCAGAGGCCTTAATCTCCAGCAAACAGATGGCATGCCTTATAGCATCTCCCTGTACTGCTTCTACCAAACAAAATAACCTCACCAGGGACGAAGCAATTCCAGAGCTTCCGAGAATTTGTTGTTCAGAAATAAGTTCAGTGCCATCGTGCACTCTTCCAGAGAACACTTCAGATCCATCTTGGTGGCCCTAATGGAAGGATTGGGAGAATAGTT
The DNA here is from genome assembly GCF_964106645.2 of Podarcis pityusensis. NCBI lineage: Eukaryota > Metazoa > Chordata > Lepidosauria > Squamata > Lacertidae > Podarcis > Podarcis pityusensis. The sequence continues at coordinate 16,742,629 of NC_138042.1, read as the reverse complement.
AGAATTTTGCACTATGCCTAAGTGACCACAGACATTGCATTCAAACTAGCAGACAAATGCCATGGTACAGCTCAATTGCTGGATATACTCAGGTTTTTTAAATACCAAAGTAAATGGACTTTCCACACTGCTGCTGAAACTTGTTCATAACCTCTTTTGGCAAACTGAAAACTCAAACCAACAGAAAACATACAAGATAGTCTTCATTATCTACTTTCTAAATTAAAAGACGCCTGTTTCTTGGGGGGAAAGTGATAACAAACCTAGACAGCATCTTAAAAAGCAGAGACATCACCTTGTCGACAAAGGTCCGTATAGTTAAAGCTATGGTTTTCCCAGTAGTGATGTATGTAAGTGAGAGCTGGACCATAAAGAAGGCTGATCACCGAAGAATTGATGCTTTTGAATTATGGTGCTGGAGGAGACTCTTGAGAGTCCCATGGACTGCAAGAAGATCAAACCTATCCATTCTGAAGGAAATCAGCCCTGAGTGCTCACTGGAAGGACAGATCCTGAAGCTGAGGCTCCAAGACTTTGGCCACCTCATGAGAAGAGAAGAGAAGAGAAGACTCCCTGGAAAAGACCCTGATGTTGAGAAAGATGGAGGGCACAAGGAGAAGGGGACGACAGAGGATAAGATGGTTGGACAGTGTTCTCGAAGCTACTAACATGAGTTTGAGCAAACTGCGGGGGGCAGTGGAAGACAGGAGTGCTTGGTGTGATCTGGTCCATGGGGTCACAAAGAGTTGGACACGACTAAACAACAACAACAACAACAATAGTATTGCTAGTGCTACTTTGTAAATCATTAGTATATTTATATTGCAGGGGAGGGGGTACTGTGGTTGAGAAAGCATGGTTTACCTCATCCCTACAAAGTACCCCAGCTTTGCTACACTAAAGACTGCCGCAGCGTTGGAAAGGGGTGGAGTTGAGAGGGAATAATGACAACTCTGTAATGTATTTAATTATCAGATTTATCAACTGTTTCACAGCCAAAGCAATCAATGCAGTAAGATAAAATACAAAAGATGCCTATTCTAAAAACAACAATAAAATTATACAATTGGTATTCTTTGAAATGACTGGTTCACACTCCAGGGAAAGCCTTCTTAAACAAAAAGTAGCTGCCTACACATCAATACGTTAGGTGCCAGGTTAACCAGATGTTTAACTGATTCCAGAGGGCTGGTGATGCAGTGGAACCCAATGGTTTGGTTGGTCCATGGCCCAAGGACACTGAACTGTTTAGGCTGTTATTGCAAAATACAGTTCAGTGGCTTACCGCACATTGCAACAAGAAAACCCAAGGCTCCCAGTTCAAGCCCTGGCAGTAGGGTACCCCAGAGTATGTTTGTAAAATCTGCTTTTCTCCTGATATATGCCCAAAGCTCTATATGCCCAAGGCAGAGTGTTAATACGCATATCGATTGCATAGATCCATTTTTTTCCAGGTGCATTTCTGTGCATGTTCATCAACAGGAGTGCTTTCAACTGAACTCTATCTCATTGTTTCCCATCCACACTAATGATAACTGCTTGAGAGGATGTATCTGCACTTTGTTTTGATCCAAGAGCTGCGTTGAAACCTTCTGAAACCCTACAAAAAGCAGGGTGGATAAGTAAGTTCGGAACTGCACATGAGTCTGGGTGGCATGAATGAGGTCAGTCCATACTGAAATTCACAAAGACTGGATTTCTCAAGCATGCCTACATAAAAGTAGTACTACTTTGGCACTTCTTTTAGTGATGATTTGGTTCTTTGTGGAAACCCTGCCTAGCCCTTATCACCCTGAAGCAGTCAGTAGGTGATAGTGAGAATCATACAATCACAACAATATATCTTCATGTGTATATAGTACACCAATTAAAAAAAAAATGCACTTTTTTGTTAACAAATCAATAAAATATATAAAAAATACAAAAAGGAAAAGGAAAGAATTAAAATAAGCACATCCACAGAGAATTTTTGTGGCATAAAAGCATTTCATAGGGTAGCGCTTCAGCCAACACAAATGCTCTGAGAACTGAGCAGGAGGTATCTCCATGATAAATTGTGCTTTGTTTTTTGTTGCAAAACTTTTGCTTGAGATTGTTCCCAAATTGCCTCCTTTCTATTTTGCCAGGAGGAGAAAAACCAAACCTTTTAAACTATTCTTTCAAAATACTGTAGCCATCCTGTTGGGACCTGCACATGCCATTGAGACCAAGTAGTCCTGTGTCTTAAAAGTAAACATTGTAATTGCTGTAAAACAACAACAACAACCACTAATGCAACTTTATACTGATGAACAGCTGGGGCTGGGAAGAAAGTACCTGCAGCTGAGCTCATTTTAAAATTGAGAGTGGGGGTGGGGAAATCCTGTTACCCTACATAGAAATCAACACAATCTGGCCTGGTGTTTTTGGTACCAAGACTGCGTCATTCAAATGCTGGCCCAGATCCAGACACCTTATTAAGGCCAAATGATCCTTTTTCTATGGCTTCCTGCAAGTTCACAGTAATTCATATTAAGTTTACTATAACTGAATCTTATTGTAGTGAATCACCTTCTAAATTTGCTGCAAAGTCATTTCAGGCTTATTCTCCCCCCCCCCCCGATGCATTACAAATAAACAGCTATATTAAAACTAAACACCAAAGTCACCAGATAACGGAAGCTATTAGTTCCCTGAGAAACAAAATGAATCTCATACATGATAGATAGCTCCGATTTTTTTTTTTAATGGTGTGACAATTTCAGGCATGCATCCTGCTATACACACCTTGCAGTATTCTGCAACCTATAAGATTGGCATCAGCAGAAACACAGTGATAACTGCTAGAAATAAGCTATGAATGGAAAGGAAAACCAATCGCTTCTGAAATAATTCTGAATGTTAATCTCTCCCACAAAAGAGTTCACAGATATGCTGAACTTGCTTTTTTTACAGAATGCAATAAATTTTATTAAGACAACCTCATAAAGCAATTTCCCCATAAAATTATTGTAATTACACCCTGGCTTTTGCCATCAATTGTAGTAACCACTTAGCATAGATAAGACATGATATACTCACAGAATTAAATGAGTAGATAACTTTAGATGAATAACTGCAATTGCTACAGAAAGATAAGCCTCTCTCAGGCACGTTTTGTTTCCGTCAAGAGCCAGACAAGGCAGCAAAAAACACCTAGATAATATCCCATTTCTTCTGTTTTATTCCTCAATACTCACGAGGCTCTTATTAATTAGTTATCAGGCAGGAAAAAGATATAAAAGTTCACACAGAAGCAGCTGTCATCTCAGGAGCCCTCCATATTGCAATTTAAAAAGAAATGTCAGTTGAAATAGCTGCAGCTACAGCAATGCTGCTAGATGATGCCTCTGCAGGAAGAGGATGCTGGGAGATTTTCCCAATCTATGCTGCAGCCTAATTCTAATCCATCACTGCCTAACTACAAAGGGGGAAATGAAGACCAAATGCAACTCAATGATTTGTGTTTGAAGGATGAAAAAGATTTTTGTGCTCCAGATTTTTGTGCTCCAGTTAACATTAAATGTTTTAAATCTGATGAAAAGGAGAAGCAGGCTATTTTACACCGCATTTAAACAGAACAGAGCGCTAGAAACAACAGAGCGATTTAATAATTCATTGCCTGTTCTAAAAATAGTATAGCAAGAAGTATAGAATGGTATTTACTGGAAATTCAGTCTGTTATACTTTATGTTTGAATTTCTCTTAAGTAGGTGTTAAGTATGATCCATGATAGTGAGTTGGATAACTATATAGCATGCAATACAACAAATATCTAAGGAGAAATGTTAGAGAGGGCATGGAAACTTGAAGAAGCCAACAGTATGAAATATTCTTCCACTGATCATAGAATCATAGAATTGCAAAGTTGGAAGGGACCCCAGGAGTCCAGCCCAACCCCCTTAAATGCAGGAATCTCTCACTCAGAATGGGGCTCAAACCATGGCCCTGGGATTAAGAGCTTCATGCTCTCCTAAGAAACTACAGAGAGAGCAAGTGAGCTTTCTAGAAGTCTTCACAAGCCATGTTAAGTCATGGGTAGGCAAACTAAGGCCCAGGGGCTGGATCCAGCCCAATCGCCTTCTAAATCCGGCCCACAGATGGTCTGGGAATCAGCGTGTTTTTACATGAGTAGAATGTGTCCTTTTATTTAAAATGCATCTATGGGTTATTTGTGGGACATAGGAATCCGTTCATTTCCCCCCTCCAAAAAAACCCATAGTCTGCCCCCCCACAAAGTCTGAGGGACAGTGGGCCAGCCCCCTGCTGAAAAAAGTATGCTGACCCCTGTGTTAAGTATTTGATTCAAGTGCTATCAAGCTCCAGATTCTTCTGCTGCATTACAAGCATTTTAGGTTCTCGCATGATTGTGTCCAAAAATGTGCTGTCCTCAAGATGCATATTGGTTTTTCTTTCCATACTATTTGGTACTGCCCCAAATCTGTAAACCCATGTTGCATTTGCATCCCACAACAATAGCAAGTTATGGTGGTGGCACCACATTGGCAGTCATGGTGGAAAAAGGAGTGGCAAGTAATTAATGGGGGAAATTGTGATGGAGCTAGATTTTCCCTGCAATGCAAGGGGTTGGACTAGATGACCCTTCCAACTCTAAAATTCTATGATTCTAGATTTGCTGGTTGGGGCTGGAAGAGAGATTAGAGCAAGAAAGGAAAGTCTGGCAGAGAAGGAATGTGCTAAGAAGAAGTGAAGCCAAAGTCTCTCTGTGTGAGCTTCACTCTTGTTGACCAGAATAACATGTTATGTTAAGTCTTGTAGGCAGAGGAGTGATGTGACCAAGAAAGGGATATCCAATAGCAGGATCACTGAGCGTGGGTGGAAGGAAAATCCCAATAACAGCATTTGTTGGAGCACTTACTGAAAGTGGCCTCCACCAAAGCAAATTTGGCAGCCTTGAAACACTTCACGAAGGTGGAGGGCTGAGCCCAGCTGTCCCCCCAGGGGGCCATTGCTACTACTACTACTACTACTACTACTACTACTAATAATAATAATAAATTTTTATTTATATCCCGCCCTCCCCATCCGAAGCCGGGCTCAGAGCGGCTAACAACAGTAAAATGATAAAACATTCTAAAATCATTTCATTATAAAATTAATTCCAATCAAATTAATGGAAACCATTGGGCTAGAAGTTCTGTGAGGATTGCCAAAGGAGGGAGCCAGGCTGTGCCCTGGCCAAAGGCCTGGTGGAACAGCTCTGTCTTGCAGGCCCTGCGGAAAGATGTCAAATCCCGCATGGCCCTAGTCTCTTGTGACAGAGCGTTCCACCAGATCGGGACCACAGCCGAAAAAGCCCTGGCTCTGGTTGAGGCCAGCCTAACCTCTCTGTGGCCTGGGACCTTCAAGATGTTTTTGTTTGAAGACCGTAAGTTCCTCTGTGGGACATACCAGGAGAGGCGGTCCCATAGGTACAAGGGTCCTAGTCCGTATAGGGCTTTGAAAGTTGAAACCAGCACCTTAAACCTGATCCTATACTCCACCGGGAGCCAGTGCAGCTGGTATAGCACCCGGTGAATGTGATCTCGCAGCGAGGACCCCATAAGGAGTCTCGCCGCGGCATTCTGCACCCGCTGGAGTTAAGTGTTAAGGTGTTAAGGGTTAAGTGGTTGCTATAAAAACTAAGCAAGCAGCAAGTAAGGGTGGCATTACAAAACATGCCCTTTGTCGTGACATCTTCAAAGCTTTTGCCTAATCTCAGACTCCTGATCCTGTTCTTGAACTCTCTAGCCAGAGCTGGCCCAACCATGAGGCAAGGTGAGGAGACCGCTTCAGGCAGCAGGATCCACCGGATAGGCAGATTCTGATGCCAATCACAGGGCGGTTTACAACATGGAACACAAATGTCAAATGTGTACACACAACATAAAAATATAAATATAAAAATCAAAGCAGTTATATAAATGCAATTACAGTATTAAGAAATACATGGGTTCTTTTCACTTTTCTGTATGATGTCTGCAGCTTATGCATGTGGTTAGACAAACTGCAACACATCCAGGTCTCCCATAAGCACAAACATTTATTAATATAAATCCAGACACAGAAAAGCTAAACACGCACTCATAGAACCTGAGTACCAGGCAAACACAACTTGGCTTATCAAATACTTTAACCAGTAATGGAACAGTACTCCACATTCTTGATAGTATTTTAATTTTGTACACCTTAATATGGATTCCTTTATCAAGAGATAATAGTGAAAACTTTAACCACAGTTTTGAGATTAAAAGGCTAACCTTTCTTAAACACTTCTGGCTTCTATCTCTGCAATAATACCACACAGAGCAGCTTGGGTAGGATCAAGGATTAAGAATATCCAACTTCAGTATGAGGAAAGGAGAGGGAGAGAGAAAGGCACTTCTAATGTTTCTTCATACCTGCACTTTGTGATTTTACAAGAAATTCTACTTTTTTAAAAAAAAAATTATGATATATCTGTATTTCTACTTAATGTATAGATGCAATAAAAAACAATTTAAAGCCACTGATATTGAAATTTTTAATGCTGAATATTTAGCATCTTATGGCACTTTTTCCATGCATGAAGTGCCTCAAATACACTCTCAATAATCCTTACAACCAGTAGCAGTGGGTGGAGCAGTTGGGGCTGTGTTGCTACCCTGACTTACTAACACTGCATGTCCCTGCTGTTTATTGAAAGGGGAAGGGACAAGACTCCAGGAGCTCAGTGTAGTGTTGACATAGCCAATTCTGCCACTGTGCCTGCACCACAATCTCAGTGAAGTGAAAATTAAAGAAAAAAACCCTGGATGTACATTTCCAAAATATAAGATAAAATAAAATAAAACCTACATACAGCAATGGTGTTTTGTGCTGTGTAGGAAGTAATGGGCCCCGCCTGCTAGCCTGCTCCCTGAAATATCACATATAAAGGGCCCCATTACCTTCAGTAGTTTAGGACCTCATCAAACCTAAATCCGGCCCTGCTTACAACAACAGCATTACACTCTGCAGCTTTCCTGTTGTTTCATCCCATTGAACTGCTATAGTGGTTGACAACGCAAATAGGCACAGCCACACCAATCTTTCCCATGCAATAGTCACCCAGCTGAACTCAGCATTATCCCCATGCTGTAAGAACAGTGGTTTGCTTAAGGTCACCTATTACATTTATGCCTGAGAAGAGACTGGATCCAGGGACTTTGCCTGCAGGTGTCCATCATACATACAGAATTGCAACTTGGGCCACAGCCTTTTCCTCATTTACCTGGGAGGACACCCTTTTGAATTCAATGTGGCTTACTTCTGAATGGATATGCATAGGATTGCAGTGTAAAAGAAGGAAGTCAGGAACTGACTTTCAGGCAAGAAATGGAAGTTGATAAATGTGTTCCCTTAAGGGTTCCTGATAGTAATGATGGAAGAACCTACCATGCAGGCAGCCACAGTGCTGGAAAAAGCCTGAGCCTACCCAACTTGAAGTTTATCTACAGCCATTATGCTCTCCTTACTCTTTCCTTACTAATGCAGGACCTTAGCAGTAGGTGGGGTCAAAATATTTCATTTTTGACTACAAATTGCAAAAAGCAGGTGGGAATTATATGCACATGGACATCTGCAGATCAGCTGGAAAACACTATCTTATGCAGTTCAGATGGTGTAGGTAAGACTCACCAAGGTCAATGGGGCAATTTGAGTAAATTTGCATAGTTGTATACGTACGGCAGAACAACTCATCAAGCTTGAGATCTTTAACAAACATATTGTTCCAAAAGACCTTTCTGCACTAATTAGACAGACACATCCTAGCAATGATGACATTATTTTCACAGTGTTTATTTGATCACCATATTGGCTGTGATGCGTAAGGAAATCTGATACTGTAGCTGACAGCACTGTGCTCACAGTTATTTTGCTGTATTGGATAAGCATTCAGCAAGCATGAGCAGCATACAGTCCATGTGCAATTCAAAAAAGTGAACAGTAACAAATGTGCCCTTTAGATGAACTACCAAATAAACGAGACCACACAGCTGAATGGGATCAAATCGGGCTACACCTTTATTGACTACAGATGAAGTGGTTTGGCATAGGCACTGGGTTAGCATTTATTTCTGGTCCGTCTGCTAGAAATGACATCAGGGTCAACCCAGCAGCGGGGATTCCTAGGACTTAGATCAAATAGGAGGATCCCCACAGGGATCGCCGCCTCTAGGAGTGATGAGGCCCAAGCCCCCGCAAGGGCAAATGGACAGAAGCAACTCCATCATGAATCCCTTTAAGGGGGAAACCTGTTTCTGGAGGGGAAAGCGAGAGTACAACAACCCTTCCAACCAAAACTAAGGTTAAAAGGTAAAGGGACCCCCCCTGACCATTAGGTCCAGTCGTGGCCGACTCTGGGGTCGCGGGGCTCATCTCGCTTTATTGGCCGAGGGAGCCGGCATACAGCTTCCGGGTCATGTGGCCAGCATGACTAAGCTGCTTCTGGTTCGCCAGAGCAGCACACAGAAACGCCATTTACCTTCCCGCCAGAGCGGTACCTTTTATCTACTTGCACTTTGACGTGCTTTCGAACTGCTAGGTCGGACCTTCTGATTGGCAAGTCCTAGGCTCTTTGGTTTAACCCACAGCGCCACCCGCGTCCCAAAAACACTAAGGTTACCCAGTGCCTAAACTGCCAAAGTTGTGATGATTGCTACAAGGTAAGCAAAACCTCCAGGGCATAGCCAATTCACCTGATAGGCAAATTCCTATTCAGCCCCCAAAATACAGTGGCCACCGCAGCCATAGCAAAGTCAATTCAATGAGTAAATGCAAAATTACAGGAGTGGGTGTCGGGGGCTGGCGTAGGCTGTTTTAAAACCCCTGGGAGCGGACCTGAGGGAAGCCCGATTGTTCCCTCAGGCCCGCCCCTGGAGGGCCCCAGCCTCTGTGCCACCCTGCCATTGGCCAATTCGGCAGGCTGATGTGGAGCAGGATTTCAAGCCGGGTGTGTGAGCCAAAGCTCACACTCCAGCAAGGATCAGACCCGAACACACAGCCCTGTATCATCGGCGGGAGGGAGGTGTTGGCCATCCCACAAGGCCGCCACACCCCTAAAAGGGGGTGAACAGACCTATGGACACTATAAAGTGACTTTTGTTCTCTCTTCCCTGAATCACAAGCCGAGATGAAAAGACCGTTCTCTGGGACCGTGCTGATAAGCCCTAAGTTAAAAGTCATAACAATAATAAGCTGGCAAAATAGGGAAGAAGCAGTAGGTTAACTACGTTCTGCAGATACAGAAGGAAACAAGTAGCGGGGACATGAGGAGTTAAGGGGAAGCAGCGTTGGAAGTAGGTGATGTACGAAGAGCAGAAAGGATAACACTACATTTAATTTAAATGTATACTTCTCACTTCCGCCTTTCTTCCCAGCATCTCTATTAGGAGAATGAGGTTTTTAAAAAATCATACTTACACGGGGATGTTTTCAAAGGCATCCTCAAAGCTTTCCTGCAAATTAGTAAGGATAAATTGTTAGTAAGCTGAAATTGGTTTCACTACATTTCAAACTCTTGTTGGCCCGAGCTGACATTCAGTTTGTAAACAGACTCATTCAGAACCAGCTGAACACCAATTCACTGGATCTGGGAACTATATAGTGGTACCTCGGTTTATGAACTTAATCCGTTCTGGAAGTCCGTTCTTAAACTGTAACTGTTCTTAGTCGCTTTCCCTAATGAGGCCTCCCCCCCCCCCCCCGCCGCCAGTGCCCTTTCACTGTTTGGATTCTGTTCTTAGACCAAGGTAAAGTTCGCAAAATGGATCACTATTTCCGGTTTTGTGGAGTTTGTAAAACAAATCGTTCTTAAACAAGACTGTTCTTAAACCAAGGTACCACTATATATGCCGTATTTTTTGCTTCATAGGACGCACTTTCTCTCCCCCCCCCAAAAAAAGTAAGGGGAAATGTCTGTGTGTCCTATGGAGCGAAGCCAGCAAGAACCGCTGCTGCTGACACGCTCTGCGCAGCTCTTCCGGCTCACTTTAAAGCCAGCAAGAGCCGCTGCTGCTGACCTGAGCCGGGGAGGAGGGAGGGAAGGGGATTCCGTCCGTCCGTCCCTCCTCCGTGGCTCGCTTTGAAGCAGCAAAGTGGGAGGGGAGCCACTTACACCCATGTAAGCGGCTCCTCTCCCACTTTCCTGCTTCAAAGCAACTACGAAGGAGGGAAGGAAGGGGGCCATGGATCCTCTACTTGCGGCTGCAGCGGATTCCCTCCTCCTGGGCTCCCTTTGAAGCAGCAAAGTGGGAGGGGAGCAGCTTACACTCGTGTAAGCAGCTCCTCTCCCACTTTCCTGCTTAAAGCAACCATGGAGGAGGGAAGGAAGGGGATCCATGCAGTGGATTCCCTCCTCCCGGCCTCCCTTTGAAGCAGCAAAGTGGGAGGGGAGCAGCTTACACTCGTGTATGCTCCTCTCCCACTTTCCTGCTTCAAAGTGGAGGGAATCCGCTGCAGTTGCGAGCAGAGGATCCATGGCTCCGCTTCCTTCCCTCCTCCGTGGCTTGCTTCAAAGCAGGGTGCGGGGGTGCAGGGAGCAAAGAGGGCAGGAAATAGATGCTGGGCAGGAAGACACAACCACACTTTGACCACTGGAAAGTCCACCTCAGCCTCCCCAGATTTCCACTGAGAAGGCCAGGCTAATCTCGATGGCCATAAATCAGGCTCAGCATTATTAACTGGACTTAGATAAGCCATGGTTCCCCTTCCTACCCTCCTCTGAGGCTTGCTTTAAAGCAGCAAAGCGGACAGGAGCCGCCCGCTTTGCTGCTTTAAATAGTTTAGTGCAACATTTGATTCAGAATTTTTTTTTCGTGCTTTCCTCCTCTAAAAACTAGGTGTGCCCTATGGTCAGGTGCGCCCTATGGAGCAAAAAATACGGTAGTTTATTGGGTTTTGCCCAGACCATTCCTATATCCAGGCACTAGCTCAGCACCTTCACAGCCATGCCAGACTCAGATGACAAAGAGAAATGTAGAGCTGAGTGGCATACTGATCAGTGTTTGAAACACCCACTGTTTTAGGCGCATTTTACAACAGGGAATTTCATTAGCGCAAGTAGTTTCTGAGATCTGGGTGCAGTACTGCACCTAAGATTTCAGATTGAAACTGCAGAGTGGAAAGAAAGGAGGGCCTTTTTCTGCCTCCCCACTTCCAGCTACTCTCTGAAGACTGGAGAAGAGATCCTCTTAAGAATATTAGGGTGGTGGGCAGGGGAAGGACTAGACCATGTGAAAAACGAACATCATATTTTAGCTGCAGTTCATTCATTTTCAGCTTTGTATTCTTGTTATAAAAAACTACAACTAGACATTCCATTGATGCACCCATAACCTAGGTTTAAGCTGCCATTTAGCTCCTAGCTTTCATATCTCAGTTTCTAACACTGATACCGATGGTTCTCTTAAAAAAAAGCCACAAACGTGCATCAGATCTGTGGATCTTATTTATCCCCTAATTGACAGAATGGACAAGAGCGGGTGACACACAACAACAGCCAGTTATTAGCACTCTTGCAAATTATTAAACCATTTCAACTTGAATTTCAGAGGGTTTGTACACATAGCAGTCAGCTTATAAATGTATTGATTGTCTTAGACTAGAGACACTTAGATTTAATACTGCTTCATAAAAAAGACCAAGCTGGGGACACACAAGTAATCTGGGATTTGTTTGCTTTTGTATTTAAAGGCAGAATAGGATAATGCATTGCTATGTTACCTAGACTGCATTTCACCTCTTATGAACTTAGATCAGATGCTCTAAAAAAAGAGGAGCAATTCTAAGAACTTGACTAACACGACAATCTGTTACAGATACCATCCCCTGGTGTGCCAACAATTGGATGAGTGTGTCACATAAGGGCAACATACAGTTCATTCATTTGGCATGTCTTTGTTGTTAAATCAGGGCACAATTTTCCCTTCCAAGGACAGAAATGTAAGAATATATGTTTACAACAATGGGTAATAAAGTTTTATGGCAACATTACTTAAACATGTTTAAGTAATGTTTATGTTTGGGTATTTTTGTTATTTTTTAATTAATTGATTGATTGATTATTATTTGGGGAGGTATTTTTATTAATTTTTTGTTGTTGTACATCTCTTCAAGCCTTTTGTTGCGAATTCATGATTTTAACTAACTAAACAGTGAGTAGGGACAAGTGATGTAACTCGTGATGTTTTCTCACTTTTCATTTTTTGCCAATTACTGAGCCCATGTTGTTTCACAGCTCATTCTCTTTTGATTCTCTTTCATCAAATTTCATAATTGCTTTCAAAAATTATGTGTGTTATGCAACACGTATTTGGGCCACATAACTGATAACATATTTTGATTTGTGTAATTTTACTAGAGACATACAATGTATGTGCATTTGGAAAGGATATAACTTGCATTAAATGACAGTAATGTAGCAGGATTGATTATTACAAAAAAAGGTCCCCCCCCCCATTTTATTTCTTTTTGAAAATAATATGAACCAACGCATCATAATCCAACAAACATTCACGGAATCTTGCTCAATGTGTACACAAAATAGCAAATTTTGTAATATTTCATAGGCAATTTTGAAAAATACAAATATCATTCACATCCCTAGTAGGAACACACCATTGGGTCACAAGAAATTATCGACACTGGCTACCAAGTAGCTGGCAGTAGAATTCTAAACTTGGCAAGCTCTCTATATGCAAACTAGGTACCAGTTACTGCTATATGATTATAGTAGATACATAGGGTTTTATGTTTGCTGTGTTGAGACTGCATATTTATTCAACATTGTATTCAATATTGGGCAGGAATGTTCAAGAAGGATAATGAAAACTAGAAGAGGTTTCATAGAGAGTTACAAGGATGCTTTTAAAAAAGACCCAAGTGACAGTTTAAAGAATAAACTAATTTATTGTGTCATGAACTTTTGTTGCCAGGAGACTATCAGATACAGCATGGGGTGCAGGGATAGTTTTGGGCAGGAAATTAGCATAGAGACATAGCTACGTTCCATCAAATAGTGTGTTCAGTTTATGCACACTTTTTAAAAAGCAGTATTATTAACAAAAATTAATTGTTCTTGGCCCTAAAACACTCCAAATACAACTTTCAGGGTTTATGTTTCCCTCCCTGGGTTACACCTGCAGCCTTCAGGGCTATTGCTCACCAAGTCCGGGAATCTCTGTTGCAACGAGCTTCCTTGAAAAACTTCATCCACCCCTGCACCAAGCAGGATATTGAACTAAAGGTGCATTGTCACAAGATCAAATGGAAGAACGGAAGCAATGATTCATTTCCAATTACTGGGGTTGAACTATTCTTCCTGATAAGGTGGGGAAATTAGCAAGAGTTCTAGTTGTGTAACTTATTCAAACCACAGTTCCATCATCCTATGATGAAACAGCGTATTAAATTTTTAAAACTGGGTCTGTAAATGTGTTTATCTGATGTTATATCCTGCCTTTCAAGAAAAGCTCTCAGTATTCTCAGTGGGGTATACATAACAAAATTGGGCAACAATTTAAAAATATCCTAATGTTTTTGCTAGAGTGTCATGCGCACCTCTGAGTTATATTGGCTTTACTGTGAATTCTTTACTGAGCTAGATCTCTGAATTTTCAGCAGAAGACACTCTTGGAAATGTAGAGGGAACGATGATGTATGAAGTTCTCTATCTACCCTTCTTGTTGCCTCACCATGCCCATGGCAGGAATACCCACTGAGTCCTGAGGGTATGCTGACACCATATCTGGCTAACACGATACATTAATGTCCAAAGTGGACAGTGGGCATTTCTTGGTATCCTCTTAATGGGATGGCGGCATCATCTTAATGTGCCATTTACAAAAATATGCCTAGGACTAACAAAGAGTTGGCTACCATGGAGAGTCCATACAGTCCATAATTATAGATTCTTTCATGAAGCAGAAACAAAACCATACAATACAATTTTCAAAATCTACTTGTACTAACACAGTGAACATGTTATTACCATGCACATTTCTCACTACACACTAATAATGCCTCATGGATGCTCTTGCTATGATGCAATTCTTGCTGCAGCCCCATTACATTGTTTCGTCTCCACTGCAAACTTCTACTATCTTCAGAGACCAGCCTAGGTAGCAGTGTTGTTATAAATTTAAATTGTTATAGTGAAATCAGTTCTTTCCAAATATAGGACTAAAATAATACTTATCTTGAGCACCTAGTATTTACATGAGGGAGGAAAGGAAGACACTACTTGCTTGTAAAAACATGAACTAAAACTTTTTTCAGTCTAAGATAACAGTCTATCTTCTAAATTTAAGCCAACTGAAATAATGAGAACATAAGTGGAGATCTGAACTGGAATATGAAAGATCATTCCAATGACCCACTTCAGGTGTCACACCCAGGCATGTCCAAAGTCTGTTTCAGGGGCCTAATCCGGCACACCGGTCGGTTTAATTCAGCCCCTGTGGCAGTTTATTTCGTGGGGTAAAATCCTAAAAGCTCAACAACTTTGGTTGGCCCTTCGGTTGGCCCTCACGACCCTTCATTTCATCACATCTGGCCCTCTTTGAAAAAAAGTTTGTACACCACTGATAGCTCAGTGTGGTTGCAGCTGAAGGGGTTTTGGCAGTTTGCTTACATCATGCAAAACCAACAAACTGTGCTTAATCTTAATTATTGCTTGTTTCAAACAAACCAGTTACCATTAATAAGAATAAGAATAAAAAACTCAATTTATATCCCCGCCCCATACCCGGAAGGTCTCAGGGTGGTTCACAGAATAATCAGAGCGGTTCACTGTCTGGGATTTGGATGACATGCTGAGTTGTCGAAAATCAGAAGCAAAAGCTTCCACTCTTCTCTGGTGTGGCTGCAAGGAGCTGCAAGTGAGCAAGTCAAAAGCTTGCAGTGTCTCATTACTGCCATCGACCATGGTATTCTTCTGGAGCGGCTGTCTGAGTTGGCGGTGGGTGGCACCACTTTACTATGGTTCTGGTCCTACTTAGATGGTCGTTTCCAGAGGGTGATGCTTGGAGAGTGCTCTTCAGCCTACTTCTGCTTTACATCTTCAGGTGAGGCAGCGGATGTGCTGGACCGTTGTCTTGTCTCGGTAAGGAATTGGATGAAGCTGGATCCAGTCTGAGGCACTAGACCAAATGGGTGAGAGTTTTTCCAGGAACAATGCTCGGGTGGGTGCTGCCTTTTAATTTCTAAAGAGAAGGCAGTTCTATCTTCTGAACTCACTGTTCAGCACTACAGTACTGAGATTAGGAAATAAAGCTGTGGGCGCTGGTAGGTCTCTTCCTGTAGCTTGCAGGGTCATATCTGGTCCACAGGTTAGCCACCCCCACTGTAGACATAGACAACATTCAAATCCAAGATGCATTTCTGCATTTAGATCAGGGGTGGGGAAACCGTGACCCTTCTGATTTGTTGGTTTCCCATTCCCTCCACTCCTGCCCGGCATGGTCAGCAATGCTAGGAGTTGTGGTCAAGCAACATCTGGATAGCCACATATTCCACACCCGATCTAAAGAGTGTTGCCATCTTCATGAGAGGAGCATATGGGTCTTCATTGCTTATGAATTGCTGTTTCTTATGCTGTTTCATTGCTTATGAATTGCCTTCTTTGAGTGAACTTTGTTCCACTACGGAGATACTAGAAGCAAATCCTTTTGCATTGAGTGCTCCCTTGTGGTCAACCTTTTTACTTCTCCCTCAGAGGACTGTGGCACAAGCAACCTGTTGTAAAACTAAATACTGACATTCATGCCAACCCAGAAGTAAAGCCCATTGAGTCCAATGAGACTTACTCTGATGTAAGCGTGCATAGGATGGCAGCCTAAGGCACTTAGACTTTCAACGCTGTAACTCCATGTGTTTGTGCAACAATTGCCCAAATGTTGCCTGGCTGAAGCAGCCCTTTGCAGCACTCACACGACAATTTTTAATACTTCCCCATTCCTTTCATCACATTCAACAGAGCCCATCCATCTTCACTGCTGTGTGGAAACAAATTGTGCAAACGTCAAACGCTAGTATCAGTAAGCATCATTAGTCACCAATGGTATCTTCTAACTTTTAAAAGAGTTTAAAGATTGAACATGTACTACCTACTCCAGCTTTCATGTTTCTATGTAGCAGTTGGTGTTGTTTTTTTAAAGGCTTTTTCTTCTTCTTCTTTGGCGATCACTCGTAGCCAAGTAAGATTGTCTTCCATAAACACGGTTTTAACAATGAGTCTGTAAGTGACTGTGGAGGCCAATTCTGGATCCACATGTCCTTCCACAGTGTGGACAGAGGTTTCTGGGCAGGAGTTGATCACGGTGTGGATTTGCCAAGCGTGCCTTCCTCTTAGCACGGTTCTCCCTTGCGTCCTGAGTTCAAGCATCTTCAAAGCCCATGACACCTTTGGTAAAGGCTGTTCTCCAATTGGAGCGCTTGCAGGCAAGTGTTTCCCAATTGTTGGTGTTTATACTACATTTTTTTAAAAATTGCCTTGAGAGAGTCTTTAAACCTCTTTTGCTGCCTTATGTTTAAAGTCAGTACCAGCAAGACTACCTCGGAATGGTTTAGTCAAATTATTATTAGTTTATGTGAATAAGAACAATCCCAGGCAGTTCAGAGAGAAATGTCCAGATTTTTAGCCACTGATGTGCCATCAGTGACCCAACCCAATAATGCATTATCAGAAAAAGGAGTAGAAAAAATTTATGACCTTTGTGGACTTACAGTGCAATCCTTAACATGTCTATTCAGAAGTAAGCTCTACTGAACTCAGTGTGGCTTATTTCCAGGTAAGTGGGGTTAGGACTGCAATCTTACCTTCTGAGTCCCATTGATTTTGAGTAGGATGAATTCAGGCATGTGTTTGACTCTAATGAGATTTAGAAACTGGATTGAATTCTGATGGATTAAATTCTTTGCTTTTTTTTTAAAGAACGTTCACAGTGAAAATCGACTTAAGAGTTTTTCAGATTAATATAGACTGTATATCATTTTTGCTTAAAATCATTGTTTTCAAAACATTAGCCTGAATTTTAAATTCAGAGTCTTAGAATATAGTCCATTTACTATCCAATTATTTTGTTATAGTGGTCTGGACATTTCAAGTGGAAGACAATCTGTATGAAGAGCATATGCAACTGTAAAAATCCAGTTAAACCTACCTGCCTGTGTGCCACTAATTGACACTTAACACTAAAGTAGCTGGCACTAGTAAGCTCTTCTGCTAAGCTCAAAAGTCTCTCTAAAACCTTGAGGGAAGGGATGGTTACAGCTCAATGTCTGTGTCTTTTAATGTAATTTGGATTAAAGCACTATATCTGGACACAGCTTTGATTTTGTCAAGAAACAGCAAAGAATAGCCAGCTGATTTTGGCACAGATTCAGTGTGGCCAGTCTGAGAGTGCAGAGAAACAGCAGAAGTTCATTTGTCTTCGCATGTTTTACTTTAGCTCACTGCCTATTTATACATGTCATCTGTTTCTAGCTCTATCCACATTTTTCTTTAGCTGTTATGACAACAAGACTTGTCTTCTACCCTCCAGTAGTAAAAAATCTCTAAATAGATTTATGGTTGCACAGGAAGATGACAACCACAAATTTATGTTATACATTTGCTGAACTGGGAGCTGGGCAAAAAAACAGGCTCATGTGTGCTCCCCAGTCTTTGTGCAGAGAATGAGCAGAGAGGAGCAGGAACGTTAGAGAGGAACCAAAGTCAGACCACCTCAATCCAAGTACATCAAATGGCCAGACTGATGATTGATGTGGAATACATGCAACCCACCATCTGCACGTGTTCAAGCCACATGTGACCACTGATACATGCACCATTTTTGGCCCCAGAAGCAGGCGGGTGCTTACACCCATCCCACCTTTGTGTGCGGTGCCTCGGAATGCAACCCCCCCGTAAATGGGGAGTTGGCTCTATTTAATAGACAACTTTGGTCAGTTCTGTACTGTAGTAGGGCAGCCTTTCCCAATCTGTTACCCTCCAGATGATTTGGGCAATTCCTATCAGCCCCAGCCAGCCTGTTATATATAAAAAAGAAAATATAGATGGTAGCAGGGAAGCTTTCCTGTCTTGAAATATATGAAATCTGGAACCAAGCCACAGGGGGTACTACAGATTTTGGGGTATTTTCAGTGTAGACACTGCAGGTTGGTTATGCAAAAAGCTTTTTTTCTATTCCAAACATTCAATGTTTAGTCAAGGCAATGATTATTCATTGACATTACAGAAGTTAAATATTACTAAGGGGCTTTCTTGCCACTGTGTTTGGTTTGCATGAGAACTATTCCATCTGATTCTTTCTGAGCTGGGTAGCAGACAACTTTCATGGCGATATGCAAAAATATCCTCTGGGTGCTTGTTTGCATAGAGGAGAGAATGAACGACTTTTTGGAGACCATGAAATACTGCATAGCTTGTTTTCTGCTCCTCTCTTTCCACTACACTGTATTGCATGTTGCAAAAACAAAACAAACCAAAACCCTCATGTTGGCTTATCAGCATCTTTCCTTCCTGTCGTCCCTTGGATCTCCATAGGCCATGCTGCTCTAGAAACTTGTTCATATGAACCTTTGTGCTTGACTGCAAGGCCACTTCCGCCTTAAGGAGGGGGTGGTGTTGCAGGCTCTCACAACCCCTCCACGTGCGTGCACAGGGGGTGGGTGGCCAGCCCTGTGCGACTGGGGGATTCCCGGCTGCGTCACTGGCCAGGCCAACCAATCTGGTTGGTCTGGGGGTGTGGCCTGCCCAATAAAGGCAGGACGCAGCCAGGAGATCTCTCTCTTTCTGGCTTCTAGCTGCTTCGGTTTTCCCACCCTCCCACCCTTAAGGTTTTCATCTCTTTTGACCTTGCTATGGACTTCAGTTGGTCGCCGTTGAGGGGCCTGGTAGGAATTTTTCCACTTGGCAAATTGGCACCAGCCACTTGGTTTTCGCCTTCCTCGTAGCAAATTGTCACAACTTTTTAAGGTTTGGTGGTTAGGCATTGGAATATTTCTGAAGAAGAGAAGAGAGGAGGTAGCGCCATCACCTGCCCCACATATTGAAGGGTATTCCGTTAAAGGATTCCGGGGGGCGTGGCCCTGTCCGAAGCCTGGGGAGGTTAGGGCCTAAGGCACGACCCCTATCGGTGATCCCCAGGGGAGCTCCTAGTTGATGTGCATCAGCAGGACTCCCCCTACTGGTGGTTAACCCTTCCCGGACTCCCTGCAGACAGGCTGGAGTCAGATATGGTTGGTTAGATCCAATGCCTAAGCCAATACCGCTCATCATCTGTAACCAATAAAGTTGTGGCCTTTTTTAGCCCATTAACCTTAAATATTTGAGTCATGTGTCTTTATTCAGCCAAGTGGGGAGGGGGGGTCAGGACTTGCCATGCAATGTAGCTACCTCACAATTTCTCGGCAGACCCCCTTTTGGAGTAACAGATGGATAAAAAATAACAGAGTGAGGCTCATGGGTTCCCCCCTCCAAAAAAATGATTTTTAAATATTCAACCTGCTCTGTAATGTTTTGATCTAGCTTTTTATTTTACTAGATGCACGTGATTTCCAGCTTCACCTGGTTCACCAGCTATGGCCTTTGCTGGACAGGGATAACTTGGTCACTGTGTTTATGCTCTAATAACTTTGTGTTTGAGCTATTGCAATGTGTTCTATATGGGTCTGCTGTTGAACACAGTTCAGACGCTACAGCTAGTGCAAAATGCAGCTGTGAGAATCTTGCCACGCTTCTCATTTAGGCACCGTATAACTCCAGTCCCAAAGCATTGTCAGAACAATTTCATTACTTGTTTTATATACTGTACATTTCTTACCTCTTTTAGGTTTACATATTGTATAATAAATAAATGAATAAAGGAATAAGTTGGGCTTCATCTCAATAAATAAAAAGCCCAGTGTGCTGAAGCAGTTTTGGAATCAAATATTCTGTACTCATTAACATAAGAAGAACACTGTTTCTGTAATGGAAAATCCTATATTCCACATTTTGTACATTAATGCACTTTCATGTGAAGTCAAAAAGCAGTAGAAATAAGGGCAACTTTAACAGGTTCTTAAAATAAGGTTAAAATAAGGTTAGTACAAAAAAGGCAGTACAAACGTCATTTTAATTGAAACAAGGTATAACATAGAATTTGCAGCGCTGGCCTAGAATCCTTCTTCTCAAGACCAGTCTAATCATGTCAACAGGGTGATGCAGCACCAAAAAAAAGCTAATGCTATTCTACGCTGCATCAATAGAAGTCTAATGTCCCAATCAAGGGAAGTAATAGTAGCACTCTGTTCTGCCTTGGTCTGATCACACCTGGAGTACTGTGTCCAGTTCTGGGTGCCACAGTTTAAGAAGGATATTGACAAGCTGGAATGTGTGCAGAGGAAGGCAACCAAAAAGATCAAGGGTCTGGAAGCCAAGTCTTATGAGGAATGGTTGAGGGAGTTGGGCATGTTTAGCCTAGAAAAGAGGAGACTGAAAGGAAATATGATAGCCATCTAAAGGGCTGTCAAACGGAGTATGGAGCAAGCTTATTTTCCCCCGCTTTGGAAGCTAAGACTCAAACTAAAGGATTCAAGTTACAAGAAAGGAGATTCTGACTAAACATCAGGAAGAACTTTCTGACAGTAAGAGCTGTTTGACAGTGGAATGGTCTCCCTCAGGTGGTGGTGGACTGGACTCCACTTCACTGGAGGTTTTTAAGACACACACACACACACACACACACACACGCTTTATTGAGGCCCATAGACCCAAAATACAAAGTACAAGGTTTATAAGCAGAGGTTGGATGGTCATCTGTCATGGATGCTTTAGTTGAAATTCCTGCATTGCAGGGGTTTAGACTAGATGACCCTTGGGGTCCCTTTGAACTCCACAATACTATGTTTCTATGAGGGTTACTCTACAATTCTGCGATTCTATGACAGTTACTTTTTAGTTTTTACTAAACCTTTGCAAAATATGAAGCTTCACGCAGTTCTGACTTTTCAGAGATTGTTACTCAGAGAGCCTTAAATGACATATATTGTGTTTAAATGACACCATGTAGAACATTCTTTAGTCAAAAACAAAAACTGGGACCAAAAATATCCTTTAATAGCCTTCAACAGAGGCCAGCAGGCAGTACATTTTAACCAAGGCTGAACTACACAAGTTCTCTGTGGCTTCCAATTATTTTATATCAAGCTGCTCAGTTACACCACAAGAGAATCCCCTAGTGGCCAATTATTGCCACATGAAACCTCCCTTACAACACTGGCATAGTACACATTGGCATAATAAACTGCAATGTGCTGGCTGACATTTTCAAAATACATTCTTGGAGCATCAAAATATTTTTTTGTACTTCCTTCTAGAAAAGAAAGAACTATTACATTAAGAGAAGTGTTAGAATAAGGGACATAAAGCAGGGATGACCAGGTTAAATTCTCCCTCACCAATAAAGCTTATTGGGATAATACTACATAATCACCTTCAGCTACTTTAAGGGAGAGCAGGATAAAATTATATAGTTTTCCAAAACTGGTGTTCCTTGCTATTTGAGTTATCACTTTGAAATGGAAGTTGCAGAATGCACAAAAAGTGTACATTTCCTATAAAAGAGACACACCCGGATGGCTGTATATTCAGTTGCACAGATATATTCAGCCACATGGAGAATGGGCCCTACAGGTGTAGAAGGGGAATCCAGGATTTTCTTTTGCATGGTGGAGCCCTTCATGCACAGGGCCTGTTTTCTTTGAGGCTGAAGATGGAGTTGCCAGCTGATGGTTGAATGGTACATCAGTGCCAAAGGGGTATGACCAGCTGTCTTGAGACCATTTCTCACTTCAGTGCATAGGGATGTTTGCTAGAGCACTTTTATACAGATGCATAATTTCAGGATTAATCTAATTATAGACTCCACGAGTTATGAAATCTGAATAAAACCAACCCTTTGGCAGTTTAAGACATATGAATGAAAACCTTTCTTTGTTTATGTGTTTATGATCTACAGTTACCCGGCCTATTTTATCTGGGCGGTTTACCAAAATTAGCAAAATAAAACAACATTAAGAATATAAAATAAGAGCAGCATAAAAGATGGTTCTTTTGGCAGATTTACTATATATTTTAGAAAGGAGGGAAGGAGTCCTATGCTTGCCATTAAACCATCATATTTTAACTGGAGTGTGGTAGCAAAACTGGTCTTGAACTTTATTCTGCAAGTAGAATTACTTCCACTTCAAAGTAATTTATGCAGCCCAAGCACATCTTGTTTCCCAATTTCAGGCATTAAAATCAACCAAGGAACTCTAAACCAAGCTACAGCAAAGCATGAATGCGTGTGTGGGTACTCCCAGCAAAAAACACAACCCCTTCAGTCCTCCCCCAGTCTTCCTGCTGCAATGCGACTCTGAGCTAAGCCATGGTTTGGCTTAGCGTTGTGTGCAAACTGGGTTAATGGTAAGCAGAAAAGTAGAAAGTGTGCATGCTAACATTAGATCAGTCTACTTGTCTTTCATTAAAAATTCACTTTAGGAGAGAAAGACAAATTTGTGCATTTATGCACAAATTATACTGTGCATAAATGACTCCTCTTCCTTTCTAAAGCTCAGGATACTCTCCTCAGCCTTGTCATCATTTTACCTTTGACACCATTTCCAAGAGCCTTATGAAAATGTGCCTTTTTACTTTTCCAGTTCCATCCGCTTTTGTTCTCCAGTTACTTCATTTTGAAAGGATCTTGTGTACTTCAACCTTTACTCCAACGGAGAGACATCTTTAGAGCTGTTCTCTCATACATTTTTTCCTCTGGAGTTCTTATTCACATGTAGAGCATCAGATCCAAGTCATTATGCAAAGAGATGCTATGTCTGCCTCCCATCTCTTGAGCCTTCTCTTTAATCCAGACAATTTTATGACCATCTAGCTTAAATTCAACTTCAACTTGTCCAAGCACCGGGAACTGCCTTGGAAATGTATTGTGAGCAAATTGGAGAAGATTGACATATTTATGTTCACATAGTGTCTGTGATAATAAGACATGAGTCCAGGATTCATGGACATGAGCATTTCCCCTGCTTGGTGGCAGCAGCTAGTTAATTGTAACAGGGGAAAACAAAGTTTAAAGACAGATTACACAAGGTGTCTTTTAAAACTTCAAAGGGGCAGTTTCCTCAAATGACCTTGGCACTATTGATTGTGTCTTCCATGATATTTAATTTGTAGGAAATAGTTCATAGCAGGCAAGTCAACTTGGTATTGGACAAATAGATGCATTGCACAAGGTTAAAAGGCTATTTTAATTTGCTTTCTAATTTGACTTGAAGATATGTAATGCTTCCATCAAGAGGCTTCAGTTTTCTTAAAGATGGAGGAATCTTTATGTTGTCCCCTGGACACCAATTGCATGTCACAAACATGTACTCCTTAGTATTATGCTCAACGGACATAATCAACACTGTATTATATATTGTGGTAATGCAAGGTAGGCATTTATTGTTCTCTTTGATAGCCCCTTGCTACTTTTTATTTTTAAATAGCCAAGGCTTTATTACATGCATTTCCTAAAAAGCAAAACGTATTTTTAACTACATTTTATATGAAAATGCATGTAGCAGAGCCTAGATTAAAAATAATGATAAGAGGAACAGACGAGGAGGGGAAAGAGGGGTGGTGGTTAACACTCTCCCTAGCCATGACATTTTTCTCTGCTCAAAGTGTCTCCCCATGGCTGCCTTTTCTTCCTGCTAGGTTCACACACTACTCTTGCATAAGCCTTATAATAATTACCAAAGGATCCAGTGTTGCCTGCACTGTTCAATGTGTTGTGCAAGTTGATATATGTAATCTCTGTGAGAAACAGAAGTGAATAAAAATTGTGTAAGTTAGCCTCATGGTTAGGTTAACATTCAGGACCTAGAAATGTTCATGGCACCATTTTATCCAAAGGGTCCAGAAGTCAAAATAAGTTTAGTTTAGGCAACTACATCCTGTATACTTCATTTTAGTGATACTTTTGTCAATTCTCACATTAATTAACTCTTAAATGGGGGGGAGTACTTCAAAGACTCAAGTTCTCTCTCTTTCTCACACACACAAAATAATATATTTCAATAACCAATCCTTACATCTTTCAATTTCTCCAGTCAAAAGCGTTCTTAGAAAAAAGAAGGAACTGCAGCCTACTTTCTACCTGCTTCACCATTAAAGCCAAGAGGCAAATAAGACATTATGGAATCACAATTGTGTGCATGGCCATGAATCAGCGTCATGCATGCCTACATATGCAGACTCCTCCCAGAAACCTGCAATTATACTTGGAACTCTTCAATTAACCATAGTTTCTCATTATATCTGAACCAAAAAACAACAGTTACCAGCTTCGGAACAATTTGGGAATCCTGCCTTGTTTTTAACTCAATAGGAGTAGTTAACAGGTTTGGAACCACTGAAGTATGACTAACTGAACACTTCCTGGCTTACTGCAAGAAAGAAAGGAGCATCACAATGGCAAAAGACAGTCACAAGCCTATCTCATTTTATTCAACTGAGATAAGATATTCCATACTTTTCTGTGTATAAGACTAGGGTTGTTGTTTTTTACTAAAAATAATTTTAAAAGGGGGGTAGTCTTATACATGGGGGCAATCTCCCCCCCCCCCATTTTCTTAATTTTGAGTTGCCAAAAACAAGGGGCGTCTTATATAGATGGGGGTGTTATACACGGAAAAACACGGTAATCCAAATGTGGTCTAGGAACCAGGTCTTAATTTGTATAAGACAGGTGGTTGGGTACATTTTAAGTATTCCATAGGCAGTTGGGATGTGGAGTGAAACTTTCAACTTGCGGCAGGTTTAGGGAGGGAAGCAGAGACAACTGTTCTTCCCCTCAGTGGCGGATACTTCCAGTCTGGGAATCCCATCTGCAAAAAAGACAACTTGGAAGAAGTGTTTTCAACAAGAAAACTCATATTGTGGTGAGGGTACAGCTTTCCTGCCTGTGCAGTGCTTTAAACGGCGGTCTACTCCACCATGATCCTGTTTTATATTGATTCAGCCCAGCCCAGGTGAAGGCAGCCCACCAGTTTCTAAGTGTGGGTGTCTGTCCTATAGGAAGATGCAAAAGGCCTGAGATCTAGGGTGAGCTACAAACAAGCTTTGAGAAATTAACATTAAAGAGCTACATTTAGACCACTGTCTACTCCAGCAGAGCATCATAAAACTGCCTACCAAAAACTAGCATATGAATGGATTCTGACTAAGAAGATATGCAGAAAGGCAAGTTGCTGAACTTTCACTCCCTGGATAGCTTGACAAACTTACAAGAGACCTGAAGGGGAAGCTTGACATAGAATAGAATCCCAGAGAAAATGGTAAATTAGGGGGAAAGTTAAAACAAAACAAAACACCACAGTATGGTTAACTTCACAAAGTGAAAAATATGTGTTGCACAGATTTAGAAGGAAAAGACAATTTATTGAAGCTTTCTGGACAGTATCCATAAAATACTGTTTTTAAAATAACCAATACTCCCGTTGTTACTCTTCTCTTCATATTCCTAAATGATCTACTAGTATTATTAAAGGGACACAGGTGGCGCTGTGGTCTAAACTACTGATGGGGCTTGCTGATTGGAAGGTTGGTGGTTCGAATCCACATGATGGGGTGAGCTCCCATTGCTCTGTCCCAGCTTCTACCAACTTACAAGTTTGAAAGTACACCAGTACCAGCAGATAAATAGGCACTGGGGTGGTGGAAAGATGAACAACGTTTCTATGCACTTTGGCATTCATCACCGTGTCCCATTGCGCCAGAAGTGGTTTAGTCATGCTGGCCACATGACCCGGAAAGCTGTTTTCAGACAAACTCTGGCTCCCTCGGCCTGAATCAAAATGAGTGCCACACCCCACAGTCACACTGGACTTAACCATCCAGGGGTCCTTTACCTTTACCTTTTACTTAGTGTTATTATATGCCGCAATATTTAAAAGATTCATTGAAGCAAAGAAATTTATGTGATGAGATAGCCCTTAAAAAGCAGTCAGAACAGTTATAATAGCCATCCCCATTCAATAAAATGGCTAGGATATAGTAGAATTGGCATATTAAGCAATTCGCCAAGTGAAAAGGAAGCCTGCAGCACCACCACAAAGGCTGCTTAGGCATGACTGCTGAGTCACCTTTCTTCCCCTGATAAAGTCTTGACAAAAATCTAGATATATACCAATGTTGTACCTATGCTGGGCAGGGCACAGTTTACAAGCAGGCCAGGATCTCATGCACAAGTGTTGCTGCTATGCATGATCCATGATAAGAACCATCTCCTTCATCAAACCCCCAGTACCAACTTCAGGTTGTACATAGTGCCATTAATTACATTTTTCCAGGTTAAAACTAATAAAAAGCTCAGACAAAACACACAGAAATCCAGCTATAATATAAAAGTAAACTAAAATTCATCTCTCATTGCTCCTATTCAGGATAGATGCCTACTATATCTGGTTCCATATTTTTCATATTGAATCATTTATCCACTTGCTCATCTGGATTGTTTTACTAAACTCTCTTTTGAATTATGCAAGCACCTCTAGCATGAGGCATTCTATTTCCTCCTGCTCTTTACAGCACAGTATCTGGGTGACAGGGGTCATATGTAGGTGGTTTATTATTACAGAGTGTAGAATTTCAATGGTACGAGCACTGACTTCCTAAATGACCTAAAATATTGCAGTCATGTTTCCCATAAGGAAATAAAATGTACAATGGAAAAGGGCCACTCTAGACTACTTTCAAAAACATAAAAGCAACACCATGACTTCAGCTTAAAATAGCCTCAGGAATCATATATAGTGACAACTTAACATGAGGCTGCTAGAGATATTCTCTCTGATCTACCTTTGGGGTCTTCCCAGATAAGGGGCATTCTGACAGCCACAAACATATCAGGTTAGAAGAGACTGTGGGAGTCATTGTGGTTAAAGTGTTGAACCAGGACCTGGTTCAAATCCTCATTGAGCCAGTCACAGTCTCTCAGTCACTGATTTGTTGGGAAGATAAAATTCAGGAGGGAGAAAACATGCATGCTACCCTTAACCCATTGGAAGTAAGATGGGATATATGTGTAATGGTAAATATAATAAAAAGAGACGAAGAAACTTGGGCATGATGTCTGCAAGCTTTGTATCATGAGCTACTGCTATCACTTATTTGCAAGCTGCAGCTCTGGAATTCTTTTCTGCGCTTCAAAGCAATTCCTGAACAGATGAATTCAGGGGACAGCTGCCCTGGGCTAAATCAAATGAATAAATAAAAATACTTAACTAAATGTAGAAACGGTAGGAAGATCTTGACAGGGTTTTTTTTTTCCCTGAGCACTTGGGCTCAAAAGAAAATAAAACAACTGTGGCCGAGACGTTTCATTTTGAATCTGCTAAGACAGAGCCAGACAGAGGGTGATGACAGGTGGGTGTCTTGCCCGTGACACACACACACATACACCCAACGTAAATCCTGGCTACACCCCTAGACGAATTATGATAATGACACGAAGGGTGTTGTACACCTAATAAATAACGAAAGCACCTCGAGGGATAATGAAAGCTCACTTCTGAATGATTCTATGTAATTTTGCAACACAGCATCGCTGCTGACCATCACATAAAAAAAAAAGATGCAAGAGTTCTGTTTTGTCTTTTTATCCCCCCCAATCCTTTTGGGTGGGATTTGAATTTACCATTATTGAACTTACCATTCGATATTTATGGGATCACATCGGGGCTGGATTTCAGTGTGATGAGGCCCTAAGCAACTGAAGGTAATGGGGCCCTTTATATGCCCAGCTGTCCTTTGTCAACAACAAATTGTCGCTGTTTTTTTTAATGTTGAATATATGCTATATGGTAATTTATGGACCTCACAGGTATCTAAAGCCATTTTCACATAACAAATATGAACCTACAACACAAAACACTGTTGCTGTATGTAGGTTTTATTTTATTTGTTTTTTATCTTACATTTTGGAAATGTACATCCAGGTTTGTTTTTTATTTCTTTATTTTTGGGTCTCCAAGAGAGTGGGGCCCGAGGCTCTAGCTTGTTTAGCTTTTACGTAAATCCAACACAGCAGCACCTGTTGGTCGCCAGGAGGCGAGAAAGTGAGAGGAGGAGAAAACCTTCTCTCCCCCCCACCTCCATCTCCATCCTTTCCCCCGCAACGACCTTTCGACCCATATCGGAAACTCGACGAACAACCCGACGCGCCTTGCCCATCCATCACCTACGGGATTCACGCGTTCGGCACTGGCGTAACGGCGTTCACACGTTCACGCGTGTGTGACACGGAACTCTCGCCCCCTCTCCCCCTCCCTCCGCGCCCACGGCGTTACCTCTTCGCCTCCTCCTCCTCCTGCGCTCGTCCCTTCGGTTCCATTTCTGACACTCGCCATATTCCCTGCGGGGCCGGGCTCGTCTCGTGTGAAGGGCGGTGAGGCTCTCTCCCTCTCGGGTCAGGATGTGAGGGGATCCAGGAGCGCCGTGGCAGCAAGACCCTCCCTCAGCCCTTCGCTTCCAGCTTAGAGTCCGTCAGGTCGGTTGGCGGCGGCGACTCTTCTCTGACTGAATCCACCTCAGGCGGCTGTTTGCCGGCGTCCTCCTACCCGCCCGGCTCGCGCCCGCTCCTCATCTGCATATCACGCCCCGCCCACCGTATTTAAAAGTCACACACGCAAAAAGTGGGGGCAGTCGACGTTCTACACACATACCCCGAGCTCCGCCTCGTGTCGACTCCGCCCACTGTATTTGCATGACGAGCAGGACCGACCTATGGAAGCGCCCGCTTGTTATCTGCATATCACGCCCCGCCCATCGCGTATTTAAAACACACAAAAAGTGGGGGCAACCGACGTTCTATCTACTACATACGCACACCGAGCGCTGCCTCGTGTCGACTCCGCCCACTACATTTGCATGACGAGCAGGAGCGACCAATGGAAGCGCCCGCTCGTCCGCCTGCATTTCACGCCCCGCCCACCGTGCATTTAAAAAAAAAAAAAAAGAGGAAGCGCTTCGTCTGTCTCCTGCCGGCAACCGACGTTCTGTTTCTACACACACTCACACATCCCGGCTCCGCATACTGTATTTGCATGACGGGCAGGACCGACCTATAGAAACGGCCCCCGCGCTCGTTATCTGCAAATCATGCCCCGCCCACCGTGTCCTTTAAAAAAAGAAGAAGGGGAAGCGCGTCGTGGGTTTCCTGCCGGCATCCGAGTTCGACTACTCCGCCCATGTCGGCTCCGCCCACTTCATTTGCATGACGAGCAGGACCGGCCTGTAGAATTGCTCCGCCATTGCTTCCTATAGGCGCGCGGGGAAGCGCGGCGCAGTTTGCGCGGGTTGTGTATTCCTTTGGTGGCAGCCTCATAATGATCTTAATTTGCGTCAATGTAGGAGTGTGCCTGTTTGTGAAAACATATGCAAAATATATATGTTAAGATTACAGTGCAATTCTTAATGGTCTCCGTAATGCCATACAAGAGACCCAATATTTACAAGAGAGACCACCGAATATCTAAAATGCTAATTTCCAATTTAGAGAAAGACTGTGTGGTTTGAAATATTGCACTTGGGATTTTTAAATGTTAGCTGCCCTGGATTGATCCCCTCCTGCTTCTGCTCTTTATGTCCTTCAAAGTTCAAACTGATGCCAGAGCAGAACCTCTCGGGCTGTGTGGAATTCTCAGGCTTTAAAAATGGGATCTTCATTAAGGTTCCCTCCTCTGGGCCTTCCCTGCCTTGTTACAAGCTGCACCAGACTCTCACCAGCATTCAAAACGTCCCTTGCTCTGGGCGCATTTTGCAACAGAGAATTTCATTAGCAGGAGGAGTTTCTGAGATCTGGGTGCAGTACTGCTCCTAAGATTTCAGATTAAAACTGCAGAGTGGAAGGAAAGGAGGACCTTTTTCTGCCTCCCCACTTCCAGCTACTCTCTGAAGACTGGAGAAGAATATTAAGAATATTAGGGGGGTGAGCAGGGTAAGGACTACACCATGGGTAGGCAAACGAAGGCCCAGGGGCCGGATCCGGCTGAATCGCCTTCTAAATCCAGCCTGCAGACAGTCTGGGAATCAGCATGTTTTTACATGAGTAGAATGTGTGCTTTTATTTAAAATGCATCTCTGGGTGATTTGTGGGGCATACAAATTCATTCATTATTATTTTTTTCCAAAATATAGTCCAGCCCCCCACAAGGTCTGAGGGACAGTGGACCAGCCCCCTGCTGAAAAAGTTTGCTGACCCCTGGCCTAGACTGTGTGAAAAACGAACATAATATTTTAGCTGCAGTTCATTCATTTTCAGCTTTGTATTCTTGATATATATATATATATATATATATATACACAGTCATACTCCGGGTTGAATACACTTCGAGTTGAGCGCGTTCGAGTTGAGCTCCGCTGCAACCTGGAAGTAACGGAGCGAGTTACTTCCGGGTTTCGCCGCTTGCGCAGATGCTCAAAATGACATCACGCACATGCGCAGAAACGGCGAAAAGCGACGCGCGTGTGGACAGACGTGCTGTCGCTAGTTACGTTTGCTTCTAGATGCGAACGGGGCTCCAGAATGGATCCCATTCGTATCTAGAGGTACCATTGTATATAAAAAGTGCACCTAGACATTCCGTTGTTGCACCCATAACCTAGGTTTAAGTTGCCATTTAGCTCCTAGCTTTCATATCTCGGTTTCTATCACTCACATAATAAAGCTTGATCCCATTGGATCTGCAGCTATGAAAGAGATAGGTGTTGCGGTTGAAGTGATAAGTTCATAAGATTAAAAATAAGCAGAAGAGAAAAGGCAGCACAAATAAAATTCACCCTCATCCCTTGTGGGTAGCACAGCCTTTTCCTTTCCTTTCTTCTCTTCTCTTCTAGAGAATCATCTGCCACGGATGCTTTAGCTGAGATTCCTGCATCGCAGGGGTTGGACTAAATGACCCCAACTCCACAATTCTATGATTCAGGTCCAAGCTTTCATCAGCTACTTAACTCTATATTGTGCAAGGCTGATTTATCCCACGTTTTAAGCTCTTTTTACACACCCCACTGTTTCCTAATTCCCAACAGCTGAGGGAATCGTGTGTAAGATTCCCAGGCAACCTTCCCACTTCTCTTAAAAGGACCAGGCTTGCTTAACTTCAGAATGGCAATAGTTTACTTCGCAAACTTTCAGGCTGCAATCCAACACCTGTGTTGTTTCAGGTGAGGGATGGACTCAGTAAGGAATTATGGGAAAGCTTTCTCCTAATTCTCGCCCAGTTCTCCATTCACCCAGGTGTTGAAAATAAATAAAAAATATGAGCGGTGCAGTCTTAGACTTCTAAGAGCAGACTTCAGTATCCACGGCTAGCAAAATTCTCCTGAGAAAGACCTCACCACTCCTTAAAAAGGTAAAGGGACCCCTGACCATTAGGTCCAGTCATGGCCGACTCTGGGGTTGTGGTGCTCATCTCGCTTTATTGGCCGAGGGAGCTGGCGTACAGCTTCCGGGTCATGTGGCCAGCATGACTAAGCCGCTTCTGGCGAACCAGAGCAGTGCATGGAAACACCGTTTACCTTCCCGCCGGAGCGGTACCTATTTATCTACTTGCACTTCAAACTGCTAGGTTGGCAGGAGTCACCACTCCTTACTACAATGTAATTTCATGTTCAGTTTCTGTCAATCTCACATCTTCAATTTCAACTGCAGTTGTTAGGCAGATCCAGCCTTTGTTTGCATTGTTTTTCAGTCACACTCCTTAGTGATGTTTCCGGGAACCACACCCCAGATGATTGCAGCAGGCTCAAAGATGTGATGTATGCCCTACTTTTATTATGGGATATATTACCTGCGTGTTTCCATGCCTTCTAATTAGTTTCCAGCAGCTGCATAACTAATTTCAGACATGGGGTATTTTTTCCCCACCCCCTGCCCAATGTTTTGACATTACCACTCAGTACCGGATGTACGTTTAAGCTAAACAAGCTATAGTTTAGGGCCCCACACTCTTGGGCCCCCCCAAAAAATTAAAGGGGAAAAAACACCTGGATGTACATTGCCAAAATATGAGATAAAAAACAAATAAAAAAAACCTACATACAGCAACAGTGTTTTGTGTTGTGTAGGCTCCTATGATGTAAGTCATGGTGATGTAAGTAATGCTAGCCTGCTCCCTAACATATCCCTGGTTTGCTCATTTCTATATACAGTGGTACCTTGCTTCTCAAACTTAATCTGTTCTGGAAATGGTACCTCGGGTTAAATACTTAATTCGTTCCGGAGGTCCATACTTAACCTGAAACTGTTCTTAACCTGAAGCACCACTTTAGCTAATGGGGCCTCCTGCTGCTGCCGCGCCACCAAAGCACGATTTCTGTTCTCATCCTGAAGCAAAGTTCTTAACCTGAAGCACTATTTCTGGGTTAACGGAGTCTGTAACCTGAAGTGTATGTAACCTAAAGTGTATGTAACCCGAGGTACCACTGTACTTCTTCTTAATTTTATTTTACTATTAATATAATATATTCTTAATTGTATTTCAGTTCAACAATTACCGTATTTTTTTGCTCTATAAGACTCACTTTTTCCCTCCTAAAAAGTAAGGGGAAATGTGTGTGCATCTTATGGAGCGAATGCAGGTTGCGCAGCTATCCCAGAAGCCAGAACAGCAAGAGGGATTGCTGCTTTTGCTGCGCAGCGATCCCTCCTGCTGTTCTGGCTTCTGGGATTCAGAATTTTTTTTTTTTGTTTTCCTCCTCCAAAAACTAGGTGCGTCTTGTGGTCTGATGCGTCTTATAGAGCAAAAAATACGGTACTTTGATAAAATACGTATCTTGTTATGTGCAAATGGCTTTAGATACCTATGAGGTCCATAAATTACCATATAGCATGTATCCAACACAAAAAACAGTGACAATTTGTTGTTGACAAAGGATAGCTGGACATATAAAGGACCCCATTACCTTCAGTAGCTTAGGGCCTCATCAAACCTAAATCTGGCCCTGTTACCACTACTCAGAATCTGAGCTTGGCAGCTCCATCAACGACTACACATGAGGTAGAGATGCTAGGCATTTCATCAGGTTGGCAGATATCCATAGGCCTTTTTTGCACATAATGCTAAACCATGGTTTATTAAATCATAGTTCCATTGGTAGCCTGAGCCCTGTCCAAAGGCTTAACGATAGTTCATTTATTGCCACCAAACCACAACCTTAAGCCATGGTTTCTTGGTTGCTCACAGAACTTGGTTTAACTATTGCTTGGCATGATGTGTGACTCTTGTCGCTCTTTGTGAACCAATGGAATTTTGCGTCTGGGAGGGTTGCCATATTTCAAAATCTGGAAAGAAAAGTTGCTGAGCTTTTTTAATTTTTTGGGGAAATCAGCAAAAGCAACACTTCCGACATGGACTGCCATACGGCTGGATTTTCCCAGACCTTTTGCTTATTCCCACCCAGACACTGCTTGCGGGTGCAGTATTCCGTGTATGTCCAGGAAATTCCAGACATATGGCAACCCTAGAATCTCTCTGCCTTTGCTTTCCTCACACCCTTTTTTCTTTGCTGCCTTGGTTATTGAGCAAACCAAATTATGCCAGCGTTTAATGACTTGTAACATCATTGAATGGTTTTATTCTTTACGAACTAATTAAATTGGTCTTGGTCAAGTTTGCCTGTCCTTTGCAAAAGGAAGTTTCCCACATCTTCTTCAGAAGACTTGCCAGCTCTTTAATCCTTTTCACGAGTGAGTAAACCATCTTTGGAAATGTTGTTGGCTTGCCACACCTAGGCGTTTAATGTGTTTGTTTCTCCAGAGCTGATGAGCTTCCTGAAGTTTTTGCATCGCCTAGTGCAGGGCACCAGGTTTGCTTATGAGGACAGCTGCACCTCCATCATTTTTAAATATATATATACCGTATTTTTTGCTCTATAAGACTCACTTTTTCCCTCCTAAAAAGTAAGGGGAAATGTGTGTGCGTCTTATGGAGCGAATGCAGGCTGCACAGCTATCCCAGAAGCCAGAACAGCAAGAGGGATTGCTGCTTTCACTGCGCAGCGATCCCTCTTGCTGTTCTGGCTTCTGAGATTCAGATTATTTTTTTTCTTGTTTTCCTCCTCCAAAAACTAGGTGCGTCTTGTGGTCTGGTGCATCTTATAGAGCGAAAAATGCGGTATATATTAACAGCACAATCCCAAATCCAAATAAGCAAGCAAAGAAATGAGATTGATCCGTAGAGAATTCTGAGAACCCCCCACACAGTGAAGCAGTGTGAAATAAATATGAAGTGGTATTAGGAACAAAAAACTCAATTGTTCAAACCTGTAAACATGTTTAACAAAAAAAAAGTGAACAAAAATATTCCATTTAATTTAGTTTTCAGGTTTCAAGAGCAAAGGAAGAAGCTCTTATGTTCTGATTTGGTTAAAAAGGATACTACCCCTTTGATGGGACGCGGGTGGCGCTGTGGGTTAAACCACAGAGCCTAGGGCTTGCCAATCAGAAGGTTTGCGGTTTGCTGTTTGAATCCCCGCCATGGGGTGAGCTCCCGTTGCTCAGTCCCAGCTCCTGCCAACCTAGCAATTCGAAAGCACGTCAAAGTGCAATTAGATAAATAGGTACCGCTGTGACAGGAAGGTAAACGGCGTTTCTGTGCGCAGCTCTGGTTCGCCAGAAGCGGCTTAGTCATGCGGGCCACATGACCCGGAAGCTGTACGCCGGCTCCCTTGGCCAATAAAGCGAGATGAGCGCTGCAACCTCAGAGTCGTCCACGACTGGACCTAATGGTCAGGGGTCCCTTTACCTTTTTACCCCTTTCATGCACAGAATGAAACAACCGTTTCCTCAAAGTGCGATTCATGGATTAATGGATGCTTGTGTTTTCCAATTATTATTTATAAAATATTTCTATGGCTCTCATAGCCCTAGGGAAATCAGGACGGCTTAAATGGATATAAAACAGAAAACGAATTAGAATGAAACAAACAATGACAAGCTCCCCACCTCCTGGAAAAAAATATCCAGCCTCCCCTAGTTCAAAGCCGTAAATGTGTGCGCTGGAATCTGGGTGCGCCTTTACGCTTACACTAAAACACATTTCTAATTTCCTTACGGCAGGAATGCGATCTCGGCGAGCTGGCTGCCTTAGCAATTCACTGCAAAAGCAAGGGAGAGTCGTGCAAAAGCAGACAACATCCGTGCGTGCATTTTTTTTATTTTTGGGAGGCGCTGGAAGAATCAGAAACTACAAATCCCACAAGCCACCGCGCTCTTGCTTTACGACTTTGTTTATTTTTTTAATTCCCCGGGCCTTTCTCTCTCTCTCTCCACCCCCTGCTTCCTGCTGCAAAGATGGCTGGATGCAGCAGCAGCAGCAGCAGCAACGGATCCGCTTCGCGGAGGAGCGACATCCCCGAGTACGAGACGCCGGAGCTGAACACGCGTCTTTTGCACGTGGGAACCTTCGGGGATCTCTGGAAGGAGCGGCTGCGCGAGGCGGAGCTCTCCCTGCAGCCCGAGGCGCCCGCAGACGAGGACGATGCCGCGCTGGTGCAAGAGCTGGGCTGCACGCCGGAGGTCGCGGCCGAGCTGAGGGCCGTGTGCAGGTGGGACGGCCGGGTCCGGGGCTCTGGCCCCCGAACAGCTGGGCTGCAAAGTTCCTCGGCCCGTCTTTCACCCCGCATGGAGATGGCAGGACTCTAGGGCGCGCACCAGTGCCGGATTTACGTATAAGCTAAGCAAGCTATAGCTAAGGGCCCCACTCTCTTGGGGGCCCCCCAAAAAAATTCAAGGGGGGAAAAACTGGATGTACACTTCCAAAATATAAGATAAAAAGCAAATAAAATAAAACCTACATAACGGCAAGAGTGTTTTGTGTTGTGTAGGCTCCTATGATATAAGTCATGGGCCCCACCTGCTAGCCTGCTCCCTAAAATATCCCTGGTTTGCTCATTTCTGTATAGAGGGTACCTACATTATGCATGTGCAGATGGCTTTAGATACCTGTTCGGTCCATAAATGACCATATAGTATATATTCAACACAAAAAAACTGACCATTTGTTGTTGACAAAGGACAGCTGGACATATAAAGGGCCCCATTACCTTCAGGAGCTGAGGGCCTCATCAAACCTCAATCCGGCTCTGGTGCGCACAGCCTTCCCAAACCCCACTGAACCCCCTTGCAGAAAGAAGTCTCGCTAGCGTTCCAAAACAGGATTGCAACTAGGGTGGCCACCTTTGTTCTGGCAAAATGCAGGGCAGTTGCCCCCCCCCCCCCCGTGACATCAAAGCAATCCGTTGCAATCTATTGCAGCCTAACAGGATGGCCCCTTTGAAATCTTTAAAATTTTATTTATGGTTTTCACTGTTACAGGTACTTTACAGTCATAAAAACAATACATTAAACATTGCCTTCCTCTCCCCCCCCCCCCAACTATCCATTGCTGCTGCATATTCTAGTCCTTCCATAACCTCTCTCTTGTTTTATCTCGGCAGGATTTATGCTGCTGAATTTACTCTCACCCTGCTAACATTTTACGGTGATTCTTCATATATTCTACAAACATTTCCCAGTCCCCCTTCGATACCCTTTGTGGCCCCTCTGGAAATTGTCTCTCTTTTACACACACACACAAATGTGCAACTTTGCCTGTGCTTGACAACCCAGAGCTTAAACACATGGCCTTGCACGCACCTTTTCTGACACATGCATTTGGAGACGATCCCTAACTTGGCACACACAAACACACACACACACACACACACACACACAGAGAGAGAGAGAGAGAGAGAGAGAACCTGAAATACAGGACAAAACTGTACCAATGCTACAGTACTTAGCATTTTGCACTGAAATACGGGATAATCCTGTATTATACAGGACAGGTGGCAACCCTAATTGCAAGCTTAAAGCCAGAATCATGGCTCAGACCCACGGAGGCAGACAATGCAAAAGGCTAGAGAGGCTGCAGGTAGGCTGAATGTCCGGTTGCCATGGAGCTGTCCAAATGAATGGCGGCCTGGTGGCCTTGGCTGTTGTTGTGACTAGGCAGTGGGTGATCTCCCCTTATCCTTAGCAACAAGTGCTTCTGCTCTCTGTCTTTCTTTTACTGTGGGTTTTATTTCATTGTTCTTGTTTAGTCATGTCCGATTCTTAGTGACCCCATGGACCAGAGCACACCAGGCACTTCGGTCCTCCACTGCCTCCCGCAGTTTGGTCAAACTCATGTTAGTAGCTTCGAGAACACTGTCCAGCCATCTTGTCCTCTGTTGTCCCCTTCTCCTTGTGCTCTCTATCTTTCCCAACATCAGGGTCTTTTGCAGGGAGTCTTCTCTTCTCATGAGGTGGCCAAAGTATTGGAGCCTCAGCTTCAGGATCTGTCCTTCCAGTGAGCACTCAGGGCAGATTTCCTTCAGAATGGATAGGTTTGATCTTCTTGCAGTCCATGGGACTCTCAAGAGTCTCCTCCAGCACCATAATTCAAAAGCATCAATTCTTTGGCGATCAGCCTTCTTTATGGTCCAGCTCTCACTTCCATACATCACTACTGGGAAAACCATAGCTTTAACTATACGGACCTTTGTTGGCAAGGTGATGTCTCTGCTTTTTAAGATGCTGTCTAGGTTTGTCATTGCTTTTCTCCCTTTAAATAGGGACCCTTTAAAATCTCAACACAGCTTCTTGTTGGCCTTCAAGGAGAACAGTCCTGTTCCCCGCAACTGAATTTGAACGGAGAGGAAGTTGGAGGGAGCAGTCAGCTGCCTGTTACAGCAACCCGGGCAGGGAAGGGGTGATTTGGGGCGGGAAATCTAAAGCTGCTGGATCCATACCTCTGGCCCTTGCAACAAGCGCTGGACTTGCTGCATTACAAAGTTATTGGCGCCTACTCTCTACCCAGGCCTTTTGAAGTTTATCCACCCCACCCCCCGCCAAAAGAAGAGAGATTATTTTCACACATAATACCTGAGTTTGGGTTGGATTGGCATCATTGGGCCCATAGTCCAGTGGGCAGCTCCTACTGCTCCTTGGGGGTTACCAGGCCCTGTTTCTCTTATGTCCCTACAACCTTTACTTTCCCCCTTGAGTAAACAAGCAGTGGTGGAGCCACATGGACCTCGCTGCAAGGACGGGAGGGCCAGGCGACACAGTGGTGCGCCTGGCTTTAAGTTTCTCTGCCTACTCTCTGCTCCCAGGTTTGGGGCTGGTTTGCAAGGAGATGCTCACTTGGTTAGATGCTGGCCAGCGAGGGGACTGACCGCTGCCCAGTCCACGGGGGGAGCACAACACGTGCCCCGCCCTGGGGCACCAGCAACCCATGCTACGCTAGCAAGGAGAAAGCACAGTGGGAGCCTTCTGGTAGCTCGTGCTCTCCTCGTGAGAAGCAGATGCACATTGGGTCCAGAAGGAGAAGCGAGTGAATGGGCAGTGGCCAAAGGGAAGAGGGCATCTGGACCGAAGGGCTCCCCAGTCTAGACACGGTGCTGGTTGCAAGCTTTCATTCCCACTGGTGCAAAATCATAGCTGCTTCACCAATCCAGCATTTGTTTCCAGTCTCGAAGGAGATTCTAATAAAGGGTTACTCCAATATGAATGTCCTCTCCAGCGAATGAAACAAATTGTTATATTATTTCAGCAGATCCGTCATGGATTGCACGCTTATGCAAGAAGGACATCTTACAAGAACACCACTTTTCTTAGAAAAAGCTCTTCGTTGCTTCTCTCGGTCCAATCATAACGTACTTTACCCTCACCCCTAGACCAGTCTTCTCTTGTTTCTAGGAATGCATCACAAAACGGTGCTAAACTTTAGGGTTTTGATGTCTGCCTATGCTTTTTCATTCATGGAAGATGGTCAGCATCTTACTGGCATGTGGGGCCCACCAGGGGGTGTGAGTATGTCCCCCGTCTTTCCAAACATCCAGATTATGCCGAGGGGCATGACACTGCAAGAACAATTCCCCTCTTTGGAATGGCAAGCACTGTAATAACCAAGCGGGAACAATGTACTAGCCAAGCACCTTCACTGACCTGGCTTCCTCCAGAACGTGCTTGCTGGGGCTCATTGGAATTGTAGTCTAGTTGGCTCCTGTAGTGTATATACCATGGATAGGCAAACCAAGGCCTGGGGGCCAGATCTGGCCCAGTCGCCTTCTAAATCCGGCCCATGGACGGTCCAGGAATCAGTGTGTTTTTACATGAGCAGAATGTGTGCTTTTATTTAAAATGCATCTCTGGGTTATTTGTGGGGTCTGCCTGGTGTTTTTACATGAGCAGAATGTGTCCTTTTATTTAAATTGCATCTCTGAGTTATTTGTGGGGCCTGCCTGGTGTTTTTACATGAGTAGAATGTGTGCTTTTATTTAAAATGCATCTCTGGGTTATTTGTGGGGCATAGGAATTCGTTCATTTTCCCCCCTTCAAAATATAGCCCGGTCCCCCACAAGGTCTGAGGGACGGTGGACTGGCCCCCTGCTGAAAAAGTTTGCTGACCCCTGGTCTATACAGAGGGTGGATCTACACACAGGGGGGAACACCACACACTATAAATAAGTCAGAAATTAAATCATTATAACAAAGGGGGGGGGGAACAGTATGGAAAACTGCATATATATTTTTTTTTACTCTCCACCGCCACCTGATGTTTCATATTTATAACGGATTCAAAACACTGTTTTTTGACCACTGTAGCTAAGTCCTGAGTCTATTTCTCAACTGTGCTATTTCAGATTGTTATTGCAACTCATTATTGACTGCTCCTTGGGGGGGGGGGGAATCAAACAGACTCAACTCTGCATGTTGAAAGCTAGCCTTTCAGAGTTGAGTTAAGTAAAAATAATTTCCCCTTGCATGCTAATTTTCTATCTTCAATTATCTTAAAGGTAAAAGTAAAGGGACCCTTAA
The DNA here is from genome assembly GCF_964106645.2 of Podarcis pityusensis. Classification (NCBI taxonomy): domain Eukaryota; kingdom Metazoa; phylum Chordata; class Lepidosauria; order Squamata; family Lacertidae; genus Podarcis; species Podarcis pityusensis. The sequence goes on along the minus strand of NC_138042.1, from coordinate 16,702,658 downwards.
TCGTTAAGTCCAGTTGTGGACGACTGGGGTTGCGGCGCTCAGCTCGCTTTACTGGCCGAGGGAGCCGGCGTTTGTCCGCAGACAGCTTCTGGGTCATCTGGCCAGCATGACTAAGTCACTTCTGGCGAACCAGAGCAGCGCATGGAAACACTGTTTACCTTCCCGCCAGAGCGGTTCCTATTTATATACAGTGGTACCTCGGGTTAAGTACTTAATTCATTCCGGAGGTCTGTTCTTAACCTGAAACTGTTCTTAACCTGAAGCACCACTTTAGCTAATGGGGGGCCTCCTGCTGCCGCCACGCTGCCGGAGCCCGATTTCTTTTCTTATCCTGAAGCAAAATTCTTAACCTGAAGCCCTATTTCTGGTTTAGCGGAGTGTGAAGCATATGTAACCTGAAGCGTATGTAACCCGAGGTACCACTGTACTTGCACTTTGACGTGCTTTCAAACTGCTAGGTTGGCAGGAGCAGGGACCGAGCAATGGGAGCTCACCCCGTCGTGGGGATTCAAACCGCTGACCTTCTGATCAGCAAGCCCTAGGCTCTGTGATTTAGACCACAGCGCCACCCGCATTATCTTACTATTATGTTAAAAACCTCCTTGTTGGCTCTTAGTGATAACTACGCTGTAGTTCTGCTTGTAGCCCGAATAAAATGTCTGTTTGCAAGATACAAAGTCTGCAGTAGAGAGAAGAATCGAACACCTGGACCTGAAAACATTTTGTTTGCAGTTGTCTTTGTTTACTCCCATCCTAGCCCACAAATAGTTATTTCTTGAAGACTAGCTCTTCCTGTGTTTTTTACATGATGATTTTTTATATGGAAATAGACCTGGGATTTTTATTTTTCTGTTTCTCTTCTAGAATTGATGCACTAAAGAGTTCTGGGAAAGAAGACACAGAAGTTATACCCAAAGACACCAGCTTAATAACTCTTAGGTAATACTGAATTTTATTACAGTCACAATCCTGAAAAATTCTGGTAACTATACTAATGCTGCGAACAAATTTTGTTTAGGGCGTTCTTTTAGCAAATGTCTGGAGAAGATGCCATGGCGGCTTTTAACTTTGTGTGTAAACAGGAATGTTTTAAAATTTGTAGGAAAAAAAGGATACATTTCTGTGCGTCTTTAGAATCCCTTTTCTCAAATCCCCTATTTTCCCCTTCTACCGTGTAATGATTATTATTTCTTTACTACATCGTTCCATCTGTCGCTCCCCTTTTTCTCGTCCCCCCCCCCCGATCCTCTGCACCCCACGGAAACTCCTTTTTCTCTTTTCTACCGTCTAGATGTTGCTGAATTACCAAGTCCCATCAGCCCCAGCAAACATGGCCAATGGCAATGGATGGTGGGAATGGCAGCTCAACAATATTGGGGAGACCAAAGTATCCCCACACCTTCTAAAAGTAGAACGCCCTCTTTTTTTCCCTCTCTCTCTCTTTCCTTTTCCTCGTCCACACCTCCTTTTGCACTGCCTGTTGCCCTTGTTCACCCTGTTTTTCTTCTCCCTTCCCATTCCTTGGTAGCTCTCCTTTCTCAGTTTGTCCTCCCTAGATTCCTCCCTTGGCACTTTTGCACAAGGCTAGTGCTCTCCAAAGAAAACACGTGCTGGATGTTGCACAGCTCTGAGTTGATTAGGGTTGCCATACGTCCAGGAAATGTTATTATTAATAATAATTTATTATTCGTACCCTGCCCATCTGGCTGGGTTTTCCCAGCCACTCTGGGAGGCTCCCAATACGATAAAACATCAAACATTAAAAACTTCCCTGTACAGGGCTGCCTTCAGATGTCTTCTAAAAGTCGGATAGTTGTTTATTTCCTTGACATCTGGTGGGAGAGTGTTCCACAGGCAGGTGCCACTACTGAGAAGGCCCTCTGCCTGGTTCCATGTATCCTCACTTCTCTCAGTGAAGGAACCACCTCAGAGCTGGACCTCACTGTCCAGGCTTGACGATGAGGGTGGAAAATTCTCTTTCAGGAATATTGGACTGAGGCCATTTAGGGCTTTCAAGGTCAGCACCAACACTTTGAATTGTGCTAGGAAACGTACTGGGAGCCAATGGAAGTCTTTCAGGACCAGTGTTATGTGATCTCGGCAGCTGCTCCCAGTCACCAATCTAGCTGCCGCATTCCTGCATGTTCTGTTTTTTTTGGGGGGGGGGGGCCACAGGCCCATCTGGGGTGATTTTTACATTTTAAAGGGAATGTCCGGGATTTTGGGGAAGAAGGTATTTATTTATTTATTTATTGGTTGGTTGGTTGGGCTCGGGCAGTTCTGCATGCCGTGGCTGCTGCCAGCCCGAGCCAGGGAAAGAGGCGTGCCCTGGCTCGGGCTGGCAGCGGCTCGGGCTGTCCTCTTTTTTGCTCTTCAAGATATGTCAGCCCTGGAGTTGATGGAGAGGAGGAGTGATGGAGGCATTTCCTAATCCACGCTTAAATAAGCCTTTCGTGTCCTCATAAAGAGTTTGGAATGCGTTGAAACACAGTCCTTGGAGTTCAATTCAATTTATTATATCTGTATGCTGCTTTTCATTCGCGTGAATTGCAAAGCCACGGAAACAGACAATTAACAAAAACATAATAGGACATCGAAAACACGGCATAAATCCTGTGGAATAATTAACAAATCGTCAGTAAAACAGTAACAAACCGTCTGTAGAACAATTACAAATTGTCAGCAAAATAACAACGGCCTATAAAACACTATTAATGAAACAGATTTTAAAAATTTAGCTAAACGGTTAACAGCATTTTATAGGATTCACAAAATACTGCAGTTGCTCTGAGGTTCAGCTCCAAGTAAATGCACTTTGAAAAGTGTTGTTAGCCAATTTCCCCTCTATAAAATACAGGAGGCAGCAATTTTGCATGGAGGTCCCATTCCTGTCCCCCACATGTGCTACCGGAGCTTTCGTAAGCCCGTTCTGCCCTCTTCTGGGTCCAAAGTGATCCCTGCGTTGGCAGTCATGCATCAACTGGACACACGGAAAATGATTGCCGCGTGTATATCAGTAGCGTTATGATAAAATTGACTTGAATACCTCTCTTTTAGGTCCATCTATTTAGAAGCAAATCCAATCAATTTGGGATCCTCTTGCAAAGTTCACATCCTGCCCCGTCCCTTTGGGTCTCATCTTAAAAATGGGAAGTTTTGAGTACTGTGCATTTCAGGAAGTGAAAACGTGAAGTTGAGTACATCACGTAACATCAAGATAAACTAGGCCATTCAGGTTACGGAACCCTGTGCTGCCCATTTGAAAAGCACAGCAATAAAATTTGAAAAGCACAGCAATAAAATTTGGAGAAAATTGCCCTTTTATGGTAATTACATCAATCTGTAGTTATGGCTGTGGGTGCCTTTGAAGTTCAGGAACTGCAGTTAGTCCAAAAGGCAGCTGTCTGATACATTAGCATCATATCAGAACTGTGACTGCTTGTCACCACATGTGCTTGCTCATGCTCTGCTTTCCCCCAATATGGAGCCCTCATGCTTTGGGCTGCAACTTCCATTATTCCTGACAATTGGCCTGGAAGTTGTGGTCCAAGACAGTTGGAGGCTAGTCTCCTCAGATGTCCTCAGCATGGATGTCAAAGTCACCCAGGACCTGAGTTCTTCCAACATCTCACGGGAGACAACTTTGTTCAGATAGTGAAGAAGAGAGGTTGTCTAGTGAGAGAGAACGGACTTCTATGAATTGCAGCGACATCTCCTTGCCCCCCCTAAATCCTTTAGTCTGGGCTGATGTTGAGGCGAGTAACCAGGCGCACAGAGCTTTCATAGAATCATAGAATCATAGAGTTGGAAGAGACCACAAGGGCCATCGAGTTCAACCCCCTGCCAAGCAGGAAACACCATCAGAGCACTCCTGACATATGGTTGTCAAGCCTCTGCTTAAAGACCTCCAAAAAAGGAGACTCCACCATACTCCTTGGCAGCAAATTCCACTGTCGAACAGCTCTTACTGTCAGGAAGTTCTTCCTAATGTTTAGGTGGAATCTTCTTTCTTGTAGTTTGGATCCATTGCTCCGTGTCCGCTTCTCTGGAGCAGCAGAAAACAACCTTTCTCCCTCCTCTATGTGACATCCTTTTATATATTTGAACATGGCTATCATACCACCCCTTAACCTCCTCTTCTCCAGGCTAAACATGCCCAGCTCCCTTAGCCGTTCCTCATAAGGCATCGCTTCCAGGCCTTTGACCATTTTGGTTGCCCTCCTCTTGACACGTTCAGTTTGTCAGTGTCCTTCTTGAACTGTGGTGCCCAGAACTGGACACAGTACTCCAGGTGAGGTCTGACCAGAGCAGAATACAATGGCACTATTACTTCCCTTGATCTAGATGCTATACTCCTATTGATGCAGCCCAGAATTGCATTGGCTTTTTTAGCTGCCGCGTCACACTGTTGGCTCATGTCAAGTTTGTGGTCAACCAAGACTCCTAGATCCTTTTCACATGTACTGCTCTCAAGCCAGGTGTCCCCCATCTTGTATTTGTGCCTCTCATTTTTTTTGCCCAAGTACAATACTTTACATTTCTCCCTGTTAAAATTCATCTTGTTTGTTTTTGCCCAGTTCTCTAATCTGTCAAGGTCGTTTTGAAGTGTGATCCTGTCCTCTGGGGTGTTAGCCACCCCTCCCAGTTTGGTGTCATCTGCAAATTTGATCAGGATGCCCTTGAGTCCATCATCCAAGTCGTTGATAAAGATGTTGAATAAGACCGGGCCCAAGACAGAACCCTGTGGCACCCCACTAGTCACTCTTCTCCAGGATGAAGAGGAACCATTGATGAGCACCCTTTGGGTTCGGTCAGTCAGCCAGTTACAAATCCACTGAGTGGTAGCATAGTCAAGACCGCATTTTACGCATTTTACCATTTTACATTCATATTCTCGGGAGTTCCTTTTTTTTTATATATATAATATTTATTGGAGTTTACAATAAAAATAAATGTAACAGGCAATATAACAGATATCTTAACATAGTTTCACATTTTCTTTGGACTTCCTCACATCTCCCGCTCCCACTTTCATCGTTATAACTTTTTACCAGCAATTTGTTATCTTATTTGCATTCTTATATCCCTTCTATATATTCATAATCTTATAGTTCTCAAAAAGAGTTATATTTTCTCAATCTCACTTATTTTCTTAAATCATCTAAGTTAGTGGTGCTCAATTATTTATGATCTAGCATCCTGCTTAGCATTCGCTCAAGTTACAATGTTTTTGTAAATAGTTCTTAAATTTCTTCCAATCCTCCTCGATCTTCTCTTCTCCCAGGTCACGAATTCTGCCAGTCATCTCAGCTAGTTCCATGTAGTCTATCAGTTGCATCTGCCATTCTTCCAGTGTGGGTAGATCTTGATCTTTCCAGTGCTTTGCAAGTAGTATCCTTGCTGCTGTTGTTGCATACATAAAAAATGTCCGGTCCTTCTTTACCACCCCTTGGCCGACAATACCCAAAAGAAAGGCCTCTGGTTTCTTTGTGAAGGTATACTTAAATACCTTTTTCAGTTCATTATAAATCATTTCCCAGAACGCCTTCACTTTAGGGCAGGTCCACCAGAGGTGGAAGAATGTTCCTTCACTCTCTTTACATTTCCAACACTTATTATCAGGCAGGTGGTAAATTTTTGCAAGTTTGACTGGGGTCATATACCATCTATATATCATTTTCATGACATTTTCTTTCAAAGCATTGCATGCAGTAAAGTTCAATCCAGTACTCCACAACCTTTCCCAGTCCTCAAACATAATATTATACCCAATGTCCTGTGCCCACCTTATCATAGCCGATTTGACCATTTCATCTTGTGTATTCCATTTTAACAGCAAGTTATACATCCTTGAAAGTACCTTAGTCTTTGGTTCTAACAATTCCATATTCTCGGGAGTTCCTGTTCCTGTTTAGAATGCTTCATTAACTTTGCTAAGGAAGTACACAACAACAGATAACTTAGATATGCTGGCCATCCACTCTGAACCAGTTTAATGACATATCTGGGCAGGGATCTGCAGCGCCTAGTTAGCTGTACTCAAGGAGTTGTGGGTGCTTATAGAAGACTTCCTGGTTATTTGTTTTTTATTGCTTTCAGAGAATGCTTTGAAATGCCAGCCAGCAATTTGCAGGCTCCTGTTTGGGACAGAGGATGTCAAAGCCTCGCTTGGGGGCGCTGAGTGTTTTGTCTCAGTTCCTAACTGTTGAGAAACACTCAACTTTATTTAATGGCCAAATGTGACTTCCTCTGCCAAGTGGGATTAACTACAGTTGTCCCATAAGTGGCGTACGAGAAAGGCAATACAGAAAAAGGCAAAAAAAAAACAAAAAACGTTAAACTCAGATTTCAATTAAAAATGCCTGCTGGAATATATAAAAAGGTATTCAGTGGGCGCCAGAAGTTTCTGTCGTCTGCTGCCAGGATGATACAACTCCAATATGTCATTCCCTGTCTCCCTTTTCTTCCCTTGTTCCATAGGATTAGACAGAAAGCTCTAACCAGGAGAAAAGAGACGGTCACTGTCGATCGGGCATGCAGACAGGAAACGTTTATTTACGAGATGGTAAGGCTTCTCTCACCTCGCTGTCACCCAGCCGACACACTCAAGCCGACCGGACAAACTCATGTAGAATAATGGTGACATATCATAAGCGAAGGTCTCTTTTCAGGCTGTGTGCATGTGGAGAATACTTGCTACACCTGTGGGGCTGCATGGATTGTAGAGCTGTTTAGGGAAGTTTTTAAATGTTTGATGCTGTACAGTGGTACCTCGGCTTAAGTACTTAATTTGTTCCGGAGCTCTGTTCTTAACCTGAAACTGTTCTTAACCTGAAGCACCACTTTAGCTAATGGGGCCTCCCGCTGCCGCTGCGCCGCCGGAGCACGATTTCTGTTCTCAGCCTGAAGCAAAGTTCTTAACCCGAGGTACTATTTCTGGGTTAGTGGAGTCTGTAACCTGAAGCGTATGTAACCTGAGGTACCACTGTATTGTGTTTTTAATACAGTGGTACCTTGGGTTACATACGCTTCAGGTTACAGACTCAGATAACCCAGAAATAGTACCTCACGTTAAGAACTTTGCTTCAGGATGAGAACAGAAATCGCATGAAGACAGCGCGGCAGCAGCGGGAGGCCCCATTAGCTAAAGTGATGCTTCAGGTTTCAGTTTCTGGTTAAGAACGGACCTCCAGAACAAATTAAGTACATAACCAGAGGTACCACTGTATTCGGTTGGAGGCTGCCCAGAGTGGCTGGGGAAACCCAGTCAGATGGGTGGGGTATAAATAACAACAACAACAACAACTATTATTATTATTATTATTATTATTATTATTATTATTTTATGCGCTGAAAATGGAGCTCAAGGCCAGTGGTTGCAGAGTTTGGTCCTAACAGAGGTCATTCCACCTACAAAGGGGTTGCTAACCAGGTTTTTTCTTTTCTCTTACCATGTCTTTGGTAGAACTGACACAAAAAACAAAGCCTGCCCTCCCTTATTTTTTGCATTTTTTTTATTTGACTTAGCCAAGAATGAAATTTCTGCTATGGACTTTGGATAATGAGGAAAGCATGGATTGCCACTCCCTATGCCTCATCTGTCCAGGTTGATTGCCACGTCAGATTAGAGATATTCCCAGTATCACTTGAGTTCTGCCACTCCTGTTAACAAATTTCCCCATTCTCTCATGAGCTGAGCCTTCTGTAATTTGAAGATGATGGGAATGTACTCTTCTTGATATTGCTTCATTCCGCCTTTTTTAGGGCGATGGTGTTGTAACAATTTGTGCAGATTTGTGGGTGAAGTAATAGGTTTGGTTTTCAATATATACTGTTTGGAAAGAAGGGAGTTGATAGTATTGTACTGGTTACTAGCAAAGAAACCATTGCAAGTGCTTTTTTTTTTAAAAAAAAGCAGAGAGTTTGATCATTTATAGACAAAGAATTTCCAAATCCGTATACTAATACTAAAATACCGTATTTTTCGCTCCATAGGGCGCACCGGACCATAGGGCACACCTAGTTTTTTTGGGGGGGGGGGATAAAGAAAAAAAAATTCCCCCCTCCCCAACCCCAAAGAGCAAAGAAGCCAAGACAGCGAGCGGGATCCATCCTGCTCGCTGTCTTGGCTTCCTCTTTAGCCACGCGCAACCTCTCCAGCCAGGCTGCTATCTGCAAGCCTTCGGAGCGCGGCGTGAGTTCCCGCTGCGCTCTGAAGGCTTGCGGATAGCTCCCTGAAGCCTGGAGAGCGAGAGGGGTCGGTGTGCACTGACCCCTCTCACTCTCCAGGCTTCAGCGAAAGCGTGCATTCGCTCCATAGGACGCACACACATTTCCCCTTCATTTTTGGAGGGGAAAAAGTGCGTCCTATAGAGCGAAAAATACAGTAAAACAGTCAATATAATGTGGCAAACTGGCAAATGCAATAAACTGGAGTGCTTTGGACTTAGTGTGGTCTAGACCATCAACTTAACAGGTACAACAGCTTTAGTGGAAAATCCCGCCCAGTGCTGTTTTTGCCAATAATGCCTTTAAAATGGCAAAATGCTTACAATGTTTAAAACCTGCAAAACTCCTGATAAGGCATTTATACTTATGCCTTTTATTGTTTACTGAGATCCACAACTCTTTGCGTCAGAATTATTTCACTGGCATGTGTGCCTGCTAGCGTTCAGGTTAGTCAAGATTAGTAGAAATATCGCTAGCCTGCCCTGCACCCCGATGCAGTTTAGTAGACACGACGGCTGCAGTCTTCAACACACTTGCCTTGGAGAAAGCCCCATTTAAGCCAGTGGGGCTTGCTTTTTATTAGACCTGCATACGGTTGTACTGCCATTAGTGTCATTGGCAAACAGGGCACTCAACAAGTCACAATGGAAAGAGGGAGGTTTTTCTCACCCTCTCATTCTAGAGTACTTGTTCTCTCTAGGGATGCTGTGGTCTAAACGACTGAACCTCTTGGGCTTGCATTTAAATCATCTTATCAAGTGCAGGGTCGACGCCTCAGTAGCATGTCTGCTAGCCTGACATTGTTTGTACATTGTTCATTTCCTTGCTGGTAAATTCACTATGTGGCCTAAACCACTGAGCCTCTTGGACTTGCTGATGGGAAGGTTGGCGGTTCGAATCCCTGTGACGGAGTGAGCTTCCATTGCTCTGTCCCAGCTTCTGTCAACCTAGAAGTTCGAAAGCATGCCAGTGCAAGTAGATAAATAGGTACCGCTGTGGTGGGCAGGTAAACGGCATTTCCGTGTGCTCTGGTTTCTGTCACGGTGTCCAGTTGCGTCAGAAGCGGTTTAGTCCTGCTGGCCACATGACCCATAAAGCTGTCTGTGGACAAACGCCAGCTCCCTTGGCCTGAAAGCAAGATGAGCGCCGCAACCCCAGAGTCGCCTTTGACTGCACTTAATTGTCCAGGGGTTCTTTACCTTTTTTTTACCTTTGTGTGTTCTCTCTCTCTCCATTGTTGAGTGCACTTTTGGCTAACGCCACTAACGATGCAATCCTTTGCATGATTTAAGGAACAACTTCTTCACATAGAACATTTGAACCTTGTCTTGGCTGCCACAAAGTGTGGCAATGGTCACCAACTGAGACAGATTTCAAAGGCGCTTTGATAAATTCATGGTAGATAAGGCTCAAAATAAATAAACAAATTAAAAAATTGTCCAGTAGCACCTTAGAGACCAACTAAGTTTGTTTTGGGTATAAGCTTTCGTGTGCATGCACACTTCTTCAGATACCTTGCATGCACACTTCTTCGAAAGCTTATACCCAGAACAAACTTAGTTGGTCTCTAAGGTGCTACTGGACAATTTTTTAATTTGTTTATTTACTTCAACTGTGTCAGACCAACACAGCTGCCTACCTGAATCTGGTAGGATAAGGCTGTAATTCACTACCAGCCATGATGGCTGTTTATACTTCCAGGGTCGGAGGCCGTTGCTGTGGAATAACTATTGCCTTTGTGTCTTGCTTGTGGGCTTCCCATAGACATCTGGTTGGCCACGATGGGACATGGGATACTGGACCAGATAGTCCTTCAGTTTGCTCCAACAGGGGTGTTCATTCATTGGCCATGGCTTAGGAACATCCTTCTGGTAATCCCTTTGTGGTCTGAACGTCTCCTAATCCTGATGCTTTGACTCCACCTCTCTTTATCGATAGCTGTAAGTAAAATTCAGGGGGACTCTGCCGAAACAAGATGGGCCAGTTCTAAAGCTAGCGAGGTAAACGGGGTTGTATCCCAATTAGGTTATATTCAGAATAGACCTACTGAAATCAATGAAGCAAAGATAGTTATGCCTGTTGACTTCAATGAGTCTATGTCAAACATGACTAGCATTGTGCCCAGTGATTATAAACTTCAGTTGCTTTGAGAGCTTTCAGCAAGCTTTAGAATAATATTCTAACATCTTGCCTTGCCAGGAGTCCCAAGCAATTGGAAAGAGGCCAAAGGATCCAGAAAACTTAGTCAGGGAGGGACAGCTGCTTTTAACCCTGAATATTTTCTACCCTGTTATATTACAGAAGGTTGGTGGCTTCTTTTACTTATTTTCATGTCCTTGTTGGGTGGCTTGACATCATTCACTAGTGAAGTCAAACTCCCCTTGGAACACTTTCTGCAAGAAAGTGGAGCTGCTTTGGTTAGAAGGAAGATTTTACCTGGTTTCCTTAAAGTAAAAGTATATGTCAAATAAGTTAGTTTGGAAGAGATAAGCTGGACGTATTTAGCCAGTAAAAGCCCAGTCTAAAGCCTAAGGCAGGCATCCCCAACCTGTGGCCCTCCAGATGTTTCGGCCTACAACTCCCATGATCCCTAGCTAACAGGACCTGTGGTCAGGGATAATGGGAATTGTAGTCCAAAACATCTGAAGGGCCAAAGATTGGGGATGCCTGGCCTAAGGTTTGGCTAAGTGCCTTGCTGCACGAGTTTTAGAGATCACCCTTTATTTATTTTTACTTAGGCTGGAACATTAACGCCCGCTGCACGCTTAGGTATTCAGTAGCAACAACAGCTCCACAAATGCTCAATTTTTAGCTGATCTTCGTTCTTTGTGTCCTTTACAGCATAAGCTGCGCAAGCCCTATCAGACCATGTTGGTTCTAGGCAGCCAGAAACTTACAGAGCTGAGAGACTCCATTTCCTGCGTCAGTGACTTTCAGATTGGCGGGGAGTTCAGCAGTCATCCTGATCAGGCCCCGGAAAACATCAGTAAGGTAGGAAAATTTCCATTTTGTTATGTACTGCGGTACCTCAGTTACATATGCTTCAGCTTACATACGCTTCAGGTTACAGACTCCGCTAACCCAGAAATAGTGCTTCAGGTTAAGAACTTTGCTTCAGGATGAGAAGAGAAATCATGCTCCGGCAGCGTGGCAGCAGCTGGAGGCCCCATTAGCTAAAGTGGTGCTTCAGGTTAAGAACAGTTTCAGGTTAAGAACAGACCTCCAGAACGAATTAAGTACTTAACCTGAGGTACCACTGTACTACTTCTACTATGTACTACTTCTACAGTTCTGTGACATTTGGCAAGGCTAAACATCAGCTGAAATCCTTTAGCAGTTGCTAATATTTTAGCCCCATCTTAACAAGCATATATGTGGGCAATCCTTTACATCAGGACTGATGAACTGAATCTTTCCTTCTGAGCGTTCATTTGCTGCCTGCCACGGTGGAAAGGGCACAACGTTTTCAATGATTTGTGGCTTCCTCTCATCAGATTTCTTCATCCTAGCTCCTTTGTTTGTGAAGGCGAAAAATGGGAACAACTTTGCTCTAGAGCGTTGACTTTCAGTATCAACCGTGAGTGTTCAATGGTTAGTTTGAGTGTTTTTCTAGCCACCGCAAGATTTCGCAGGCTTTGGAGGCTGATAGTTATGGCGAATGGAAAACTGATTGCTTTGGAAACTGTGGTTTCCATGCTGATTGCAAAATAATTTGATAATGGAGCTAGTTTTACTTATACAAAGGCCTACTTTATGATGAATAGTGGGAACCACAAAGAAACTCCATGGAACCACTAAGTGCTTTATATATTTCAGTGCTGACGTATGTAGAAAGCATGCGTGTTATGTGTTGCGGCCATGACTAAAGACCAACAGAATCTTCATGAGTAGTTACTAAACAGATAGAAAGATTAAAATTTGCTTTCCAGGGTGGGACAGGGTGGGCCTCTTCACGGCCACAGTACTTCTTGGCCTTAATTGGTGGAAATCTCCACACTGAAACCAGAGATATGATTCTAAGAACAGCACATGAATGGTTTAGGAAATGCCTTTGGGGCTCAGCAACACCAAGAATATCCTTGAAGAGAAAGCAGCTACAAATTAAAGAAGGTGGTTTCAGAATCCCCAATTTGGAATTATATCATTATGCTTACCACTGTCAAGTAGGTAACGCAGGTGGCGCTGTGGGTTAAACCACAGAGCCTAGGACTTGCCGATCAGAAGGTCAGCAGTTCGAATCCCTGCAACGGAGTGAGCTCCCGTTGCTCGGTCCCTGCTCCTGCCCACCTAGCAGTTCGAAAGCACGTCAAAGTGCAAGTAGATAAATAGGTACCGCTCCGGCGGGAAGGTAAACGCCGTTTCCATGCGTTGCTCTGGTTCACCATAAGCGGCTTAGTCATGCTGGCCACATGACCCGGAAGCTGTACGCTGGCTCCCTCGGCCAATAAAGCGAGATGAGCGCCGCAACCCCAGGGTCACGACTGGACCTAATGGTCAGGGGTCCCTTTACCTTTACCTTACTGTCAAGTACTAAATATTGGAATCCTACAGTTGGCCCTAATTTCCTGATGTGGGCAACCCTAGAATATATGTACATGGCACCTTTGGTTGATTGGACAATACTAGGATCGAAATATTTGAACTTTCAGGTGACTCTGGAAACAATTAAATCATTTAGAAGAATATGGAATATATTGGCTAATAAAAACTAATTTGATCCATTTTCACATGCTAAACTTACTCTGTGGGGAAACCCTATACTAAGAATTGCAAAAAAGATGGTGAAATGAAAAAACTGGATAGAAGCAGGTGTATTGACATTGGACCAACTGGTAGATGGGGAAGATGAATGTTATACTTTTGCTGTTTTAAGTCAAAAATATCTATCAAATTCAGCCCAGTGGCAATATCTTCAATTACAACATCTCCTAACAAGTGTGTTTGGGCCGTTGGCCCTTTCAGCTTCCGAGATACCTGAGATATTGGAGTAATTGGGCAACTCATTCAAAAACAAAAATCCAGCAATTCCCTTTTATAGATATCTATTAACAATACTCAAGTTCAATATGCAAACTATAAGAGGACTGGAATAAAGAACTGGAACTTTTATTAGCTTCAATACCTAAGGTGTCATTAGATTTAAAATTAATAGTAATACAGTGGTACCTCGGGTTACATACGCTTCAGGTTACATACGCTTCAGGCTACAGACTCCGCTAACCCAGAAATAGTGCTTCAGGTTAAGAACTTTGCTTCAGGTTGAGAAGAGAAATCGTTCTCCGGCGGCACAGCAGCAGCAGGGGGCCCCATTAGCTAAAGTGGTGCTTCAGGTTAAGAACAGTTTCAGGTTAAGTACGGACCTCCGGAACGAATTAAGTACTTAACCTGAGGTACCACTGTACAACAGAAAATGATGTTTAGAGTTTATTGAACTCCTTTACCGTTGTATAAAAAAGGGTTAGCTAAGATAGTTCAGTGCTCCAGATGTGGCAAGGACAGCACGTGTTTGTACAGTTCTATTTACATAACAGTTACTTATTAGTACTCCACATTGTGAAATATTTGTACAGTGCTTACAGAACTGCAGCTGCGTCATACAGGCCACAGTTTTTATGCATCAGTCTTCTGGTTTAGAAACACCAGCAAATTCTTTTATTTGTTATGGGCCAGGGTCTTTCCATCTTTTACTGACCATAGCATGTTACTCTGTCTGGATTAGAACAGATATCCTGTACACACACCATTGTATATACATTTGAAATGAGCACGATCTAAGGGATGCATTCCAGCAATATTAGAAACGCAGATATAAAAGTTAGGTGCCAAACGGCTCCTTAAACCAAGGTTGCAGTTGCCAAACAAAAGGTCTAGTTGCCATTTTGGGGCAAGACGGCTGTAAAGTTTTATTTTTCAAATGATAGACTGACGGCGATTGAGTCTCAGTTAAACACCTGGCTAGTACAGAGGACTACCTTGAGCTAGGTTAAGAACTTTGAGAACTTAAAGAAGAAAAGTGACTTGATCCCGGGACAGTCTGCATATATACTGTATTGGCCCGAATATAATCCGCACCCAAATATAAGCGGCACCTTAAAATTCAAGGGGGGGAGAGACAATACCCGAATATAAGCCGCTCCCTTAAAATTTCGCAGCCACTCACACCCGTTCCGTTTTACCGTATGACTGTTTCAGCAGCGATATTGTAAAAGCTGATTTTTGTAAGGTCGGGAATTTCAGCCGCAGTTTAACTTTTCACGGTCGGAATTTGAAAGAAATAAAAATAAAAAATGAGGCTCATATTCAGGCCAATACGGTATTGGCCAACTCCGACCTCTTTTTCTTAATGGTGACACAGACCATTCATAATGTAAGAATATTCTTCGCAACTGTGAGCAGGGCAGCTGGACGAGGCAAGTGAAGACAAGCGACAACAATGAAATATAAAGTTGCTCACCGTTCCTTCTCGGGCTGCACAGAAAAAACCCATTTTGGTCAGGATCCAAGGATTGCCCAGGCATGCAGCTCCAGATGCTGGAGATGTCAGGCTCCATCCTAGCACCTGGGCATCTTCACTTGGTCGCAAGTGGTCAGAGTGTGCCTGGGGCCTGGCTAATTTTGAACACAGCGTTCCAGGATCTTTTGTCGCCAGGGATTCTCAGCCTTGCCCTTTGGTAGCTTTCCTGAGGAAGGGGAGGCAGATAATTGTGGGCTAGTTGCCAACAACACCAGCATAATCTTAATGAACAGTTGTTGTCGTTTAGTCGTGTCCGACTCTTTGTGACCCCATGGACCAGAGCACGCCAGGCACTTCTGTCTTCCACTGCCTCGCACAGTTTGGTCCATCTCATGCTGGTAGCTTCGCGAACACTATCCAACCATCTCATCCTCTGTCGTCCCCTTCTCCTTGTGCCCTCGATCTTTCCCAACATCAGGGTCTTTTCCAGGGAGTCTTCTCTTTTCATGAGGTGGCCAAAGTATTGGAGCCTCAGCTTCAGGATCTGTCCTTCCAGTGTGCACTCAGTGCTGATTTCCTTCAGAATGGATCGGTTTGATCTTCTTGCAGTCCATGGGACTCTCAAGAGTCTCTTCCAGCACCATAATTCAAAAGCATCAATTCTTCGGCGATCAGCGTTCTTTATAGTCCAGCTTTCACTTCCATATATCACTACTGGGAAACCCATAGCTTTTACTATACAGACCTTTGTCGGCAAGGTGATGTCTCTACTTTTTAAGATGCTGTCTAGGTTTGTCATTGCTTTCTCCCAAGAAGCAGGCGTCTTTTAATTTCGTGGCTGCTGTCACCACGAAATGAACGGTTAGAAAGGGCCTAATAAAACAACACAGAAAATATATTTGAAAAGTTGTGCGGTTGCAACTTGAGCTGTAGAAGGTGTTGCTGTGATGAGGAGCCTGCGGTTCTCCAATTATAGCTGGACTCCCAGCTCCTATCCCTGCTGACCACGGGCGATGCTGGATGAAGCCGATAGGACCTGGAGTCCAACAACCTGAGGAGAAACGCAGGTTCCCCACCCCCCTCAGCTAAGATGATGTGCTTAAGTGGTATTTGAGAATATAGATGAGACATAAGGAAGGATGTGGTATTTGAGGTTATGCTGGTTGCCGAGCTAATACTTTCCCCTCTTCTCTCTTTGTATTTCTCCCTTTCCCTCAGGACCTCTACAAGTCTGCCTTCTTTTATTTTGAAGGTGTTTTTTACGACGACAGAAGGTACCCCGAGTGCAGGGACTTAAGCAGGTAGAGCATTTGCATTTTTATATGTTAGATCCCATTCTCAAGGGCCCAGAATGTAGGACCCTTTGTAGGACTGACTTGTTGACTTGAGGAGATGCCAGGAGTTGGAACGCTTCCAAGCTCAGCCAGAACTAGATGTCATCCTGACCAACGATGCAACAGACCTGGGAAAGGGAGCAATGGGGGCGCTTGCCTGGTAGGATCCTCTCTGCCCCATCCTACTTTGAGGTTGCCTTGCCTAACCCCAGAAGAGGACATCTATAGGGAGCAGTCAGCACACAGGAGAAGGATTAAACAGCAGCCTTCTTCTGTCCTCTTCCCTGAAAATGTTGTCCCCTTCCCCAGTGTCTGGCTCTGATATTATTTATAAAATGACCCAGGCACATCAGCAAGTGCCTCTCTGAATTCATCCCGAGCAGTTTCTGAAAGCACAAGAATATATTGCAGTGGAGAAAATTTAATGGACTCTTGGTGTGAGATGGGACCCAAAGGGCTTTTGATTTGTCATACAGAGTCTGCCCCTAAGGCAACAAAACTGCCATTATTAATAAATGTGTGCACATACCCCTCTGCCTAACCGGTGCATAGATTTCATGGTCTTGGGCTTATTTAGCATGCAAAAGGATTCTGGGAACTTGCCCTGCCTTGTATCTTGAGAGAAATGGTTTCTGTCACCGACAGCATCATATCATTGATGTAACAGAAGTAATACTGGCTTACCGTGATTTCCAGGACCATCATTGAGTGGGCAGAATCTCGTGAAAGAGGCTATGAGAATCTTCAGGCCGCTAAAATGGAAGACTTCACATTTAATGACTTGAACATCAAAATAGGTTTCCCGTACCTTTACTGTCACCAAGGAGACTGTGAGCACATTGTCATCATCACAGATATCAGGTAAATCACCGTTCATTTCCAGGGCCTCTGAAACACTTTCAGCTAGGGACTCCCTTCGTAATAATACCTTAGCTTGCTTTCTCCATCCCATGATGTCTTGCCAAATGCAAGGTGGTTCTTTTAAAATTAGATTCAGAAGTAGCACAAACGCAAGCGGTGAGAAGATTGCAGATTTTATTCCAAACAGCAAACAGTATACAGTGGTACCTCGGGTTACATACACTTCAGATTACAGATGCTTCAGGTTACAGACTCCGCTAACCCAGAAATAGTACCTCGGGTTAAGAACTTTGCTTCAGGATGAGAACAGAAATCGTGCTCTGGCGGTGCGGCGGCAGCAGGAGGCCCCATTAGCTAAAGTGGTGCTTCAGGTTAAGAACAGTTTGAGGTTAAGAACGGACCTCCGGAACGAATTAAGTATTTAACCCGAGGTACCACTGTATACATTACTAAGCAAGCACTTCAGTCTGCCATGGGGAAGTCCTGAAGATGTGGTGAAGTGACCCCCCCCCCCCGACAGTCTTCTTTTTGCACAGCTCTGTGGCCAACAGCCTGTGCGCAGACTCCCAACTAAAATATTCAAAACTAGGTATTTTTTAGATGCTGGCTCAGCGATGAGCCACCCTGCCCTTCATCAAACACAAATACTGGTCAGTGCATGTTTTTAGCCATTTGCCACCAGACCACACATCAAAGGCATCTATCCAAGACATTTCACAAAGGATAGGATAGGGAGATAATACGCATAGATAAACAGAGCCAGGAAGAGATGGACAGGAGGAGCTGACCGTGTCAGATCATTATCTCCTCGAAATCACAATAATCTTCCGCAATAATTATCCCATACACATGTATTCCAGTTTGTTGGCGTTGCAGAGATTCTGGTGTATAGGCTGCTGTTGCGTGCCAGTGGCAATCCATAGACTGGGCCAGGCATAGGCAAACTCCGGCCCTCCAGATCTTTGGGACTACAATTCCCATCAACAGGACCAGTGGTCAGGGATGCATGTTCGCAACCCGCAGCGTTCACAACCTGCAGTGGCACATCTGCGCATGTGCGGGTTGCGCTTCTGCGCATGCGCAAAGCATGATTTAGTGCTTCTGCGCATGCGTGACCCCTAAAACCCGGAAGTAACCTGTCCCAGTACTTCTGAGTTTCGGAGGGTCCGTAACCCGAAAAAAACGCAACCTGAAGAGTCTGTAACCCGAGGTATGACTGTATAAAAAAAGCTTTCAGTTTCTGAAGAAGTGTGCATGCACACGAAAGCTTATACCAAGAATAAAGTTGGTCTCTAAGGTGCCACTGGACATTTTTTAAATTTTTTAATATATTTTGATTATTATTATGATTATCTCATGAAAAGTGAGGAATTAGCTCCTAGGTTGCTTCACTTACTAAAGAACGTTTCCTAAACTAAAGCAACAGCAGAATAACATTTACAATTGAGCCACCTTGTCATTGCTTTGTTTTTAGATGCTTTCAGGAGCAGGTATAACAGCCATAGGCAAACTCGGCCCTCCAGATGTTTGGGGACTACAACTCCCATCATCCCTGACCACTGGTCCTGTTAGCTAGGGATGATGGGAGTTGTAGTCCCCAATAATCTGGAGGGCCAAGTTTGCCTATGCCTGAGGCATAATATATGCTTTTTCTCCAGCTTTGTGCTCCATAACATTTGTTGTCACTTCACCATCATCATCATCATCATCATCTTAGTTGTATGTCACCTTTCCATAGTTGAAACTGTGCTTAAGGCGGCTTCCAACATAACATGATTTACATTAATACAAACATAACAGACGCCATAAACAATAAATAAAACACATCAAAAAGTACACAATCAAATGGTAGCAATTTCCACGTAAATTGTAAGATCTAAAACTAAAGATACAACAATAATATCAGCTCTCGCGACCTCCCGTGAACAATACTCTAGCCGAAGAATCTGTTCAACAGCCTCAGCTTTTGTAGCTGGAGTCAGTCAGCACATAGAATCATAGAATCATAGAATCATAGAGTTGGAAGAGACCACAAGGGCCATTGAGTCCAACCCCCTGCCAAGCAGGAAACACCATCAGAGCACTCCTGACATATGGTTGTCAAGCCTCTGCTTAAAGACCTCCAAAGAAGGAGACTCCACCACACTCCTTGGCAGCAAATTCCACTGTCGAATAGATGATAGATGATGGAGAGGAGACATAGTTACCAATGGAGTGTTTGTGTTCTAAGTCGGCCCATAACACAGTCTTTCTCTGCACAAGGCTTATTCACCGGGACGACTGCCTAGATAGGAGCCTCTATCCCTTGTTAACCAAGAAACACTGGCTTTGGACCAAGAAATGCTTTGTGTGCAAGATGTACACAGCAAGGTAAGTGGTCAGAAGTACATTTCACCTTGAGGCACGAGGTTTCGATCACGGCACTCTTTAAAGGTTTTGCTCATTTCATTTAATACCGCTGACAACTGCTAGAGACTTCTGATAGTGCCAGAACAAATAAAACAAACCATTATCTTTTTTTGCAGTTATTTACTATGGCTAGTAAATAACTATTTGAGGCGTTCCCAAAGGAAAGGAAGGATTGAACTCTGATTAATAAGAATACACACAGAGGCTTGAACCAGCAAGACTCTGGGAAGGGTGCATATAATAATCTGTCTCTCTGTCTCTCTCCAGCCCCTGGCCCAGGTCGTTTTATTCACAAAAGAGCTTTTTACGGAGTGTTCGTAAGAACCAATCAGATTTCTTCTGAGCATTTCAACAAACCCACGTGGGGACAAAGTTAAACTACCAAAACTAATTAAGCACACATATTTCTGGGGTAAACAAAGAACAGAACTACAAAGGAGAGCATTTGGCAACCTCAGAGGTAATAAACAAGCAATATACAGTACATGATGAGGAGGATGGCCAGGAGGACAGCGATCATAATCACCTTCATGTGAGATCTGTTTCCTGGCCCTAATATTAACATCCTAAGATTAACATATTAGAAAAGCTACATCAAAGAAACTTGCCCACTATCTTTATGGCCCAGGGTGCCTTCCTGGCAAGCAACTGTGGCAATGGACGTGACTGGTCAAGAAAGAGAAATGGAACAGGGATGCAGAGGTGTGGATTGATCAAGAATCATATCAAAATAGTTTATACCCCGTCAACGCAATGCTTTCATTGCTGACACAGATGGCTTACTCTATATTTGTTATAATACCTCATAGCAATCCCACCTGATCACTACACTATTTGCACTAGTGCCTCTAATATAGGATACATACATACACCACGTTTTTCGTTTTATACGTGTGGAGCTGTGGCCTCGCTCTCTAGCTAGCTGCAGGTTACAAAAAGTGCTACATATTTACCACATTCAGCGGCTGAAGATTCTGCACCTTAGTGGGAAGGGGTATGAGTTGTGGGCAAAGTCAGTGGGGCTGGCACTTCAGTCCTTTGGGACCCCTGCTTCAAAATTTGCAGGCAATCAAGGAATTAACACTTTTGTTTATTGAGTTAGATATTTAAGAGCCCTCATTATAATCACCACTTGAGCTGGCAGGAGAAATCCGCATCAGCTAAAGCTCCGTTTTCTAGTTAAGTTACAAGTGCCATGAATAACTAGCGCAAAAGCTTAACAGGTTCAGTTTTTATAAATTTTGCAATTGTACCTTCTGCGTCTAGAAGGTAAAGGTAAAGGGACCCCTGACCATTAGGTCCAGTCGTGGCCGACTCTGGGGTTGCAACGCTCATCTCACTTTATTGGCCGAGGGAGCTGGCGTACAGCTTCCGGGTCATGTGGCCAGCATGACTAAGCCGCTTCTGGCGAACCAGAGCAGCGCACGGAAACACCGTTTACCTTCCCGCCAGAGCGGTACCTATTTGTCTACTTGTACTTTGACGTGCTTTTGAACTGCTAGGTTGGCAGGAGCAGGGACCAAGCAATGGGAGCTCACCCCGTCACGGGGATTCGAACCGCCGACCTTCTGATCGGCAAGTCCTAGGCTCTGTGGTTTAACCCACATCGCCACCCGCGTCAAGAAGGTACTGCCTTCATTTCTTGTCCTTAATTCAGCTATGTTGGCTGTTCAGGAGCTCTTTATTAATTTTGGGGGCATAATTTAATTTCAGGGAGTGGCTGTAACCAGGGTTTGGTGCTTGTGTTACAGATTGCCTGTTAACCTTTTTTTGTCTTGGAACCTACAGATGGGTGACTAATGATGACAGCCTCGCTCCAGAAGACCCCTCTTTCTTCTGTGACGCCTGCTTCCGAATGCTGCACTACGATGCCGAGGGCAAAAAATTAGGAGAGTTCCTTGCTTATCCCTATGTTGATCCAGGGATTTTTAACTAAGGCTTTGTCAAGAAGGAAGATAGCAGGCGTCGTCGTGATGTGCTTCTGTAGCTGCTGGACCAGCCAAGAGCTGTACTTAAAACTGTTGTTCTTTTCAGCTAGTAGTTACCATTAGAATTGCTACGCAACCTGGAAGAATCTACATCATCTTTTTTTAACATATTTTTATTAAAGATTTTTTGGTTTACAAAAGTATGTGCAGTGTCTCTTTTTTCAAGTTACATTCTGAGTCTCTTCATCTCGAGTCCAGTCAAGTTGCCTCTCAAATCGGAAACCTGGAAAAGGCAAAAATAGATTTCTGCAGGGAAGCTCGCTCTACGTTTTGTAAATCGTGGCATTAGAATGCTGAGCAAGAATCACTTGTATTGGACCGTTCATCACCTAAAGGCGAAAGGGGTATGTTACTGAAATCATATTTTGTTGCTGCGCCTGTTGCACCTCAGATACGGTGACCTTCAGTGCTATATTGAGTTTACACAATGAATGATAAATTACAGGGGGAAAACATTGCTCCCTTAATTCCATGAATCCCTGGAGCTTCTGCAGGACAGATGGGTCTGTTTTTCATTTAGTATTTTCTTTTGAACGAGTCCACCGAGTCAAACCTGGTATTGGACCCAGCTGCCAGGTTCTAATTAAATTTCTCTCACACCAGCTGGGTACTGATGTTTTGGCTACTTGTTTAATGACCATTTAGTGGTCACAAAGTCAAAGCCCATATAGTGGGGAAATAGCACCTTTAAAAAATAAATAAATTCTGGGTTCATCAAGAACTGTCAGTTTAGTTTTCTCTGTCTATCTGACAACTATGGCTGTTCATAATCATGGCTGAGTGTCCTCTCACTACAAATCATTCTATACCCAAAGAGCTATATAATCTCAGAGCTCTGTGAAGACATGCATGGTGTCAAATTGGATTGGGGACGGTATGTTGAGATTCCTGCTTTTCTATGATTCTATAGTTTTCACCATTTATTCTGCGTATGCTGGCCATGGAAATAGATAACAAGTCTCTCTTCCAGGCCAATGGAAGTACTCATTCGGCCCCCAGCTTTAGGCAGTAATTGCCTATGCATTTTTACACCTAGCTGCAGATAAGCATCCCTGGAATTGTTAAGTGACACTGTTTATTCTTCCTCCTGTAACGTTCTACTACAGTTGCTTTTTGCAGAGGTGGGAAATCACCAAAAATGCAGACTATTAAGCAGAATTTGTTGCTGAAAGTAACAGGTAAATTCAGTTTTAACAGGTAACATTGAAAGATAAAAGGGGTTTGATGAAAAATTTGGTCGTTCTGAGATTGTAGGGCGTGCAAATTTTAGTCACTATAAGGGTGGACATTTACAGAGAGATTCAGTGGGCAGTAAGGAGTGCTTAGTCCCTCCTGCACCTGTTGATTTTATCCCTTAAGCATTCACCTGCATGGTTTTTGAAACAGCCAGCCTTGCTTAGTTTTGGAGTGTGGCTGGAGGAGAAATTGCGACACTAACAGACCACTTCTAGGAGCATTGTTGCTCTTCCATACATAGAAGTTGGGTGGCCATGGCAGCATAATATGTAGTGAATGGAAGAAAGGTGTGAAGAATTTAGACAGAGATAACAGGGCTGGAACCATCAGCCTTGGAAAAACTAGGTTAGAAAGTGCCACTGGATATTCTTCACTAGTCTATTATGCATAAAATCCAGGCTCCATGGTTCCATAAGCAATGCAATTACGGGCTGGGGTCTATACAAATGGAGGCTAACCTAGAATCCATCAAGACCCATGGAGTACTGAGACAAGTAAACCATCTGCAATCGACTAGAGATGAGAAGACAAAACCTGACCTGCAATCAAGCTTTGTTGGAAATTTTAATTACTTTAAATGGCTGCTATTTCAAGGCACTGGGTGTGTATTTAGAAGCACAGACTTCTTATAATGTAATGGTGCCACCTGCTGTCTCAGAAGCAATATTAGAATACAGCTGTACCTTGGAAGTCGAACGGAATCCATTCTGGAAGTCCATTTGACTTCCAAAATGTTTGAAAACCAAAGTGTAGCTTCTGACTGGCTGCAGGAAGCTCCTGCAGCCAATTGGAAGCTGTGGAAGCCCCGTCAGACATTTGGGTTCCAAAAGAACATTTGCAAACCAGAACAATTACTTCCTGGTTTTGATCGTTTGGGAGCCAAGGCATTCGAGATCCAAGGTACGACTATATATCATTACAGGATATAATCCTGTTCAGAATGCATTGATGAAATATATCCAAGGTTTCAGGCATCACAAAGTTTTGATATTTGTTAAACCCTAAAGCTTTGATTTTCTTCTCTGTGTTTCAACTTCTACATCACAATAATTAAAATAAAAACAGAATACTGGATTTTAACTGTAAGATGAGTATTGTGTTATCCCAAGTGAATGTTACTTTGTTTTAATCTCTGTTAGCCAAGGTTTTCTTTCCACAGCATGTAGACCAGTGATGGCCAAACATGGCCCTCCAGCTGTTTTGGGACTACAATTCCCACCATCCCTGACCACTGGTCCTGTTAGCTAGGGGTGGGAGTTGTAGTCCCAAAACAGCTGGAGGACCAAGTTTGGCCATCACTGATGTAGACCTATGTATGACGTGCCCCAACATGTTACAGGCTGAAGGTAACGTATATTGAAGGGATACCTGTGATCAATATGCACATAGTATTTAACATCTGTATCAGGGCTGGGGAACCTGTGGATCTCAAAAAGTTGTTAGAACTTTTTTTAGATTCCCGGCATCAACAAAGATAACAGTTGGGAGTCCAAACAATATCTGGGGAGCACCATATTGGTTACCCTGTTTTAGAATGTTTCCTGAAACAAGTTTATCAGACATTGATTGTAGGAGATGGGCGGAAGTTACATGAAACAGTAACCTTGATGAAGCTAGGAAAGTTTGAGTCCAGTCAGTGCTGGACAAGAGCTTCATTTGAGGTTCGCCACACCTGAGCAAAATGAAGCCACTGGATCAGGTCACAAGGAAGGGCAGATGAGGTTGCAGTGCTTGTGGAATCTCATCCACACTGAACTAAACCTGACACTCTTCATTTGGTTGTCTGCCTAAATCACAGCTGTTTATTCTAGCCTTGGAATGATTTGGGGTCATGGTAAGATCATTCCATCAGCACAAGCATTTCAGCTTGCCGGGCAGATTCAGCAATGTGCTCTTCTGGGATTCTCCAGAGCAGATGAGGTGTGTGTTGCAGAAGAGGAAGTACCGTAAATTTCGCTCCATAACACGCAGTTTTTTCCTTCTAGAAAGTAAGGGGAAATGTCTGTGCGTGTTATGGAGCGGATGCCTACAGATGGCGGGGGAATTTGCTGCAGTCGTGAGCAGTCCGTGGCTCGCTTTGAAACAGCAAAGCGGGTGTAAGCGGCTCCTGTCAGCTAGCGGAGCCGGGGAGGAGGGAGAGAAGCAGAGTGGGAGTTGGCTGCTTTAAAACAACTCCTGCTCTCTGTCCCTGCCTGCAGTTTTTTGCTGTCCGATTTTGGATTAGCCACTGTAGGGGCTGTGTGTGTGTGTGTGTGTGTGTGTGTGCTTGAGCTATCGTTCTCCTCCTCCTGCTTCCCCTTCACTCTCCCAGCATCCCTGCGACTTTAGAATTGACACTCTGTGTGTCTGTGAGGGCTCCTTCTCCTGCTTCCCGTTCACTCTCCCTGCGCCCCTGCGACTTTGGAATCGACACTCTGTGTGTCTGTGTGTGTGAGAGGGCTCCTTCTCTTGCTTCCGTTCACTCTCCCTGCGCCCCTGCGACTTTAGAATTGACACTCTGTGTGTCTGTGTGAGGGCTCCTTCTCTTGCTTCCTGTTCACTCCCCCAGCGCCCCTGCGACTTCCAGCGCCCTGCGACTTTAGGGCCAGTTCTGTGTGTGTGTGTGTGTGTGTGTTTTGACCTCACTGTGCTTGTTGGGGGAGAGTGTTGGTCACAATTTTTTCTTGATTTGTCTGGTTTGATTTGTTTGGTTACTATCGTGGTTTCCTTGCCGGGGAGAAGGGAGAGAAGCAGAGCCTGCTTGTTTTAAAGGAGCAAAGCCGGAGAGAAGCCTCTCCTCCATTATTAGCAGCATCCTTCTCCACCCCCCCCCACGCGTGCTCCTTGTCCCTTGAGTGCTTTTCCTTCCCTCCCCACTTAAAACGTGGTTACAAAGCACGGATCCACATGGATCCTCAGGATTTTTGCACTGGGTCAGCCCAAATTCACCATCAGATCACATAGCATGTCCATGGCTACAGCCTGCACCAAAAAACACACGCACCCACTGTTTCATGGGGCCGCAATGGCGCAAAAACGTGGTTACAAAGCATGGATCCACATGGATCCTCAGGTTTTTTGCATTGGGCTACCCCAAACTCACCGTCAGATCACATGTCTGTGGCCACAGCATGAACCACAAAAATCATACATCCACTGTTTCGTTTAGAATTTTTTTTCTTGTTTTCCTCCTCTAAAAACTATGTGCGTCTTATGGTCAGGTGCGTGTTATAGAGCGAAAAATATGGTAAATGTATCATTGTGCTAACAGCACTTGTTGTGCAGGCTTCTGCTAGTGCAACAACTTCTTTGAATCCAGACCTAAGTGTTCAGCTTGGGATTCCTATAGATGGCTCTGTAAGCTGGGGCCACCAGCACAGGTCCTTTACCTTTTATTTTTATAGGACCTTCAGGCACCTTACGCCCACTGGTACCTCCTATGGCACTCACAAAAGCTCTCAATATTTATTTCCTCTTTTGTGCGGCCTCAGCCTCTCCAACCCTGAACAACCCCCCTTAAACATTTTTTTTTTTAATGATTGTGCAATGCCCACAGTTCACTGGTTGGGCACCAATCACCTCTTCTGTTCTGAAGCAATGAGATGTGCAAAGAGCTTCTCTTTGTCAGCGAGTGCAGCAGCAGCAGCAGCAGCAGCAGCAGCTGTAGGCTCTTCTTTCCACTGACCAGGGCAATGCTTGCACCATTCTATGGCCACGACACTTGTTTTGTGTTCTGCTATACCCTACAGTAGCCATCTTGTTACTAGCACCCACTTCCTCAAAATTACCAATGCTCTTTTGCCCAAAAAGGTTAGCAACCTCCATTCTAGCTTGAATTTTGATTTGTAATTTTACATGCTTGCATCATGTATTTTTTTCCTATCAAGTTCTTCTAACTGTCTGATATATAGAACTATTTCAGTAATATTAAGTTTTGTGAAAAGAAATGCCAAATGAGAGCTAAAGTGTTATAGTAGTTAGAATGTCTCACAATGCCCAGAAAGACCGTGTTCAAATCCTTACCTTGGCTACGAAACACAGGAATGTGTGCCTCTGAGGGCTCCTTTTGAATAGCAGTCTATGAAAGATGAGGAACCAGTTAAATAGGTAAATTAGCCTCTTTCACTGAGTGAGCAGTCTCTCTCACTCTGTACTAAAGGGAAGATTTCTCATTAAAATATACAGAGATGCCTTTTCTGCATAAACTTTATTTTTTTAAAAACAAAATGCTTCAAGACAGTGTTTGCGACAAATGTGCATCAATAATTCCAATGGAAACTTGAGTTTCCTTAGTAAGATATCTACAATACCAAAAGCATACCACAGAAAGTCAGAGCATATTAAATTGGCACAATTAGCTTTCAAGAACAAAACCAACTTCTTTATAAAGGACTGACTGAATATACTCGTACGTAACATTTGAGCTGCTACAAAATGCTCTTGGCTTCTTACAAAACACAGTGAACAGACACTTTGGCAAACAACAACTCTGAAAACTATGCACAGACAACAGGAAGAAAATAGATTTATACAAGTGGAGCAATTTGGCAATTCTAAAAGAATGTTATTTTTCTGTCATTAACTAAAAAGTGAACATACAGTAGTCAGGTAAACATATGCTACGGTACTAATTCAAAACATACAAGCACTGTTCAGTCTCTAAATCAACTTGGTCTTTATATATGAAGTGAGTATTGCCTGTTAATACTGGGCCATATGCTATCAGGATTTTAAATATTTAAAGACAAACGTTAAAGAGATTCTCTTCACAACTCCACAAAAATTGTACACATTAAAATACTATGCTTATAAAATTATTTTAAACTTTCCGCGATCTAGTTTTCAAATGCAAACCCTTATAATCCTCTTTAATATGTACTTTACAAAAATTAGGCTGCATTCACTCATTTTCAGAGGCGGCGCTCTTCGTCTTCTCCTGTTCTCTTCCATCACTCGATGTCCTAGTGAAAAGCACAGTACCAATGTATACTTCTAACACGTTTCAGCTATATTTTTATTGTACTGACATGCAATAATCTTACAACTGCTTTTGTATAAAGTCCCGGGGGGGGGGGGTTGGGTGGAGTCAGAGACAGCCTACAGTTATAGTGTAAGGTGAGATAGAAAATTAAAATGCAACCATTCCACTTTCTCAGCTAGCTAGCATTGTCAACATCCCAAACGTCGTATCTGAAGCATATTTTTAGTCTGAGTGAGAATGAAATGCTTTTTAAAAAGCCTCCCTCTGTGCTTGTGCACAAATCACTATTCTGGGAACTTCTCGTGGCAGATAAATCTGCTGCATCTATATATCAGGCATAAGCGAATGATGCAAATTACATCCAAGGTAATGTGGCAGAATTTATCATTTACTAAGAAAGACTGTCAAGCGCAGTGAGTCCTGAAGAGGCACTATGCACTCCCTCTCTTTTGGGTGGCTGAACACTTCTGTGAGTTCAATCAGTTTTTGCATGAGCTGTTCTATTGGGGAATTGCCGTCTTAGATCCACCCCAATCCTGCAATCCCAGGAACGTTCCCAGAGCAAAAAGGGGGCATGTTCCATTTACAATGGTTAGAAGTGGGGTGCTAACTTCCCTATAACTTTAAAGCTGAAAGTACAAGGAAACAGTTATCCTTTAATAACAGGCAATCACCAATGCTAGTTTTTATGACTATATTGCAACACTGTAGGCCATAATGTAAATCAGGCATAGGCAAACTCAGCCCTCCAGATGTTTAGGGACTACAACTCCCATCATCCCTAGCTAACAGGACCAGTGGCCAGGGATGATGGGAGTTGTAGTCCTAAAAACATCTGGAGGGCCGAGTTTGCCTATGCCTGATGTAAATAATAGTTGTGATAATAAGAATATTTTTTAAAATAAGAGACATTTGTTTAACAAATAACTGAGAAGTATAAGTGATGGAAACAAGTATACCAATATACCTTTTGTTCT
>NC_138042.1:16633586-16674010 GCF_964106645.2 Podarcis pityusensis | reverse complement strand
ACAAGATTTCATACTATTTTGTTATCTTCACATACTTAAAAAGCATGCAAGTACTATTATAAGAGCCATAGCTTCCAAATTTGTGGGTTCTTGAACACAGATGTAACATCTTCTCAAATTCATTCACTGTTTGCATATAATGGTTAAGCCATAGTTAAGTTTACTTTGGACATGCAGAGTCAGCATGAGGAATAATCCCTGGTCTAGCATTATGTCCAAACTGGGGATCGTGGTTTGTTTTGCTATGAACCAAATGGAAAGCCGAAGTTTTTGGCTTACCAATTGTAGCTTAGAGTGAAACAAGCAACCATCACAGGTCTGGGCACAACCCTGAGGTAGGGATTGTGGTTTATTGGTCCTGCTAGGGGAGAAGCAAAGCAGGAGTTCTGTGTGTTCATGGTAAACTACAACATGAAAACTTTACCATGAAACCTAGTCTGTTGCTACCAATACAGCTAAAGTGTGCTGTGACTAAGCACTGGCAAAGGAGTGCTTTGTATTAAATTCAGAATTCCAGAGCTTATCCGAAACTGGAATATATAACAGGAAATGATGCACCAGTTAAATTGTGCTAAGAAATAAATATTCTTGATGAACTGCACACACCTGTTTGATCTTTGTCCTTTTCAGCTTTCTTGTTTGGTCCTTTCTTCCATTGTTCTTTGGTTTTGTTGGCTTCCTCGTGCTGCTTCTGTTCAGCCAGCGACTTATTCAATACTTGTGAAAGAACAGAATCCCCTTCTCCAACGAGAAACATTGTTTTGAATTTGTTGTAGAGCATAGATGATTTTTCCATGATAACTTGGCTGACCTTGAATTTCCGTATCTGTGACAGATATAGATAGATAGATAGATGATAGATAGATACATAGATATTTGGGGGGAGGGAGGAGATAGGTCAGTTAATATATGAGAATATCATCAAGTTGCTCAAAGCCATCTAGTATTTACTGAAACAGTCACCATCTATATACCAACACTGATATCAAGACTAAGAAATTGTGCTTATGTAGCCATAATCAAACCCTACCCTCTTTCTCCTGCACAAAGTATTAACAGGCTTGTGAGAACCCTGAAGTTTGCAGAAGTTGAGAAGCCACCCCAAACAGCTTCACGAGAACTGCATTTGCTCATTGACAACTGAATATTGACTGACTGGGGTTTTGTGGGGTGGGGTGGGTACTGAAAACTGGGCTGGGAGAGGGAATGGAGTGGTTGGAAAAGGAGGATGGAGGAAGAGACACAAATCTAAAAAGGGCAGAAATAATGATCTCATTACTTGGATGGGTTACTTCCTGGTTCATATCAAGAACCTATTTTTCTATGTCCACAGAGATGGAAGTTGGAGCTGCCCACAAAAACAAATGAAGGAAGCCAATACTTTGATGAAGCTGCAAATGCATACCAGTGTTCCAGCTTACCCACACCTATAACAGTTCATTGAGAACTAAAGCTATGAGAGCACAGAATGCTGTCTGACAGATGGACAGGAATGGAAAACAGAAGGGGGAATAGAGAGGATAAACCCTGAAGAAAAGTACCCTATGGATCAACATTTTGTTGCAATCCCCCCCCCCCATGTCTATTTTATTGCTAATTAAGTTTTGCAATCCTTGCCCGGCATTCTACTATTTTTAAACAAAGAAGTTTTACATTAAAGGATTCATGAACAGGCTAAACAATCTTCATAATTTCTTTATGAGAAAAGCCACCAATCTTACTTTCTTAAGTGTTGAAATCATCTCCGCATGCTTCTGAGCTTGCTGCATTGTTACTTGAAGTGAAGCAAGTTCATCCAATGCCTCAATGCACCTGTTTACATCCTAATATATGAAAACCCAAATGTTAAATCTCAAGATGAGGGTGGAGGGAACATCACTATTACACACGATTTTGGACAAAACATTGTAAACATTGTAAAATTAAAAACACACAAGACTTCAGTGTGATTTTACAGCAGGAATATTTTAACTGAATGGGCTTAACTCACAGAAAATGGACTATTCTCTTGGGGCACTGTGTATATAGCAAACTATTTTAATCTGACATTCTGCATCCTCACACTAAACTTCATACAGTTAACACCATCTCTCTTATTTAATCCAAGGCAACTCAAATTAAGTATATCACTAAGTCAGGAAAGGACACCACTAGGCCAAACCGAAAAGTTGTTTCGTAAGAATATACATTTTTAATTCACTTTAACAATACACACAGAAACACACACTTTTGTCAGCTTTCAGAAACAAATGGTATTAGCACAATATACTCACAAGGTGGTCGATTTTGAGTGAGTTTTTAATTTCTGCATGTATCTTTTGAAGTCGTGAATCCATTGATGTTTCTAAATATTAACAAAACGTATCTTAAATGATAGTGAATATAAAATCCATATGGGGAAAATGCCTTTGAGCAGCTTTGAGTAAAATACACCAAAACTGATAAAGCAAAACTGGAAGCCTGTAATAAAACTGCACTATTCTGACTGTACTCAAAACAATAGTAAAAGTAAAGGTAAAGGTACCCCTGCCCGTACAGGCCAGTCGTGTCCGACTCTAGGGTTGTGTGCCCATCTCACTTAAGAGGCCGGGGGCCAGCGCTGTCCGGAGACACTTCCGGGTCATGTGGCCAGCGTGACGAAGATGCTCTGGCGAGCCAGCACCAGCGCAGCACACGGAAACGGCGTTTACCTTCCCGCTATAAAGCGGTACCTATTTATCTACTTGCACTTAGGCATGCTTTCGAACTGCTAGGTGGGCAGGAGCTGGGACCGAAAAACGGGAGCTCACCCCGCCGCGGGGATTTGAACCGCCGACCATGCGATCGGCAAGTCCTAGGCGCTGAGGTTTTACCCACAGCGCCACCCGCGTCCCGCCAAAACAATATTGGCATACAAATTTAAGCTGAAACGCAGGCAATGCAATTTGCTTTTTCGTAGCAAAACTAGAACACTTTAGTAAGACTTATGTTCCTATAAAGCAGCAGCTTAGTTTTCTTGGCACATTCCTACAGTCACATTTTAATGTATGAAGAGTACCTAGCACCTTAACGGTATCATGGATTCTACAATGACACTATGACTAGAAACAAAGTCTTGACAAGCCATCGAGTTTTCATGTCATAAAGCAAATAAAATTACCGTATGCTGTCAGTTCCAAGCAGATATTTAAAAGTTGAAATGACATTTACACATGTGGGAGAAAAGGGAACTGCAGAAAAACACACACCTGTGTATGCTTTCCTTTGGGTATACCTTTGTAATACAAAATTTACTAAACATAAAAAACCTTTCACTACAAACCTCGTTTTTTCTCTATCTTCTTAGCTTCCGGTTTTTTGCCTTCTTCTTTGTTTTGCCTGTAAAATTATCCAACAATTTAAAGTAAATAATTCTCAACTTCTGGAAGTAAATGAATATTCTTTAGAGACTTACAGACCAATCCTGGTGGTGGTAGAAATCTTTGACAGAGCAACTGCCACAACTAAAGTCATACTGTCTGTTTTCCATTTCTTCTTCTTTTTCTTCTCATTGACTACAATGGCAGTGGTGGGAGTGGAGTTAACTATGTCAGCTACAGAGTAGGCTGGTGCCGTTTCGTGGTCTGTGTTAGGGGGCTTAGGATCCTGTGGATCTGCAGCCACTCTCAACATACCCGTTTCCCTCCCTCTGCCCATGGAGCTCTCTGGAGGTATACTGGGGGCCTCTGGTAGTGTAACTTGTGAGTGTACACACTGTTATGAGAGCAGGTCTCTCCGCCAGCTAAAAGCCACTTTCTACTGTCTTTTGGTTATCCAAATGTGGGCTGTGGGATTTCAGCTTAAATAGTATTTACAAAGACACTACTAGACAAAGAATGGTAGAGAATCTTTCTTTTCTTTCAATGCCCTAGTCACATAACTGCTCAATTTTTACAAAAGCAGTTAGAATATACTCACAATTCTACTTCCATTTGCTCTTCCTGCTTACGTTTTCTCTCTGCTACTTCACGATCATGTTGGGCTTTTAAAATATTCCTTCTGTGAGGCCCTTGGATATTTCTTCCTTTTTTCTTCTGTACCATTTTAATTTTGAATAGAAAGGAAAACTGATTTTAGTAGCTGAAGCCATCAGTTGCTTCAGACATCTTATAAAGATATATTTGAGCTTTCCCTGACTCATAAAAGTCGGTCTTGTTATTACTGAATTTCTGTTTATATGCTTTTCCAATATTGTTTTTATGTTGGATTCTTGTGCACTGCTTAGATTTTTAATATTACGCAGTACAGAAATCCTTTTAACAAAATAACTCCAAAATAGCCCCATTATTTCCATGAGATCATCAGTACCACAGAGCATATCAGGTCCTTAAAAGTATTTTTGCCATGTGGCACCAAGCCATTGAAGTTGGCCACGGCTTTACATTAAAATCAGGTCCTAACAGTTTACCTTATAAAACAAGAAAAATACATTTCACATGGAGCATCAGAAACTAGCTACAGAATATAGCTTGGCATGCAGCAAAAGGTTTCCCTAACTGAAAGACTGGACAAACACATACTTTATTCCCTTCCTGCTCTTCTCCGTCTTCTTCAGAATCTGAGGCTGATGCTGATCCCACTTTGGGAGCAGTTTTCCTTTTTGGCTCAGCTTCTTTTTTGCCTTCTTTCTTCTCTGGGTCTTTTTTTACATTGTCTTCTTCTCTTTGACTTTCTTCATCCCTTTTTTGCAGTTTTTTGGGTGGTTTTTCTTCAGCTCCCTTTCTTTTACTCTTATCTTCCTCGTGAACACTAAAAGCAATCCAAACCAAAACAGAATACAGTGGTACCTCGCGTTAAGTACTTAATTCATTCCGGAGGTCCGTACTTAACCTGAAACTGTTCTTAACCTGAAGCACCACTTTAGCTAATGGGGCATCCCGCTGCTGCCGC
Organism: Podarcis pityusensis; assembly: GCF_964106645.2. NCBI lineage: Eukaryota > Metazoa > Chordata > Lepidosauria > Squamata > Lacertidae > Podarcis > Podarcis pityusensis. The sequence continues at coordinate 16,669,102 of NC_138042.1, read as the reverse complement.
GCCGCTGGAGCACGATTTCTGTTCTCATCCTGGAGCAAAGTTCTTAACCTGAAGCACTATTTCTGGGTTAGCAGAGTCTGTAACCTGAAGCGTATGTAACCCGAGGTACCACTGTACATTTTCTTTTACCCTCTAGCCAGCTCAATCTTCTTTACCCTATGAAAAGGAATTATTGCATGCGGAACCGTATCTACCAGGAGGTGAAGCCTCCAGAGGGGAATCATTGAGGCTCCTAGTGTCTGTCTGTCTGTCTCTCTCTCTCTCTGTGTGCACGCAAATGAACAAGGGTGCCAAACTGGGTCTTTGACCTGGGTGAAATAAAGCCTAGTTTTGCCCCTGTTTAATGTGAACTAAGGAATGGTCCATACTCCTGACAGCCAACACAAAATTACTTACAGGAGCATGTGAAGCTACTTAACAGCTTGTGGCTCACCATGAGTCCAATGATGTTTTCTGAAGCAGCAGCCCTGTGTGCTCCCTTTCATAATGAAGTGTTAATCACTTCATGGATCCAACCAGTCAATCTCCATCTAGTAGCTGTAATAATCCATGAACGATCTAGATCAAGAGACTAGGTGATGTTTCACACATGGCCCCCGCAGCAAGTTGCTCACCTCCTTCTATCCTATGTGGCTGCAGGGAATCCATTGCAATAGGGAGAAGTTCTGTTAGGAATCAAAATGTCTCTTCTGACCTAAAATGAGACTTGGCTATATCTTCATAGGAACCTGCCTGAGGGTATAGGGCATGGCAAATCTGGGGTGAAGCAGAGGTCAACCCATAATAGCAATATGCCCCTTCAAGTACTCATCTGTCAAGTCATTCATACATACTTGCATATTTGATGTAATTTCTATTTTAACCCATTACATTCCTAACTCTCCATGTCAAATGCCAATGCTTAAAAACAAACTTACACATCACTCTCAGGAGGGCAGACTGGTTTAATCAATTTTGGTCTTCCTCTGGGTTTTGGAATCTTTACTTCAGAAGCTGATTCATAAAAAAAGTTTTAATTAAATACAGCCTAACTATTTCACTTTAGCTGATCATTAAAAGATGAAATTAAAAAGTCAGTAGTAGAGCTTTCCCTTCAACCCAATTTTAATTGACTGTCTTGGAGAGAATCATCCCTACAAGATGACTAATTTAATTAAGCCTAGATGCTGCAGCCCAGGATGTGTTAACCAAACAAAATATACAAATAAAGTGTTATGAAAGGCCTAATATATTGGCTTCTCTGTTTTTCCATAGAGGCAAACAGTTGCAGTCCTTAATAAGCATGCTAATTTATTCTATACTAGAAAATGTACCAAACATACACACCCACGAAAATGCACTTTTATTAACATATGTTCTGTATACTTTTGTAACTCTAAAACTGGAGGTTTACAACAACATTGCTCCCAACTCCATAGATAATTATTAGCATAGCTCCCAAGTTTGCAGATACCAATGACATATATTGTCAAGATGTATGCCTATGGGATGACAGAAGCAAATTAACCATGCACACTACAATCCATTATGTAGTGTGTTTGTATGCACAATGATATCTTCCTATCCCCGTAAAGTTTCACCTAAATATTCCCATTTTAGCAGGTACCCTAGACTCACAGCGTAAGAATAAATTTCAGAGGGAAGAGGATAGGTGTCTTTGTAAAATGCAGGTATCCCAAATATATTTATTAAAATACTGCAGATGGGCAGATCTCGCTGATCACTGCATTATTGCAAGAGTACAGAAATATACAGAAAGTTTACAATCCATTTTCAAAAGGGTATTGTACAAATGAAACAATGCAATCAAATACATTCACATTATTACTAAATAGCACAGCTTCATATCTAAAACAATGTTCTATAATAATTTTGTATGATGACGTTACCTGTAGAAAGATCTTTAACCATTTCAAGTTTAAATCATCATTTTGGCCAGTGTACAGTATAAGCAGAATGAAGCAGTAGAGATCTCTCTACCCAATATAAGCACAGAAAATCAATCCAGGGAGATTTCTCCATATACAACATGCTAGTTTATCATGAGCAGTATGGGGTTTTTTTTGGGGGAGGGGGGTTGTTTTTCCTGCTGGGATGGAGGGGAGGGAGGAGAAAACATATTTCAACTGACTGCATACATTAGGAACAAGTTACAGGCTCTGTAACTTACCAGCTGGCCTTCCTCTTTTAGGACTTGCTTTTGGAGCTGTAGGCACTGCAGCTGTTGCTGCTACTGCTGCCTCTTCAACTTCTGCTTGTTTTTCAGCCTGTATTGAAAACAAATTTCTTCATTTAATTTGAACAAACTGCACAACTGTTCCAAATGTTGGAAGAGCTTATGAAAAATGGATTTTATATACTATACAGCATAGCATGTCTGGTTCAGACTGGAAAGATGCAAGCTGAAGTCCCTCTTCACTGGGACACTTTTGAGTCTGTCACCAGGTTGGATCCTAAGATCCTGTGTGTGCTGCTCAGGGAAAGGGAGCTCCCACTGCTTGCTGATTAAAGAAGACACAATTCCCCCGCAATGTTTCCTTTTCCACCTGAAAATCTGCTTCAGGGGTAAAGAAAATAGACTTTAAAAGGGGCTCCCCCCCCCCATTAGCAGGAGCTCCACTTGACCAAATATCATTATGTTCACTTATTTGTATCCCACCCACTGTCATGGAAGACAGAATAGGCGAAGGGCAGGAAAAAAGTGTGATTGATAGTAAGAGCCCAGAAAAAGGACTGATTTCATACATATTAGCAACATATTCTGAAGTATTAATTTTTTGATAGTAATTGTTAAGGTTATTTTTGTGTGTCTTTTCATAGGCAACCAACAGCTTTGAAAAACAACTGACAATCCAATCTGTATTTACGAAACTATAAAAGTTCTAAATATTACCTTTCTTTTTCTCCCCCTCCTAGCCACCTTAGGGATAGGTGCATCATCTGATTTCTCAATATCCTAAGGGCAGAAATAGTACTAAAATTAACTGTAAAAATTGTCTGTGTAATTTTGAAATTCTTAAGTTTATGCTATCACCCCCACCCACCCCATGGAATTCTACATGTCCCAAAGAACGTGAGTTTAAGGGATTTATTTTTCTCAAGCAGCAGCCCACATGCTGCATGGCAAACTACCTTTGAAAGGGAGAAGATTTTTGAGAGCACTTCATATAGCACAAGGGACTTGCTATTCAAGGAAAAAATACCCATTTATACACTTGGAAGTGCGCTCTAATTAAATGAGATTTGTTTTTAGATGTGTTTAGGTCTGAGGCACAATAATAACTTCATCAAATTGCACAGCTCAAATCTATTTAGCTAGCTACACTCCAGTTACAAGGATATTTAAACTAGGTCTGTACAAACTAACTACAGCCCCCTGAAGCAATTCCAGCTCACCATTGTTTGTAGCCTTCTCTCATCTCTAAGCCATTGTTTGTATGTTACACTGGTTAGGTAAAAGCTGATAAACTGCAGTTCCTACCTGTGCCCCTGGGGTCATGTATAAAAGTTTGGGCCTATGCTCCTCCTCTTATACACACCAGCACTGCCTCAGTTACTAGCTAGGATGGTCAGCAACAATAGCATCGACTCCTCTCACAAGGAGTCATGTTACCCTGCCAGTGTAGGAATGTTCAAGGGGTGAGGCAATAGCTTAGTAGTAGTACATATGCTTTGAATGCAAGGAGACTTAAGTATGAGATATTGGGAAAGACCCGTTAGTACTGGTTTTAATGAACTGAGGCTGTGCTAACCAAGTCAGGCTCACATTGCTGCAGCTCCCCAAATGCCAGTGTAACAAGTGGGGTGAGCACCCAGCCAGAGGATGAGATAATCCCTGCATAGCTATGGCCTGGTTCACATGTAATGCTTCAATAATAGTTCTATAAGCAGCAAGGAGGTGTTGTGAACCTTTCCTTCTGTACTGCTGGGAGGACAGCTTCAGCTGTTTCGTTTCACTTTTTATAAAATGTGTCATTTCATATAAACCATGCACTCTAGTCTGTTTAATGAGCCAGCTTTATAACCCACATTTTTAAGTTTACTTACTTGGAAACTGATCAGTTTATTTTAAACAAAAATCTAGAAAGCTAAGATTTGTTGAAAGTTGAAATTAAACTAGGCCTTGCATGGGGGGGGGGGGCAATCAAGCCTCAGAGAATGCAGAGGTTTCTTTTTGCATATGCACAGAGCACTAAATCATGGTTTGGCACTAAATACAAACACCTCTCATGTCTACTTCCTTCCTTCCTTCCATTCCTGGATTCAGAGGTGCAAAGTGGAGTTGGCACTACTTCTTCTAACTTGTTCAGTAAGCAATCTGCATAGCCCATCTGCATCAGACACATCCTCGCTATGCAATTAGTCTTGTGAGCTGTTACCAAACTTTAAAGAAGAGGGGGTCAGTCCTGGGAGTTGGAGACAGACCCGCAGCAATATGCACTAATGGAGAAACGGTAGCACAAAAGAGTGCAGTATAACAGTGGTAGCAATGGGCAGAGAGAAAAAGTTCAGAGAGGACAAGGGGTTCAGAAAAACCTGTGTCACTACAAAGAGAGGAGAACCCATGTTGTATTGTGTACAGAGAGAAAAAAGTATTTATGCAGAGCCTAGGTGCTGCTCAAAATGGGAAGCTGTGTGTGACCCTCATTTTCCAAAATTAAATGTAAACTGGGAACAATAAAAAAGAACAACAATCCAAATTTCTCGAAGTCACATACTTCACTAGGTTTTTCTGAAGAATCATCATCTTTCAAGATTTCCATCTCTTTTTCTTCTATTTCAACTTCAGAGGTTATATTATCCTGCTTAACTGAACCCTGGGAATGAGATACAAATATCATTTTTAAAAATTTACATCTATGTAAGGTCTGTATAGGTGCCTAATGATGAAAGTGCAGTCCTCATGAAACTACATCAGAATTTGTTTTTGAAAGGCAAAGTAAACATGGTTAACTGTATCCATATGATTTTTTTTTTCATTTTCCAAAAACTTATCTAGATTTCTTAATCTGGGACTGGCAGACACATATAAAATATGTGTTAAGAGGATCCCAATGAGATACAGATTCAGCCCTAAAAATCCTCATCCAAACTGTCAGAAATGCTCTCTCCATGCAGAGCATAGACAGGGTATACATAACTTGTACCTTTTTAATCAACCTTTTATTTTACTAGTGGCCGGTAAGGGACTTGTCATTGTAAGGTTATTAGGCATACTGGCACAAGTGTCTCAGGTTCCATTTGAACCCCAAACTCTAATGTTAAGTAGCAGGTATCTGAAGTTCCTCTGTTATCATCATACATTGACCTCAATGCCCAGAAATATTCTGTGCCCCAGAACACTCCCATGCAAGAGAAAGCCATCAGCTCTCTTAACTCAGAGCTGAACAGGCACTTGAGCATGGTTGTGTGCCATCTATTTCTTTGGGATTTAAAACTTTTTCAATAATACACATTGCAGAAAAACATCATAGGATGAGCATCAGTTTAGAAGATTAACAAGGCTTTATGTTCTGTATACAGCTGTAACTATATGAATACGGAAACGGTGTTTCCATGAGCTCTGGCACTCGTCACGGTATCCCGTTGTGCCAGAAGCGGTTTAGTCCTGCTGGCCACATGACTCAGAAAGCTGTCTGTAGGCAAACACTGGCTCCCTCGGCCTGAAAAGCAAGATGAGTGTCGTACCCCATAGTTGCCTTTGACTGGACTCAACTGTCCAGGGGTCCTTTACCTAACTATATGAATATTAATCAGGTGCATTAATTGTATTCTTTTTGAGGCTGGCTAAAAACTTTTTTGTTTAGTCAAAGCTATCTAAACAGCTTAGAGTTTTTTTGAATTAGCCAGTATATAAATCTTGTTAAATATAAATGAACATCAAAATTGCTTTGTGTAGAATTGCTTTATGTAAGCTGTGCCTTGGCTACTGGAAGTGTGGAGCTTCTTTCTGAATCACAAGTGCCGAACATTCTGCCCCTCCTGTGTTCAGGACACCAGTGTTGTTCAGTCCACAGATAATGAAGTGATCTCAAGTCAAAATCACCACATGGCTTCCTGCCTCATCTTCTTGGGATCCTGATTCCCAATTAATTTTTCCTATAACCAGTGACGGAGCTTCATGCTCTGGCACCAGGGGACGGAGAGCAGGCGGGGGTGGGGTGTGCTGCCTGCGGGGGTGGGGCATCCAGCACGGGCGGGGGGCAGCCACGATGGAACCCCACCAGGATTGCGCTGCCAGGGGCGGCGCGCTCCCCCCGCCCCCCTCTTCCTCCGCCAGTGCCTATAACATCTATGATGTAATGGGTATTAAGGCTCTCAGAAAGCAATAAAGCAATCAGCACAACTAGTGATCTATTCAACACTTAACTAGACTTAATTAAGTGCATATATAATTACTTTAGCATTCAAAGTTGTTAGCAGAAACAAACAAAACCCTTAGATCACTTAAGCGAATACCAAATGTATGGAAAACAAACCTGACACTAGTGCTGTTCTATCACAACTGATAATCCCAATTCACCATTAATCAAGTAATTTGAGTGTAACTCCCTTTAACAGTCCTTTTGTTAGGGTCCATGAAACGGCAGCATGTTTTTGCAAGGGGAAATACAGTGGTACCTCAGGTTACATACACTTCAGGTTACAGACTCTGCTAACCCAGAAATAATACCTCGGGTTAAGAACTTTGCTTCAGGATGAGAACAGAAATTGTGCTCTGGCGGTGCGGCAGCAGCGGGAGACCCCATTAGCTAAAGTGGTGCTTCAGGTTAAGAACAGTTTCAGGTTAAGAACGGATCTCTGGAAGAAATTAAGTACGTAACCAGAGGTACCACTGCATGTAAATTGCTTTTGGCAGGTTGGGAAGAAGCTAAGGGGGTCCCATAAGAAATCCTCTAGTGTTCAAGTAATCTGACCTCACCTCAACAGAAAATAAGCAACAGGAATAAGAACAGAGCTAGCAAAGACTTCAAATCAGGTGGAGCAGTGATTACCTCCAAAAGCCTAAACAGAATTCAGAGGAAAATGGTCCAGTTTTCATCTCCCCACCATCCATATGCAAACAACTCCCTTCTTGCGACTGTCCTCATAACCTTGATGAAGATGTTCTGGTTTCTTAAACCAATTTTCTATTATATCCAATGAAGGAAACTGATTTACCACCACCTTTTCCTGTCCATACTGCACTTTATACCCTCACCTTTGCCCTATCTTTAACATTACAAGGTGACAGTATACTAAGTTATACTCAGAGAAGACCCAATGAAATAAATTCTTAGCCACTCATGACTAACTTAAATCGTAGAATTGTAGCATTGGATGAGATCTTGATCACTTACTTTAAGAGCAGTCAGCTTTTTCCTTTTGGGCACCATTTTTTGTTCATTTTCCTCTATAGTATCTAAGTTAGTTTCTTCAGCAGTTTCTTTAACAACTGTAGGGTTAATAGCTGGATGGGGCTATGGACAAAAATATTGTCAACATATACATAAATCAGCAGGAAACAAAGACAAAAGAGCAGCAATTCCAAAATTGGGTGATTAAAAAACATTAAATATATGCAACATTTTTATACAACACTTCATCATATCAAATTTCAGGGTAGCGTGCTGCATAAAGCAAATATTAAAAACACTATACAGAAAACTTCAGTGATTAATGGAACAATTGTAATAAAATTTACTCAAAGGCTCATTGAACTCACCAGGGTTTACTATGTAATGAATTTAGAAATCCACCCTACAATTAAAGGACTGCATTCAACATAGCACTAAATAGGTTGTTCAGTCAATGCAAACATTTCCTTTGGGGATTTTCGTAAATGTTATTGTACTAACCTAGAAGCATACTGATACTTCCCTCATTGGCTACATAAGGACCAGCACTTGGAGAACTGAGTTTGCTGTAAGGGTATTTGGGGTAGCCAATGTAGCATCTTCTAAATGTTGCTGGATTACAACTCCCATCATCTCCAACCACCGATCATGTTGGCTGGGCATAATGGGAGTTTGAGTCCAACATCTGAAAGGCTCCACATTGGCTACCTCAAGTATATACAATTCTTGTCTTGTCAGCAAGCCTTGTAAGAAAGGTCCACAGCTGCTGCCACTCACTTGTGCTACAAGAATTGTGCTACCCATTTACTCTGGCAGGGGCTGCCCTTGCCTGAGGAAAAAAGCTTCTCAAAAAGGCCTGCGATTGACCATTTCCTTAACTGTGAGCAGGTACTCTAAAAAGGAATACCGTATTTTTCGTTCCATAGGACGCTCCGTCCCATAGGACGCACCTACTTTTTTGGGGGGGAAATAAAGGAAATTTTTTTTCCTTTATTTCCCCCCCCAAAAAAAACCAGGTCGGGGAACAGTGGGATGGCGGCGCTGCGCCTCCCCGTTGTCCCCCGAGCTTGTGGGGCTGGCCGATGTCTGCCCGGCGTGAGGGGCGCTCTGCTTCAGGGCGCCCCACGCGCCGGGCGGCAGGCTGCAGACACCTGCGCAAAGCACGGGGCGTCCTCCGGAGGGCGCCCCGTGCTCCGCGCTGCAGGCTGCCGCCCGCAAGCCTTGCGCTCCCGGGGGAGATCCCCCGGGTGCGCAAGGCTTGCCGACACCTGCGCGAAGCACGGGGCGTCCTCCGGAGGGCGCCCCGTGCTCCGCGCTGCAGGCTGCCGCCCGCAAGCCTTGCGCTCCCGGGGGAGATCCCCGTGCTCCGCGCTGCAGGCTGCCGCCCGCAAGCCTTGCGTTCCCGGGGCAGATCCCCCGGGCGCGCAAGGCTTGCCGACACCTGCGCGAAGCACGGGGCGTCCTCCGGAGGGCACCCCGTGCTCCAGGCTGCCGCCCGCAAGCCTTGCGCTCCCGGGGGAGATCCCCCGGGTGCTCCAGGCTTGCCGACACCTGCGCGAAGCACGGGGCGTCCTCCGGAGGGCGCCCCGTGCTCCGCGCTGCAGGCTGCCGCCCGCAAGCCTTGCGCTCCCGGGGGGATCTCCCCCCGGGCGCGCAAGGCTTGCCGACACCTGCGCGAAGCACGGGGCGTCCTCCGGAGGGCGCCCCGTGCTCCGCGCTGCAGGCTGCCGCCCGCAAGCCTTGCGCTCCCGGGAGGAACTCCCCCCGGGTGCGCAAGGCTTGCAGATAGCTTCCTGGAGCCTGGAGAGCGAGAGGTGTCGGTGCGTACCGACGCCTCTCGCTCTCCAGGCTTCAGCGAAAGCCTGCATTCGCCCCATAGGACGCACACACATTTCCCCTTCATTTTTGGAGGGGAAAAAGTGCGTCCTATAGGGCGAAAAATACGGTAGCAGTCATGTGAGAAGACAGGTAGGGGCAATGGCATGAAATGTCCAATTCAGTAATGGGGAACCTGATCTATTAAACTACAACAGCAGCGTTCTGATACCTATGGTTCCTGATAACATCATATTGGCATAATAGGCTCAGGACACAGAACAGACACTGTCAGGTCAATAAGGTACTAGAAATAGCTGACTAAATTGTTAGTCTATACACATTAGATGGTAACTTACCTGCTGAGTAGAAAATTTTACTTTTGGATTGTTCACAATTTCCCACAAGCCTTCATTGAAGCCTTTCCTTTTATTTTGTTTGCCATATTTGTCTTTGTTTTCCTCATAGGGGAATATATCTTTTGGTCCCAAAAATGCTCTACAAAGAAAGTGAGACACCCAAATATTCAAGGTACACTCCACATTTCTTATTAAAACTGGTAATTTGAATGGGAACCGTTTACTATTTAAACCTATTCTTTTAGAAAAGCTTTTCTGAGTGTCATTATTAGCATTCACTAATGAATATAAAGACTATAATTTCTAAAAGACTTGGACAAATTCCTCACCAACAGTCACAGATAAATAGTAGAAGTTTTCTCATACACTGGTAACTGAGAACCTAATGTATTCAGTGCTATTTATTATAAAATTGTCAGGAAGAAACAAGGTAACCAATATTGTAGATATTTAGCACTCAAATGCTCCCAAACAACAAAAGCATCTCTCCAAACCTGGCAACAGAATTACAGGTGAGAATCCACATTTTGAAGCAATATATGCAGGAACAAAAACAGAAGATCCTGACTTCATATACATAGGTCTCAATAGGCGGTAACCACACACATACATTATTTTGGGATTGTAATATGGAAGTGAAGTCATTCCCCAAAATGAATTCATAAAATATTCAATCCATTTTCCTATCTCTGGCTCTCCCCATCACCACTAACCTTAAGTGGCATTTTGCACATTCAAAAGTGCTATTGTAGTGAAAAGTGCTATATCAGTTTTGAAGTTATCAGGGAAAGGATTGAAATTTCACAGTAAATATAATACTACTACATGTCACACTGGAATACTGTGCCTAGATCTAATAATTCCAACTGAAAAAATAACACTGTAGCATTGGGCAAGGTACAAAGTAACTAAATTAGGAGGGAGAAACTGCATTTTTTAATAGTATAATGACCTTGGATCATAAACACTGATTGTATGCTTTGACGCTAAGCCACCACTTTGGCATTTGCTACAATAGGACTGCACAAAATGTATGGAAGGCCTAATTCTCAAAGAACTGTGGGTCATGGTGTAAACAGATGCTGGGTCTAACAAAGTATAATGCATATATTCCTTTCCTGTTTTCTTTCCAGTCTCTCTCTACAATGCCCGACACACTGTCTGCTACTTTCCCCACTCATTCCTGCTCCACAGTCTCTTCTAGGACTGGAAAACTGCTCCAGGGTGCAAAGACCTGCAGGAGAGGCCACTTCACACTAGTTCTATGCTATGCCAAATAACTACCCACAATTCTCAAAACACTTCGCCTCAGCTCCCATGAATGCAGCGTGTACTTTTTGGACACTTTTGTGATGAGGGGAAAGAACTCATAGAAAGCTTATTAATAAATAAATTTGTATTCTTTGAGTTCTCTTCATCTGTACATCTCAGGAAAGTTCACAGCATATACAGGATAAAAACACAAAATACGCAATAAAAAAAAAGAACAAAACCAAAACAAACCAATAATCCCCTCCCTGGTGCAAACACATTTACAAGTATGTAGGATGTTTGTCAGACCAAGGCCTGGTTGAAGAGGAACATTTTCACCTGACGCCTAAAGGTGTATAATGAAGGCACCAGGCAAAGGGGATATTGCCTCTGATAATGGAGACAGTACACAGCCATCATGATGGTATCCTCGATAGGCTTGTCCTCCATGAATTTGTCTATTGTAATTTAAATACCATCCAAGGTAGTAGCAATTACTAAATATTATGGTAGTGACATTTACTATGTACCCTGTGAACAAGTATTTTTTGTCTATCTTGAATCTACCAATATTCAGCTTCATTGGATTCTAGTATTATGAGGGGGATAAATCCTTTTGTCTGTAAACTTTTTTTTTCAAACCATGCATAATCTTATACATCTCTATCACGTCCCTCCTCATTTGCCCTTTTTCTGGACTAAATAGCCCTACATGTTGTAATCTTTCCTCATAGAGAACTTGGTTAAGTCCCTTCATCATTTTGGTTGCCCTATGCTACACGTTTTTCAGCTCTAGATTATCCTTTTTGAGGTGCATTGACCCACACACCAGCCAATAAGAGCAATAAAGGTTGTTCTTTGTTTCTGTGGGTTTCAACTTCCAGGGCCTCCAAAGGTCAGAACTACAACAAAGAACTCACACCTCCTATCGGCTATAGCATGACAAGAAGTCCTGGTCATGTACTAACATGATTGTGACAAAATTAAATAACTGCAAGTGTAATATAATACAGGATAACAAACAGGGTTCTGTGTTTAGAAAACAAATACTCTTTAGACTAAGCCTGGGAAAAGATCAGTTTCATTAAGTTAACCCAATGTAAAAATGATATTGTCATGCCTCTGTGCTCTAAAATATGTACAATCTATAGTTCAACAGCCAAGTAACTCTACTTCAACCAGTATAGCTTTGTAACTTTAGGACTTACGTTTCATGTGTGCCAAAAAAGAATATAGGCATTTTATTTGTAGGTGGCTTGACTGCTCCATCAGGAACTTCATCCACCTAAGAAAAGGGGGGAAAGCAACATTTACTCTAAATGAAACACTTTGATTTAGTAGGAAACTACTAAAAGGGGTAAAGAAATCACTGGTGGTTATAATGTTCAGAACACTTGTGAAGTAGGTTGAAAACAGAAGGTCTCACCTATATAAGATGTTAGTCACTGACCACCAAAGACAACAGATTCAAAACAATTTTCTCTTAAACTGCAATCCTATGTGCATTTAATTGGGAGTAAACCTCACTGAGCAGAGCAAGACTTATTGAAAGCAAACATGTATAGGATCATGCTAATAATGAGGGAATGACTCCCTGCTAATTCTGACATTGATTTTGTTGGCTGCTGAAAGAAGGTATCAGTTTGCCTCCCAGTTATAACTGCCCAGCATGGAGGCACTTCTTTTAATTAGTGTGGTGTTATCCAAAGGGACCACTTTGTTTAGGTAACAAGCACCATCCTTACGGTTACAAAAGAGCATCAAATTAGCTGTGACAGACAGTTTCACAGGGCAAAGCACTGCAAGGTAGAATTTATTTATTCTTCACTAAATTTATTCTTCAAAAAAGGTACTTTAAAGGGACACTACAGTGTGAAACAGTTTAATTTGAACTTATGAAGAACTGACCTGGATCCTGCAATTATCATCTGAGGCTCTTCATGAGAGGTCTGGAGGGGAGCAACACAAGAACAGGCCTTTTCAGTGGTGACTCCCAACTTGAGGAATGCTCTCCCAAGGAAGGCTCACCTGGCACCATCTTTATCTAGTTTTAGGCTCTAGGCAAACTGTTCTCTTTACCTGGGCTTTTGGCCCTTAGTTTGAAGGGTTTAGTTTTTTTTAGTATTTATGGCCTTTTTTGGAAGGGCAGGATCTGCTAGAACTGTATTTTATTTGTATAGATACATCTTTTATTTAGAGGTTTTTAATTGATTGGTTTTAGTTTTTGTGTTGTATGTGTAAGTCACTCTATTTTCTTTTCTACTCTGTGTAAATTCTTTTCTATGTGTAAGGTGACCAAGTAATAGTAATAATAATGAAGTTGGATTCTATCCATTTTGGTCTGAATAGGGACAACAGTAAATCTAATGACTGTATTATCATAATAATTGCTATGGTGAACAGTCACCAGTCTTAATTTGCATTCTTTTAAATGCAGATTTAATCACAGACTGCCACACTTGCTAACTGATGCATGATTCCATAAAAGCTTGTGCTAAACTTGTTAAATCTTCAGGTTACAAGACTTTGATGAACTGCTCTTCAGATGTCTTAATTTTTATAATGTAGCCAGCATAATGTGGCATGTGGTTAGGTGAATGTGGAGAAAAGAAACCCAAAGGATCCACACTAAACTATTTTTATTTATTTTGGCAATATAGTGCTATGGAAAAAATGTCAAATAAGATTACAGGGTGGGCAGTATGAAAAATCATTAGGATCTGTGCTGTGATCTAGTTTGTGCACCTTTGAATGCTGGTGTGTGATTCTGTGTCATGCAGAATTGCCCCAAATCTTTTTTTTTTTTTTTAATGTCTTTGGATAAATATTGACCGGCTTCCAAGCAAGTCTTTCGGTACTGGTAAGCAGCATCTTACTTTGACCTTTTCCTCAACAGGCCCCAGTTAGTTCTCTTTAGCCATTTCAAATTCAGTTTTCAATTTTTAAAAAAAATGTTATTAAAGATTTTCCTTGGTTACACACCTACATACAGCTTCTGGTTTTTTTAAATATTTTGATGTGAGACACTAATGTTATAGAAAGTACAAATCTGGGGAAGAAGAGAGCAGGAGAGAGAGAAGGGAGGGGATAGTAAACTTTCATCCTTTTACATAGTGTATTCTTAAAACAACAACCCAATATGCCAGCGTTACTTTGGTAGGTTCTATCTGTTATTTTTCCTTGGCAATGACCACCCCCCTGCCCTCCCCCCACCTTACACTGTATATAACATCAATGTCTCACATTGAATGTTAACTGGTCAGTAGAAAAGACTCTAGACTATGACCTGAAAATAAGAGACAACACACATACTTTTCTAACCCAGACATCCTTAGGTAGATGGATAGGTATATTTTTTATTACAGACACACGCAACCCAATGTGTCCCTACTAAATTACCCAAACTAATACCAGTATACTGGTGAGCTAATGCCAGTGTACTGGAAAAAGCAAAGTTCACCAGTGTTGAAGCAATGATTCTTCAACATCAACTTTGTTGGACTGGTCATGTTGTGTGAATGCCTGATTATCATATTCCAAAGCAACTACTCTATTCCCAACTTATGAATGGAAAGCGTAATGCTGGTGGTCAACAAAAGAGGTTTAAAGACTCTCTTAAGGCAAGTCTTTAAAAATGTAGTATAAACAGCGACAAGTGGGAAACACCGGCCTGCAAGCGCTCCAGTTGGAGAACAGCCTTTACCAAAGGTGTCATGGGCTTTGAAACAAAATTTAAAAAATCCTTCCAGTAGCACCTTAGAGACCAACTAAGTTTGTTATTGGTATGTGCTTTCGTGTGCATGCACACTTCTTCAGATACCATGGGCTTTGAAGACATTTGAACTCAGGACATAAGGGAGAAATGTGCTAAGAGGAAGGCACATTTGGCAAACCCTGATGGGAATCCACTCCCCACCCAGAAACCTGTCCCCACTGCGGAAGGACGTGTGGATCCAGAATTGGCCTCCACAGTCACTTATGGATTCATTGCTAAAACCATGTAAATTACCCAAAGCTACGCCATGAGCAGGTAGTGCTCTCAGCCATTCACCTGATTTGGCCCAATCCATTTGCCCACCAAGTAGATTTTTTTTTGGGGGGGGGGGAGGAATGTGACCCCTTTTTTCTGCAGGTCATTAAGACCACCTAGCTGGGGGAAAAAACACCCTAAGCCGAACCGCAGCATGTGGGCACCTTGCAATGTGATGGAGAAGTCACTTCCAGGGACGCCACGAACACGCCCCCTCCCTCCCCAAGAGAGAGGTCCAGACGGGTGAACCCCGAACCACCCCGTTCCTGCAGGGGGAAAAAGCGAGTGGAGGGGAAGGGGGCGGGTTCCCCACGGACGTCCCCCCCCCCGGGCGCGTGAAAAGCACGCTCGTGGGAACGCAGGTGAAGGAGGGATGGATGAGGGAGAGAGGGAGGCGGCGCCTTACTGACCCGGGCTGGCCAATGCGGGTAGCCTTTCATCTTGGCGAAGATCAGGTCCCCGGGTTTGAAATCGCGGCTCATGTTGTTGCTGGTGCTGCTGCCGCCGCCGCCGCCGACACGCGAAAACACCGTCCTCACGACCCTCTTGAGGGAGGAAACAAGGGTTGTGGAGGAAGCACAGCGTCTGAGGTAACCGCAAACACACACGTATCTATATATGTACCGATATATCTCTATCGGTGTAATAGTCAAGATTTCCCCCTCAGGATCCGCCTCCCCGGCGCTTCTCGGGGCCGCCAGGCCAGCGCAGCCGCCTCTTGCCCCGTTTTGGCGGGAAGGGCTCCTTCCATCGCTCTCCGTGTGAGGGCGGGAGAGAAGGAGGAGGAGAAGCCGCCGCCTCTCTTTTCCCTCACCGGACCCACCTCCCCCCCCCCCAACCTCCCTCGCCTCACGGAGCCCCAACGGCCGCCAAACAGCCGCTTACCTGCCCCGCGCACGCGCGCGAGAGAGACCCGCGCGCCCCCCTCCGCGGCTCCCCCTCTCTCTCGTTCCCCCTCCCCTCCCGCCCTTTCGTAAGAGGGAAGGGAAACAGCGCCGGGCTTGTCAGCGCGGTTCGCGCAGGCGCAGCCGCCCCCCTCGCGCCAGCTGCCTGAAAGCGCGCTCGCTCTCTGTCTCCGTCTCTCTCTTTCGCGCCTGAGCTCGGCGGCGTCCATCCGTATGGGGGGGGGAGAGAGAGAGAGATAGCGGAGACACGCACAAATGTAGAAAACCCGCGTACACACTGGGGTCTCCCGGGGCAAGTGTCGCTTCAGCGGTCCGTGTGGGTGAGCGGGAAGGTTCGGCGCTCGGGAGGTATGGCGAGCCGTGAGGAGGGATTTCCCTTCTCTCCCCCCCCCCGCTTCTTTTGGGGACAATGGTTCGCTCCGGCTCCTCCTGCCTGGGGCGGAGCTCTGGCAGGCGAAGCGGAGTGATGTCATTTTAGGAGGTTGGGGAGGGCGCCTCCGCTTCGAAGTTGCTCCGAGGGACGTCAGAGGAGCTGCTTCCCCCCCCCCCCCGGTCCCATGTCTCGTGTGGGTGGGGGAAGCACGGGACAAAACAATTAGCAATTGTTTTAATAGCAATGAAATAATAACTAATAAAATATTTAATTATCACAGTGCGTGGGGTGCATGGGATATTATTGTTGCAATTAATGGTCATAAATTAATAGAATACTTAATAATCACAGTAATTATTGCAATAGTTATCACAGTGTGTAGGGTGCATAGGATATTGTTACAATTAATAATAGAATAAGCAAAAAGAAAGAATAATAAATAATAATCACAGTAATCATTACAATAATTATCACAGTGCTTAGGGTGCTTAGGATATTATTGTTACAATTAATGGTAATGAATTAATAAAATAATCACAGTAATCACTGCAATAATTATCACAGTGCGTAGGGTGTATGCAGGATCAAGCCATACGTACATGAGCCATAATTATTAAAGCAAAATGCTTGTGTATGGCTCGGTCCTCTACACCTTATGCACTCTGTCTAAAGGAAGGGTAAATAGGATTACAGTTGTAAGGGAGTGGGGCAGAATCCTGGCTACAACCATGTTCTTTTCCACTAGCACCCCCAGCTCAAACCCACTCCCTGAGGCGAAGGAAGTCAAAGGCAAGACCTCTGGCCTGAGAGCTGCTGTCTGTTCAAATACAGAAGTTGTTCTGACTTAGGAAATCCGTGCTTATAATCTTGGTTTAGCCTCCATCGACTGGGGCTTTGAGTTGTGCATTTGGGAGCATGGCTAGAGATGCCATTGTGAAGAAGTGCTGATGGAAATATATACAAGTTGGAGGGATGGCTTAGTTGTACAGAAGAAGTATATCAACAACTGCGAAGAAAGTGGAAATGTGGCAGGTGTCAGCAATGGAAAAAGTTGTGCCCACATTTTTGTGATTTCCACACTGCTGATACAGTTATTGTAAGGAAAACAATCGCCGGGACTGGAATGTATTCAGAGATGTAATATATGAAAGGTACCAGGATCCTGCTGTCCTTTGCATCTGGTACCTCTGACTCTGCTGTGGCAGAGTATTAGCCAATGTACTCTCGTTTAGTTACTATAGGGTTGTGGGTTCAGATCCTACATTCAGGTCAGCAAGGATCTGTCCCTTTTTCTTTTATACAATTTTATTAATTTTTAATATTTATGCCTCGCCTTTCAATCAAATTCTTACAGTAGGTAGCAATAGTGCACTACCACCCCCCAAACTCACACATCCCTGCAGCCCTTAGTTCTCTGGCTGATGGATGGAGCCATAATAGGGTTCTCTTTAGTTCTGCTGTCTTGAATATTCTTTTTTTTTTTTTTTTAATCATATTTATTAAAATTTCCAATAATAACAGAATAAAGAAGATAGAAAAGATAAAGAAAAAAAAGAAAGAAAAGAGACCAATTTAAAACCCTTATTTTCATAACCTTCCTTCTGGGACTCCCTCCTTCCCCTCCCGACTGTATTCCCCTTTCCCTACGTTGGTTCCACAAGTTCTCATTCCCAATTTAACCTAATATGTTATGCCTAATAGCCAATTTAAATTTACAATCTTAACATCACTCCTCACCTTTAACAAAATAGAACAAAGATTTTTTTCCCCAAAATCTACCCCGTTTCCTTCCACGAATTCCTCCTTTTCTTTTTTTTTCCAAAACTTGTTAAATCAAAATACCAAAGTTATATATAAAAAAAAATTAAAAGATAGAAAATAGAAGAAGGTTCCAGAAGTTGATTACATAGCCTTTGGATTCTAGAATTCCCCCTCCCTTCCCCAGTTTAGATTCCCTATGTCCATCAGTCTGTATGTTGTCGGCCTGGAGGTCTCAAGTCCACAGCCAAACTTTCTCAATTCATCTTGCCGGTTTTCTTTAAATTTACTTGTTTTGATAATGTTTAATTTCAAAAGTCCAGTCTAATCGAGGCCTTTAATTTCCCTTGATCATTGTTACTCCTCCCATTGTTCTTGCCGTGGCGTAGTTGGTCCTTTACTCTTTTGTTTCTTACTTTCTCAGGTTTCTGTCTTGTTCAGCTGCAAAACCATTCTTATTCTGAAATCTAGTATCTCTACAGAGGTTTGTTATTCAGGAGCTTACTTAAATAGAAAAATTCTATTGTGTTGTCACCTCTGTAGACAAAACAAATATTTCAGTTTTGCTACTTTCCCAGGAGCTAAGACCAGTAGTACACATCCCAGAGTAGTTTTCCATATACGCCGCTTGTAATGTCCCAAAGCCCCTCTAGAGGGATTGCAATAACTTTGTGTCCTCTCATCCAAAAGTCAAATTGTTGTTTCTTTTTCCACCCGACATTTTGTATCCATATTTATATCCAATTGTATCAAAATTAACCAGCAAAATACTTGTAGCAAAGTCCTCTTTATATTCTCAAGATTTGACAGCTACTTTGACAGCTGTCAAACTCTCCATCTCTCTCCGCCAGGTTCTCTGAATCGCCCCGGTTCCCGGGGGGGGGTTGCCTTTTCCCTCTCACCCTCGACTCTCCTCCAGCACAATTCTTGTAATGATTCCATCGTGGAATTTGGTATTTTTAGTCAGCAATAAACTTCAGAATTGATCTTGGTTTCTCAATCCTTGTTTTAGCATGTTTACAATCAGGGAGGGGACTGACTTCCTTTTTAGATCCCCCCCGCTCGTGCCGAATCCGAAAAAAAAAAATTCCTTTTTTTTTTTTCCTCCTTTTGTACCCGGTTACCCAATTACTCACGGGTTTTTGTTAAATGTCCGAATTTCAAATGGAAGAAGCCAGCGCTCTCCGACGAATGGCATGCAGCTGCACTCGGCAGGGGAAGCGATAGACTCAAAGTACCACGCCACTCCCAGGCACCCGATCCGTAGCCTTTAAAAAGGCTCCTTCACGAGTCGGGAGGGCGCTGACGGTACCAGCCGAGTCCCCATGTCCACGGGCCCCGTGCCCGTGGTTTTTAAGGGTCCCCGCGTCGCCGGCGCGGTAGGACCCAGCCCCTGCCGAGCCGACTCCCTCCGGAGCTCGGAGGGAGTCCGCCATTCGGCGATGGCGCCAACCCGGAAGTCGCTGTCTTGAATATTCTTTCTGGCAGGGAAGGGGAAGAAAGTGCCCTGGAACTGTTCCTTCTCCGGCGGATTGGAAGGAGAACAGCTATTCGCCATGATGGCTAAAACTGAACTTATCTGTACGGAAGAAGTATATCTTGGAATACCAGAGGCTGAGAGAAAAAATGAGGAACGGCATATGATTTTCACATTCTGCTTTGTTGGGCTGCTGTTTGATTGCTTTTGGAAACAGAATACTGGATTAGCTGGACTTTGGTGTCATCTATGAAGATAATTATTATAGATCAGTGGTTCCCCCAGAATTTTACCTTCTGGACCACTTGAAGATCAGTGAGGGGCTTGGTTGAACGCTGCTTTTTCTTTTGGCCTGTTGTGGCAATTGTAACACACAGTGCTAGATGCTGAGTAATTTTAAATTGCATTTAAATTGCTTCATTTATTTCTTATATATTAGGCTATTGTATTACAATTTCAGGAATTAAAAATCAATAGGAATATTTAATGCAATGAATGTGCCATCTCCACAAATCCAGACACACTACATACCACCTAAATGAAACAATTTGAGAACCCTGTATAAATCTTGTGTTCAAGTCGATCTGGAGTCAAATCCCTGCTCAAAGAGAAAGCTCATTCTCAGTTTTAGCTAGCTTCACGGACTTGTTGTGAAGCCAAAATGCTGTTCTGGGTTCATTGATAGAAGGGTGAAATAAAATGGAATGAGCAAATTATTCCCTCAAAAGTAATAGTATCAAGTGTCGCCACTGAGCATATGTGGGAACTGCTTCAAACTTCTGCATGAAATCTCATGAGTGAGTCTGCTGGGTTCAGCTGCCATTACGTGCTGGATTAAATTTTAAATGCTATTTTGAACGCCATTAGAAATTGCAAAGCCATAGGTTTGCATTGGCATGTTTAAAAAACCTACACGTAGCCATGTGCAGCTGAACATTGGCATGAGTTGGCACTTAATTTAATGGAGGCCCTGCACCCTCAGCGATACTGTGAGCTGTCCCCAAAACTCACAGGTCTTGCAGGATGGTGCAACAAGTAGCTAATTTCTTAACTAGTGTGATTTAAGTAGTTAAAAAGAGTGTTGGACTAGGGTTGGGAAGTCATGAGGTAACCCCAGGGCAGTCCCTATCTACCAGCATAATGCACCTCAGTGTGTTGTTCCAAATATAAAAGGAGGGGAGAAGGGAAGAACTTTGTATGGTGCTCCGAGCTCCTTGAAGAATGGGAGGGATAAACATATAATAAATGAATTAAATACATTTCTAAAAAGGGAGGTACTGCTATCAGGACTCAAACCTATGTAGAAGCATGTCTTTCCAAACCACATGCCCCCCCAAACAGTTTATAGATACTTAAGACATGAGGAAATTGCCTGCCTCCTTTCATTAACCAGTTGAAACCCTTTGCGCTCCTCTGACTTTTAAGGGGAAAAAAGACAACAATCAATAGTTCTGCTGAAGAACAATGCTTAGAAACAAAGTACTATATTCAGCTTTGAATAATAAAGCAAATTGTCTTTCTCCTGAGCGAATTCAAATGTAGATTAAAAAGAGAACAGATATAATAGTACTCACTTAACTGCTTTTCAGTTTTACTGATGCTCTTGCCTGGAGGCAAAACCTTGTTAATTTGAACAAATAGTTTTGGGAAAAGTCAGTAGATGTTGCTGTTGTTAAAAAAAAAAATACTACTGATGCAGCAAGGTTTGGAATGTATTGTATTCTAAAATATTGTGCCAACAAAAGCAGGGTTGTATAGCAGCTTTGATTAAACAAGATCCTCCTTGCATTTTTCTATTCTTATTTACATCTACCCTGAGTCCTGAATGCTTCCTCCATCTGCTTCTACTGCACTGTCACCAACATGGGAATAGTCCAGAGGAAAAGGACATTGAAAGCAAAATTGTACTGATCAGTGTCTGAGTGATCATGTTGTTTTCATAGAACAAGAAACAAAATTATGTACTTTGACATATTACTGATAAAAATGGAAGCTTTTGTGTCATACAGAACTCTTGTCAGGTTGAATGTAGAGAATAAAGAAACTTAAGAGTCTGTGGATTGTTATCAAATAATCTTATGCCATTTTAAATTTGCTAATTTTTAAGTTGCCAAAATTCTCTTTTTGCTTCAACTGTTTAACATGACTACTCCCTGGGAAATTGTTACATGAGAATAAAAAAATGATACCTATATTACTTATATCCATAGATAAAAGTGCAAATCATACTGACAGTCATACAGTTGCAATCAAAATTATTCAACCTCCATTGCAAATCAGGCTTATTATCAAAATTAACAGACTTTTAGCTGTTTGCAATGAGCAAATCAAACAAAAGCAACTGAAATAGCTCAATACAGCAGATGCTTCAAGTGGTTCCCCCTATTTCAGCTGAAATTGCAACTTATACTGGCTTCTCCAGTCTATTATTCAACCCCCTGAATAGAATACCTCACAACAGCACAAAAAAAGTGTTGTCTCAAGCACACCTGATGCAACTAATCAAATTTTTTGGGGGGGAGGTGAAGGGACCTTGGCCCTTAGGAGTTGGTTCCCATACATGGAAAATCTGACCCAAGGGAATGCAGCCATCAGGATGAAAAATGACCCCCCACTATGGATTGAATGAGTGAAACTTTATTTGCGTCAGCCATAGGCCATAGCAACAAAAGAACATTGCAATATACACAGAATAGAAATAAAAACCTGATTATATAAAACACAGTCAAATAGTGGATCTTATTCTGATTGCCCCAGCTAAAAACCCTTCAACCTTTGCTGTCACCTGCTCATCTTGATCTGCCAAGAGAAAGGACACTGTGGCAGTGGTTGGGTGACCCGGAATAGATCATAAAAGAGGGGTGATGATCTCATTCCTCAAGTCTTTATAAAGAGTGCAAGTCAAAAGTGCATGCGTCACCGATTCAGTGCTGCCATCTCCACAGGGACATAAACGTTTTTCGTGTGGAATCTGTTGCAATCGTCCCTCAAGTACAGCCGAGGGAATACATTCAATCTTGTGAGAGTAAAAGTGCGTCTATATTTTGGAATTGCTAGGTTATGCAGATAGGATGCCAGAGAATCAAAATGGGAAGGTGGATTTCTGGCATGCCTTTTTCTGATGTCATTATAAATAAGGAGTGAGCTGTACATAGCAAACAAGCAAAGGGCAAATGGCTGCTGAGCTGCACCCACCATTGAGGCCTGAGGTGATGATGATGATGCCTCTCCAGCTGGTGTTATTGGCTGTGGACGCCCTGTGATGTCACATAAGCACATGGCAGCTCAGTGGATATACAAAAGCGGCCCAAGGGGAAAGCCCAAGGCAAAGCTTGAAAAGGACACTGTGGACAACAGTTGTGTTATTCAGTACTTGGTGATCTCCTTCCGCATGGAGGCGAAGTGGCAAATGGAAGGAGGCCATCATCCGTCAATGAGATGCTGTGGAGCAATGAGAAGGCAAGTGTACCTGCTGAGCAGGACCGCGGCTTGAAAGCAGCAGATATCCATGGTTGGAAGCTGGCGATGGAGCTGGCAGAAGCTGTGATTAGCATGTGGAAGCCCGGGATGCTGCAGGGCTGAAGTTTGTGCACGTAAGCTGGTTGAAATTCACCTTCAGAAGGTCATTGACAAAAGCTGTGTGGATATTTGTGGGCTGATGCTGGGGTAAGTATGAATGGAGAGTGTGGACATAGGTCACCCACCAGACATGGTATGCCTGGGAATTGCATGTTCAGATAGCAGTGTAGGCTGCCCTCCAGGCTCTGGGCGAATGAACCACTAGATATTCATGGGTGGAAGCCAGCGGAGGTTGGCAGGCTGGCCAATGGAGGTGGTTGGATGATAACTGTTGAACAAGGGTCATTCCCCTCACCATATCTGTGTTTGTCTTTCATGGATGTCACAAGCCAACGAGGCTTTCCCTGAAAGCAGCAATGAAGGGGACAGCAGAGCTTAAGCAAGCCATCTTTTACTTCTAAATCAAGGTATTTCTAAATACACCTAAGTAACGTTCATGACATTCCCCTTTCCAATACCAGGATGGGAGGCTGTGCAGATGCATCCCTAAGCAGTTGCCATGGGCTACAAACTTCCTGTGATGTCACAAATGGACAGGGTGGCTGAGGGCAAGAGGTAGTTACTAGTGGGAGGTGGCTGGAAGAAGTGAGAAACCCCAGTAGATGGTTCAGGGGAAATTGGGGTAGGTAGGCAGGGCCAGCTGGATATGCAGAAGTTGAATATGGGCTGACTCCCTTCTGTCTACTTGTGTTGCCAACGTTTGTTCTCTCAGGGCTCCTGTACCTGTCTCGCCTAGATCGCTGTAAAACAAGGAAAAACACAGGATTTTGGCCCCAGTAAACAGAAGAAAGTCTTACATTTGACACATGTCACTATTCTAAGGGGCAGGATTTGGCTTCTTTTGGAAGGTCACCTGTAAGCTTATTGTAATTCTCTAATATTTGCTCTTCCTTAAAAATATACACACCTTGACTGTTCATTGCAATTCTGTCTCCTTTTTCACACAGAAGCTTGCCTTCTCCCTCAACTAAGGAGGGTATTATTATCATAATACTTTATATCCTGCTGTTCCGGCAAAATATAATAATCTAAAAGCACAATACTCAACACATGACGCTGACACAAAAACCTTGCACATACACTTTGTAAAAGAACGAAAGTTTACTACCTGAAAGGGAGGTTAAACCAAGAGCCTGTGAGATTCATGACTGAATGGACATTAAACTCACTACTCGCTAGTCCAAGGCTCTTAACAATATATAGATTCTCATTCCTTTACACTCAGTGCTGAACACTGTGATGCAACTTGCAAATTGTAGTCACAATGATTTGCTAAACAATACGTTTTCTATTTTATCTGTGGAGGTATGTTACCAACCAAATGAAAGACTGATTTGGATGGATAGTACCTTCAATACAAATAGAACCTGAATGTCCCTAGGTAAAAATCTAGTGCTGTTGCCAGTAATTATTCTCAAACGTTTTTTAAACCCCCATGGTCCCAATTCGCCAACCTCAGACATGCATTAACGGTAATGTTGTTGGAACAACCTCATAGAATGCTTAATTCCAACACAAAATATAACAATTGCCAAGTCATCTGAGAGAATCAAAGCAACATAAAACAATGCAAGCATTTAGGAAATTACACATCTAAAAGCTCAGCGAAATTCCAAAGCGAGAAAGGAAACTCTCAGATCTTTGCTTAAATCTTCTAAAAACAATTTCATAGCTGCTTTCTCAAACGCAGCTCCAATAACCAGTACGGAATGCCATTTATTCGCGCAAAATGCTCTGCACAACTGCCAGCAAACTAATATATTCTATATAATTATTATTTTAAAATGTATGCAGAAATAGCCGTGTGCACCTTGGCAAGAGCCCCAGCCCTTTAACGGTTCCTGCATTTCTGCAGAGCGCCAAAAACGGCGGGAAATAAAATGGGGGAAAACCTTGCCTAGCGTCCCCCCCCTCCGCGCATGCTCCTTTGCAACATCCGAAGCCGACAGTAACTGGGAAGAGCCGCCCGGTCTCTTGCCCCTTTGGAACGCGTCGCGTCACAATCGGCAGCTCCTCCAATGGGAAGCCGCGTTCCGAGGCCGGAAGGCGGGGCGAAGCTTCCGAAAGGGGGTGGGCGGCGCGGCTGGGAACTGTTTACCGGAAGTAGCCGTTGCGGGAGGAGGAGGAAAAAACCCACCTCCCAGGAGGCGCTGGGCGTGGCTTAGCTTTCCCGTTCCTCCCCTGGGTCCTAGAGTCCCCGGGTTCCCTTTCTTCTTCAAGCCTAAATAGACTTTTCTGGTCTGGGCTGCTCGTAACTGGCGGCTACACGGGGTACGTATGAAGGGGGTCGTGGGAATCGCGGCGGGGGCAGTGAGCTGCTGTGTTGGAGGAGCTTGGCAGGGGAAATAGACGGAAGGAGAGGGAGTTGATCTCAAACAGTTTGGTTTTGCAAGGGAGGAAGGAGGGGTGTGTGTTTATTATTAACAATATTAATATTAATAGTATTATTAGTGTACCGCCCTGTTACCCGCAGGTCTCAGGGCGGTTCCCGACATTCAAAATAAATCACAATACGGAATTACGAAATGCATGATAAAAACCCAGGAAGCCCCACCTTGCTGGTGATTTGGCTAAAGCAGGGTTTCCCAAACTTGGGTCTCTGCTGTTGTTGGTTTGTGTTTTTAGGACTACAATTCCCATAATCCTTGGCCACTGGTCCTGCCAGCTGGGGATGATGGGAGTTGTAGTCCCCCCAAAAAACTGCCAGAGACCCAAGTTTGGAAAACCTTAGGGCTAAAAGGTAAGAGCGAAGTTGTTCTCCTGCCCCAAGGAGCAATGATTGTACAAGGCAGCAGGGCGAGAGAAATTGAGTAGCTGTTAGGACTGCTGGCTTGTCCTGGCATAAGTTCTGCGGCAGGTGGAGGTTCACCAGGTGCAGGTTTTCCTAGCATTGAGATGTGGCGATGGGGAAAGAGGCACTCGCTGAACATCTCTCTGCCTTGCAGCTGCTATAAGCCAAAAAAGGGATTTTGTGTTACAATGCTAGTTAATAAGTGTGAGCCAAGCTTATCTCATAGGTGTACTGTCGCCTGTCTCACAAGCATTTGGGAAACTTATTTCAAAAGGTACATTTCCCTGCTGCCTAGGAAACATAACCCTTCCGTTATTACAAATATGTGGTTCATGCAACACCTTAATGTGAACTAACAAGGATTTCAGATGGTCCTTCGTGCAGTTTTGTCTTGCACTGATTTAGCTTCTCTTAGCAGGAGATTAGATTGCTGTGATTGTAAATAGTGATTTGTTTATTTTTAAACCCCACACATACTTGCCTGCTTGACAGAAACTTGTAACCCCTATGTCTCTGAAGTGAGCACGGCTGATTTCAAAGGAACAAAGCAAGCAAAAGGAGGAGATATTTCCTTGATCTTCTGTAGTTGTGCAGAAGTTGCATTTTTTCTTATCCCTGCATGGTAAGCCGCATCTACCCAAATCCACTTGTTTACAAGTGCTGCATTTAGATGCAACCTGTGCCCAAGGCTGTGAAAAGGATCTAGGTGCCCTAGTTGTATCTAAGCTAGGAGTGCAATGTGATTACTAAAAAAGCTCATGTTATCTTAAACTGTATTAAAAGCATCTCAGATCATGAGAAGGATTCATTCTGCTCTGTTCTGTGTTGGTTGAGCCATATCTGGAGTAGTGCTCCTAGTTTTGGGTGCCACATTTCAAGGAGAACACTCATTGAGAAGCACATGCCATTAAAATATCCCTTTAAATGTCTTTATCATTTAGGGTTTCTTCAAGATGTGTGGGAGCAAAGCATTGCCCAAAGTTTTTCTGTTGCAACAAAGAATATAAATGATGACGTTTACATTAATTGTCCACAATATGTAGAATAAGTGGCTGGAAAATGGAAGCCATGAATCCTCAGATTGATTCTCTGGTTCCTGAAAAGAAATGGTGAGTTTCATTCCTTTAATTAAAACACAATCCAATGATGCAAGTTCCCGTTGTGTGAGTGGATGGCAATTTCTACTACAGTGGTGCCCCACAAGACGAATGCCTCGCAAGACGGAAAACCCGCTAGACGAAAGGGTTTTCCGTTTTTCAATGCACTTCGCAGGACGAATTTCCCTATGGGCTTGCTTCGCAAGACGAAAATGTCTTGCGAGTCTCGAGATTTTTTTTCGCTCCCCCCCCCTTTTTCTAAGCCGCTAAGCCTTTAATAGCCTTTTAGCAGCTAAGCCGCTAAGGCGCTAAGCCGCTAAGCCTTTAATAGCCGCTAAACCGCTAATAGCGCTAATCCGCTAAGCCGCTAATAGGGTTGCTTCGCAAGACGAAAAAACCGCTAGACAAAGATACTTGCGGAACGGATTAATTTCGTCTTGCGAGGCACCACTGTACCTGACAGTTCAGAAAACAAACCCCTGTGTAGTTTTTTGTAACAACTTTGACCAGAGTAACTGTTTCTTCAGCATAGCTTTCTGTTGTTTAGCTTTCAAACGTTTTCACAATAACCTTCCAATCAAACACATTGTTCTATAAGTTGACAGACCTTTTCTACTGTGTTACAAAAAGTTTCTCTGTTAGTTATTTTGTCATTTTTCCTCCGCTGTTTATATCATGAATCCTGCCCATGATTGCATTTGCCCATTGTATATTCTTTTAATAGTCCACAAAAGGCCTCTGTTCTTCTATGAAAAGTTCATCATTCTGATCTCTTAGTTTCGCTGTCAGCTTTGCCATTTCTGCCTAGTCCATTACTTTCAAAAGCCACTCTTCCTTCGTTGAAACTTTCCCTTCTTTCCATTTCTGTGCATATAATATTCTAGCTGCTGTTGTCACATACAGAAATAGTTTAGTCATTTTCTTTGGAACCTTTGTCCCTATTATGCCTATAAGAAAAGCTTCTGGTCTTCGGGGAATAGCCCATTTAAACATTTTCTTCGTTTCATTATCTATCATTTCCCAAAAGCCTTTAGCTTTTTGTACGTGTCCACTACGTATGGAAGAATGATCCATCTACCTGCTTACTTTTCCAGCATTTACTTGACACATTCCTTATTTGGTGTTAAATGCCACCAGGACATCATTTTAGGATAGTTTTCTCTTTAACATATAACACACAGTAAATTTCACATCCTTTTTGCATAACTCCTCCCAAGAAACATCAACCTGGAATTCTCAAACAGAAACAGTTGTTGTTAACAACTACTGCTCCTGTGTTTCCAGAGGTGATGGGGTTGTGTATAGTGTCTAAGCTGCTTTTTATGTTTTCTGTGATGTGTTTCCCTAGCCTTTCTACCTTGGCTGAGCCTACATGGGTCAGAGCCGCTATTCTGCTGATAGAGGCAGCGGTGGCATAGTTCCAGTTATAAGAACCCAAGAAGGACCTGTTGGATCAGGCCAATGGCCCATCCAGTTCAGCATCCTGTTCTCCCAGTGGCCAACTAGATGACCGTGGGCAGCCTGCAAGTTGGACAGGAGTGCAACAGCACTTTTCCCACCTGCTATTCCCAGCAATTGGTATTCAGAGGCATGATGAGACGTGGGTGGCGCTGTGGTCTAAACCACTGAGCCTCTTGGGCTTGCCAGTGGGAAGGTTGGTGGTTCAAATCCCCATGACAGAGTGAGCTCCCGTTGCTCTGTCCCAGCTCCTGCCAACCTAGCAGTTCGAAAGCACACCAGCGCAAGTAGATAAATAGGTACCACCGCGACGGGAAGGTAAACAGTGTTTCCATGTGCTCTGGCACTCGTCACGGTGTCCCGTTGCGCTGGAAGCAGTTTAGTCCTGCTGGCTACATGGCCGAGAAAAGCTTTCTGTGGACAAACACTGGCTCCCTCGGCCTGAAGCGAGATGAGTGCCACAACCCCACAATCGCCTTTGACTGGACTTAACCATCCAGGGTTCTTTTACCTTTTTTATCTATTCAGAGGCCTACTGGCATTCTGTGAATGTATTGTTGTTAATTATCTATCATTGCTCTGCCCTATACATTGCATAATTTCTTTCTAAATACTGATTTAACTGTGTTTCTGTTTTTCGGCTCCCCTTGCTTTGAGTGTTGCTCCCATAGAAAACACCAGTAAGATCAGGGTGCAGTTATATTATTTTTCTAAACCCCCTGTTTTTACTCGAAATGCTAAATGCATGTCTGTGAGGTAAGAGTCAGACCTGGCTTCTAACAAGTTGTGTTTTCCATGCCCGAAATAGAACATTAAATTAATTGCGTGCATTTGTATTGCAGTAACACTAATATTGCCATAATTAAACCGCCAGCTGTGTTCATCTGGTGCAAACCTGTTTCCTCTTGACACAGTTCAAACCAATCAGCTTCCCTTTCTGCTTCTCGTTAATTGGAAAGATGGCTTGAATCATATATTGCCAGCTGTGGCTGCTCACACACCATTCCCACTAAGGTTTGATACAAAGCAAGCCATTTTGAAGGACCCAGCAACCTGGTTGCTTGCCACAGTAGAGTCACCCTATTACTATTGCTTTTAATGTATGACCCTCCCCTGCAGTGCTAGAAACTCAGATATATACAGTGGTGCCTCGCAAGACGAAATTAATCCATTCCGCGAGTCTCTTCGTCTTGAGGTTTTTTCGTCTTGCGAAGCACAGCTATTAGCGGCTTATCAGGCTATTAGCGGCTTAGCGGCTATTAACGGCTTAGTGGCTATTAACGGCTTAGCGGCTTTAAGAAAAAGGAAACAAACTCGCAAGAACTCGCAAGACGTTTCGTCTTGCAAAGCAAGCCCATAGGGAAATTCGTCTTGCGGAACGACTCAAAAAATGCAAAACCCTTTTGTCTAGCGAGTTTTTCGTCTTGCGAGGCATTCATCTTGCGGGGCACCACTGTAAGCTAGGCAGCAAATGGCTCCTTAAACCAGGGTTGCAGCCACCAAAACAGAATGCCTAGTTTCCATTTTGGGGCCAGATGGCTCAAAGGTCATATTTTTAATACGACTTTTGGGTTCCTGAAATTCATTCTGATTGTGCAGATGAAATATAACCAGGGCCGGATTTAGGTTTGATGAGGCCCTAAGCTACTGAAGGTAAGGGGGCCTTTTATATGTGATATTTTAGAGAGCAGGCTAGCAGGCCGTTACTTACATCCTAGGAGCCTACACAACACAAAACACTGTTGCTGTATGAAGGTTTTATTTTATTTGTTTTTTATCTTATATTTTGGAAATGTACATCAAGGGTTTTTTTCCCTTTATTTTTTTTGGGCCCCCCCAAGAGAGTGGGGCCCTAAGCTATAGCTTGTTTAGCCTATATGTAAATCTGGGACTGAATATAACAGATTTTTACAAGGTAAAGGACCCCTGGATGGTTAAGTCCAGTCAAAGGCGACTATGGAGTTGTGGCACACATCTCGCTTTCAGGCCGAGGGAGCCGGCGTTTGTCCACAGGCAGCTTTCTGGGTCATGTGGCCAACAAGACAAACAGCTTCTGGCACAATGGGATACTGTGACGGAAACCAGAGCGCATGGAAACCCCATTTACCTTCCCACCAGAGTGGTACCTATTTATCTACTTGCGCTGGTGTGCTTTCGAACTGCTAGGTTGGCAGGAGCTGGGACAGAGCAATGGGAGCTCACACCGTTCGAATTCGAACCGTTGACCTTCTGATCAGCAAGCCCAAGAGGCTCAGTGGTTTTAACAACAGCGCCACCCACTTCCCTTATTTCTACAGGATGTGTTGCTAGTGTGTGACAACACTCAAGGTCCTAGGATCCCCAGGCACACACCTCCAGGTGGTGGCGGCATCAGCCGCCATCTTGGTGCCCAGGCATCTTCACTTGGTCGCAAGTGAAATGCTCCTGGCACCTGGCGAATTTTGAACACAATGTGGGCATAACTTCAAAGATCCCCTACAGTGGCATTTCTGTATGGATTTTCTGTTGTCTGGAAGCTCCAGCTATGAGCTCCCTCTCAATTCCTCTGCAATTGCTAAAGGGTAGCCATGCTAAGCTCAGTTCATTGCTAAAGCCTCCCAGTGACCACAGATTAATCAGCTCTATCAAATGTTAACCGTGATCTGGTTAAACAAAAATGTCTCAGTGCTGTTCATAAGGAAAAGAAGAACTGGGTTTCCATGTTTCTTTGAAATGTCGTTGAATTGCTGTCTCATCACCAAATACTTCAGAAATGCACCAGTCAGTGTTGATACAGCTAAAAGTGATTGTCTGCGTTCACCTTTCTCTAGCTAAACAGAGAGGAACTGTGGGTGGGATTCAGCTGATGAGACCCACCCTGGAAGACCCCCTCCACAAGGAATCAGTTTGATTTTATATGTTGTGGTCTTGTTTGTGAACCACCCTGAGACCTCCGTGTATAGGGCGGTGTATAAATTGAATAAATAATAATAATAATAATTCTGCTGGCACGGTGGTTCTTCATACTTCTCTTTGCCCTGGCTCTCCCTGCCCCCCTCAGTTGGCATTTTTTGGGGGGAGGGCTCCAGTAGAACCCTATAACAGCCAGGAGGAGGGGGGGACTGTTCCATATAATCATTAATTTGATTTGAATCAATTTTAAAATGAAATTATTTTAGAATGCTGTGTTACTTTTATTGTTGTTAGCTGCTCTGAGCCCGGCTTCGGCTGGGGAGGGTGGGATATAAATAATTTTTTAAAATTATTATTATTATTATTATTACAAGCCAAAATGCTTGCCGTAAGAGAACAAATTGTCAGCATTCACATATAAAGTATTTTTACCAAATATAGACTGTTACTTTAACAGAAAATCTGGACTTTGAAGCAGAAATGTAGAAGCAGAGACATTTTCAGTGTTCCCACCCAACTGAGAAAGACTTTGTGTTTTTCTGGCCATGATGTGAAAACTTTTGCTTTCATACTAGGAGACAAAATGTGACAGCAACAGATAGCAGTGCAGATATCCTGGATGGTTTTTAAAGCTTGAAATAAACATGATAGAATGTTATTTGTGATTGGGTTTTGGTGCAGTTTCAGGAATAGCCAGGTCTCTGGCATATTTCAATGAGCCAGATGTGTTTAGAGTTGCAGCCTTGATCATTTAAAGTTCAAAGCAGATCCGAGTGCAAGATCGCTGTCAATTAAAATCTCTGCATTTCGGAAGCAGGCAGGCTGGAAAGACATTTCCACGCAATTGTAGCGAGCCAGAGATGGAAACGAAGGAGGACCTGAGAAGAAAACTCCATCAAGCCAAGAAAGAGAAACTGGATATAACTGCTAAACATAATGCAGAAGTAAGTACTTCTTGATCATGCAAAATCTTTGTGTATACAATGGCCTCATCTTGTCTTGTGGCCTGGCATATGTTGGTGTGGTCCTAGGCTCTACCTGTCTTACATCAACATTTAGAAGTGCTTCTTAAGATACGGGAATTCAAATGCTGCTTTGTTTTATGACGAAATGAATGAAATTATTGACTTTATAACATGAAAGTCCAGTTCTAGTGGAGAAGTAGCTCAGTAATTTGCATTTTGTACAGTATGACACCTGGTGTTCATTGGAGAGTGATCAGTCCCTCAGGAGGGACTGTGAAAGGAGGGAGTTTATATTGTCACTCAAAATTTTCCTTGCCTTTGTCCTTTCCCACTAACTCAGCTTCTTTCTTAGCAAGGAAAAGTCACATGTATCTACTTCTCATTTCTTAGGTGCATTCTGCATAGGGAGAAAACATTATTTTAATTTGATTTTGATTGATCAAATACCACCACAGCTTCCCTGTGTGTATTCTGTCCCAGCTGAGGGACAATGTTCTGCCCTTGCAATAAAAGCCAAACTAGTCTAAAAAATTAAGAAGGACCGAAATAAAAAGCAAAAAAGGCAAGGGAGAAAAAAGGAAAAGAAAATATATATAAAAGCCCACCATCACAATTATATCTCATCCTTTCTCCATATACAGAAAAGTAGACCCTCCCAGCTCTGGGAGATCCTTTCTTCCTTGTCTCCCACCTCACTGTGTATGTCCTCATCAAGATAGAGGACTTTGAAAAGTCAAAAATCTAAAAAAAATAAAAAATCTCATCATTAAGACCAGAATTATCCATTTCCGGTCCAGTTCAGTGAATTCTTTTCAAGGAGATTCCATCTGATCTTAATATTAAAGTTCTTCCTTCTACGTTTTCCACTTGTTTCTCACATCGGTCATCAGCTGCCTAGAAGCCATTTTAAAATAGTCTCCAAATATGCCTTGAGCCATTTGCTTCTTGAAATATTGCACCCGTTATCAGTGGTAGTTACCTGGGGCCATTCCTTTTGCAGCTATCCAACTACGAAAGCCAGATTGCCAAGTTGCGAGCCGAGGTAGAGAAAGGTGAGGCTGTTCGGCAAAGCCTGGAGTATGAGCTGGCTTTTGCAAGGAAAGAAGTTGGTATAGAACGGTATTCCTCAGAAGGCAAATTGTGTGAAGCCGACATGCAAATAGAACAGCTTCAAGGTAAGATTTGCGTCATCCTACTAAAAAATGAATGGTCCTAAAACACAGCCTTTGTAGTCTAAACTGATACGCTGCCTTGATTCCACTGACTGCACCTTTCTTTACCTTCTGCAAACCCCACTACCCAAAGTAAATAAAATGATGAACATTCTCAATTTCTTTCTTTCACTGCTCACCATTTTTCTGTTCCTATGCGATCAGTTTAGATTCTTTGCTATCCTAGTCTTTAAAAAATAAGTTGTAGCGCCCTTTCCCTAAAACGTAAGTGTTAATGAAATTCATCTACCCTTCATCTTTAATTATGGGATCAAAATTCTGTTCACATTCATAGTTCAGGAGCTGCAAAAATGCCACCAATAAACACTTTATATTCAAATCTGACATGTCATCTGCTTTGCTTTGTATACATATACCAAATCACATCCATCACTGTATTCTAAAAAGCGTGTCTTTTAGAATGGATTTTCTTTTTAAAATGACTTTCCTTTTGAGTCACCTTGTCATATTTTGAACGAAAACTTTCTTTGGGGAAATATACAAGTGAAAGGCTTTTGGCTTTCTGCACCTTTCTTTTCCACTGGCTATTGAATAAACCTAAATTATCATTCAGTTTCTGAATTAGAAGCCATTGGTACTTGTCAGGGAACTGACATCGGAGCCAGAGGCGGAGGCTAGGCTCTTGAGCGATGCTGGAGAGGGGCCCAGCAGGGGGAGAGGCGGTTCACCAGCTGGGGAAAGAAATCAGCGTGACACCAGGGATAAAGGGGGGCAGATGGGGGAATCGGCGAGGGGGCTCCAGGACTCCTCGCCGGAGATCAGCGAGGAGAGCACGGGTCCTCCGCTACCCACGTCCTCCCTGCGCAGAAGACTTCCGCGCAGGGAGAGTAGGAGGAGACTTGGAGTCAAACAACTTTTATGCTGGAAAAGGTTTAAGAAACGCCCACTGACGGATTCTGCTAGCGACTGAACAGCCACGAAGTGCAGGGGCTGTCCAGACAGAAAAGGTTTAACAAGGCAACCTAGCCAGGAGTGGCACCAACTTAGGCACGAGCAACCCCTACATTTATTACAGTACTGAATCCAGACTATCTGGCTTCTTCGTTTTCTCCTGGGTAGTAGTTTGTTTAATGCTTTTTCTCTCCGGTTGCTTAGAGATTTCTCCCTTTCTTTCTTTCTTTCTTTCTTTGATTGCTTTGGGTTGGTGCTATAATTTCTGCCCTGTGAGAACAGAACAGCTCGACAACAGAGAAGGTTGTTAAATTTATCGAGAGAGCAATGAGACTGAGAGCTACCATCAGAATGACATCAGTGGCGTCATTTGGATTTCTCGCTTAGGATTTTATCATTATTAGCATTATGTTTTATTATTAGTATTTTATTATCTCTGCCAAGTTTTAAGTACTGAGATTATTAATTTATCCGCATCTGGTTATTATTATCTTTCTCCCTGTCCTGACCATTTATATTTATATTCTTTCAATTTGGCTGGTCTATTTACTTAACCGACCTGGAACAATCTACCAGAGAAAAGGCCTCCGCCCATGGGACAGAGGGTCATTGATGAATGATAATCCAGCTTTTACCTAGGGTTTTAATAGGCCATAAGATTATACGGTAACTACATTTGTAATGTATTTTTGTCGGTGTTTGTCCTTCGATGCTATGGCCTGTTGGCTACGCAAATAAAGTCCTTTACAATCTGCTCTGTGATATGTTCAGACATGCTGTCTGAAAGGTTCGCATGTGGACTTCTTTTTTCTTTGTTTTTCTCAGAAAGGTGTTTGGGTTGTGACATTTGATTTAGTGTTTTCCCTCTCGATTTACACCTTGTTTCCCTCCCCGCAAAAGCTCCCTTTCTTTGCCTATTTTTAAATGACTGGAACTGTCGTTCTAGTCTTTGTGGTCCGAAATTGTGTTCATCCACACACATGCAATTGCAGTACCCCGTGGCAACAGTAGAATCTCTGTGCCTGAAAGGAATCATAATTACAGGTTTCAGCGGATCACAGTCGCTTGAAAATTTACTACCTTGGACAAAACGTCACCTTTTTTATTGCCAGCTCCTGCTTTGTCTTCAGATTAAAGGATTTGTTTATTTCCCATCTGGGCTTCAAAGTCTGAGACACCAAGAATCTGTCTGAGTTTCAACTGATGTAGCTTTCTCTAGCCTGGGATCGTCTAGATCAGCAGTTTCTCAACCTGTGGGTCCCCCAGATGTTGTTGGACTACAACTCCCATCATCCCTGAGCTCTGG